>NC_089822.1:110720699-111023730 GCF_035046505.1 Tiliqua scincoides
TGTGTGGGAACAGAGAATGATCCTGGTTGGGCCTGTGTTGGGGACATGAACCGTAATCAAGCAGAAGAACACCGTGGGGGTGGTGCTATATGCTGCCGTGATTCAGCCATCTGGAAGGCCTTCCATTCCTTGGTACAGAAATATACAGACTGTGACAATGCAGAATACTGTGAGAGTATGGGATACTGTCCAGAAAATGGCCTGTGATCTTGTGCCTGTCTTCCTGCATGCCCTGCTAACTGGGCAAAAAGGCACCTTTTCAAGTGGTGCTCCTCTTCTATGTAGCAGGGGCAGAGTAACTGTTCCTCTTCACCCCAGCCCAGTGTCTTTTCTAGTGGATGGTTGTGGTGTTCATCTTTTTACATTATGAACCTTTAAATTTGTCTGGAAATCACTTTGAACTTATTGGAAAGCAATATATAAATACGTATTAGGAGATTGTACAATCCTATGCATGTCTACTCAGAAGTCCCATTGAAGTTGGAAACGGTAAAAGCCTTATGCTTTTAGAAATTGTCCTCTTGTTAAATGATAGCACTGTGCCAGGGTTGTTTGTCATGGGTGGAGAAAAAACCTGCACTATGGAAACCTGTTTGCTGTAGTAATAAATTGTGTACCTGTTTTCTTCTGTATAAATCTGGTTTGGAAAACTATATGGGAAGGTATGGCCTTCCCATATAGTGGGGGGTGGTGGTGGTAAAAGGTACGGCTGTGGACCCTGTGGGGGCAGCACCACTGTGCCCACCATGCTTCCTCCACCTGCCCTCCAGAGCTGTTCTGAAGGCAGGTGAAGCCCCGTGTGGCATTCGGGACCGTTCTGAAAGCCTTGGGAGGCTCCCAGAGCACACTTAAGCAGCACTTCTGGGAAACCTCTCATGGCAAGGCTTCATGTAGCTATGTAAGTATCCGGGGTGGGGGGGGCTGTGTGATGTGGGGGAAAGGGCAGCACTGAACCAAGGAAGTGTGACAACTTTACCTTGCCTCAAATCCTGTGTTACCACACTTCCTATTTCATTTGAGACCAAGATGACTACACTGATTTTAAAGTAGTTCTTTGCATCAAATAAAACTTGTTTGTTATCTGTGAAATGGTAGTGTGTAAGATACCAGCGTATTCAATGGAAACCTGCTATACATCCCAGCCAGTCAGCTATGGGCAGAAGAACCAGTTGGCTCTCCATCCTGCCTACCTCAGGCTCAAATGATACTGTGAGCCTTAAGGAACAGTGCTGCTCATGTTGCCATCTGTCTTTTTTCCCTACTTATGAGACCTAGTTTAAAAGAAATACCATGCATAACCCTCTCCTCCCAAAAACAAAAAAGCCCCAATAAGACAGCTTACTGTCACTCATGCTATATGTGACAACTTGTGCCTTCTGAGGGTTGGACAGATTGTGCTACACTTGAAACTGCTTCTTTGAAGGCTGAAAACATTTGGAAGCAATGCGTTGGGGTATGCCACCCAATATCTGTGAAACACCCCAGAAATGGTAACACTATTTTGCCCTCTCATCTCAAGCACTAAACAAACACTGCCTGGTAAAGAAGTACTGTACTATAATCTCCAATGCCTATTAGGAAAGATGGAGTCATCCAACAACGTTATCCCAGGGTCTTGCTGCAAAAAGCTGGGAGTGAGAAACCGGGCCTATGGGCAGCCTCCACCACAGAATTATGGAAACTGAGCATAGGCTTCCTTTCTTAAGGTGGGAGGGAAGAAAGAGAGAAAGCCAGCCAAGCAGTCTTTTCCCTCTCCTCTCTAGCAGGAGAGGAACAGAAAAAAGGGACTTGCAGAAAAAAAAAGGGGGGGAGAAGATAAAGCTAAATGAAGCAGCTTGGGGGTGCTTAGATTTGCAGATAGCAAGAGATAACATCCTCCCACTCCAGAAAAGAGATCTATTTCAGAGAGGCCTTGCTGTATTTTTTTACTTTATTTAAATAGCAGCAGTTCAGGTGATCAAGATTGGTATGTGAGCTTAAAAACTTAAATTCCCCAAAACCTTTTCCACACATCTGAAATGCTTGGATACCAGCAGCAGATGGGAGTTATTTTAAATCAGAACTTGAAAAGGCTAATCTTTAGAACAAGGTCCCATACCAAATTAACAAAATATAGGCATGCATGCCAATCTAACATGCGGCCAGTATAGATGCAGGCTCCTGGGACTTGGAGGGGATTTGCTCAGTATAGCAAACCGTGGGGGGGGGGGGGGCATGCAGCAGGCAGCTTTCTAGACCACAGGCTCTCCTGCTCTTTCCCGGAAGTGCCACAAAGGCACCAGAGGAGTTCAGTTCAACACACTGCATCTATACACATTCCAGGCTACACTTTGCTAAAGGAAGAACACTGGTGGGCTGGTAGCTGGAGCACAATTTTAAGCTGGGCCTCAATACCTCTGCTGTAGCATGCCATCTAGCTGACCATCTCCCACAAACACTGGATTCACAGAAGCAGAAAACAAAACAAAAACCAACAGTAGTAGAGATTTAGAAGAGTTTGTAAACTAACAAATGAATGTTGGAAGATTGTCTTAGAGCAGACAATTCTGGTGCAATCACGACAAGGAACCGGAAACCAGGCAGGAGAGTTGAGGTGCTCGTTCAACTGAAGGAAGAAGGGCAAATGAAAGTACTGTGAGAAAGAAACCAAACAAACACACACACTGCAAAATGAGGAACTGTTTTTTTCCTTAATTTATTACTGTTTAAAATCCAGTGACACCGACACAGTTGCCACTGCCACCTTCTCCTCACCTGGTGGGCAGCTGGCCGTTCAACCTGTTTCGTAAAATACAGTACTAGGGAGTGGACTGCTACACACATGCACCCACAGGTTAAAACTACAGTGATTCAATACTGCAACTGAAAATAGTACTGCCATAAAAAGAAAAAAATATATATATCAAGTGTTCCCCAATTCATAATTCTTTTTAAAACAGTTAATGCTGTTACAAATGCTACTGATGTGAGGACAAGGCAAGACACAAACAAGTCCTACATCTTCACTGCAGTATAAATATGGAAGAATTTTATACAGTTTACCCACGTCCAACACTACGTTTCTTGCTACCCGTTGCGGCTAAAGGAATACAGCATCTCTGCTTTGGAAAGACCAAATCTTGAGGTCTGCGCCATGGAATGTCACTTAGTCATCTTCTGTGCCACTTCCTGAGCGATCCTAAGAAAGAAAAACACTTTTTAAATTACCATTTGGCCCAAGTCACCCAGTGAGCTTTATGGACATCTGGTTGTAGAACCACACTTTATCCACAACGCTATGCGCCAAGTGGAAAAAGAGTTGTACTAAGAAATGGGACCCAAATTTTCTTTCTGCCTAATAAAAGGACTCCATTTTTCTTTCCTTGCAAAGATTGGTCCCAGGAGGAGATGCTAAAGGACAACTGGTAGCAACTGAAATTTTGTAGTTACCTCTTCTTGTTCTTCTTCACTATCATCATCACTAACTACAGGCTTTGCCCGGGACCCACGGCTCGTGCGCCTGCGACCCTTCATCCGGTCTTGTGCTTTCTCCTTCCTGCCCAGCTTAATCTTCACTTTGACAGAACGAGCTGAAGCGAAACACACAATTCTGAGAGTGAATACCTCGCCTGAGACAACATTCCTATTCTCTCCTTGTACAGCAAAATGGATCAGTCTTAACTGTCGCAAAAGTGTAAAAACAAGTGTCTGTACATTTCATCATTGGGACATGGTAGTCACACACACAGTGGCATAGCTAGGTCATTTGACATCTGGGACACATAAATTTTTGACACCCCCATATGACAAAATTATTTAATTGTTATGCTACTTTTTCACACTTTTATACACCCTTCCTCTAAGGAACTCAGGGTGGTGTGCATGGTTCCTCCCCCTTTTTGTCCTCACAACAACCCTGTGAAGCAGGTGAGGCTGAGAGATAGTAAGAGTCATGACGTGAAATGAATAATAATAATAATAATGGCCAGAAAATAAATGCAGTGAATATTGCACAAGCAATGGACATCAGTGTCCTCCCTTGCTATTGCTCCCCTGCATGTAGTACTCACTAACATACTTCCCCTGCATCTGGAGGTTCAATGTAGCCAACATGGCTAATAACCACTGATAGACTATAGTCCACCATGGATGTTTAGAATTCACTGAGCCAGTGACCAACACCACCCAAACTTCTCACCAGTGGCATCACTAGAGTTGGTGTCACTCGGTCTGGTAACTCATGGTGTCACTTCCATTAACTTTATTTATTTACTTTGCTTTAGAACAGTATAGGTCACCCAACCAATCAGTAAGCAACAACAAAAAAAAAGTGGCCAACTTGATGACACACAACTGAATTGAGTATTAGCTCTGATACATGGAAAAGGGAGCTGACTCATAACAACATCTTATTGGTTCCATGCTGTGTCATAATAACACCTTGTTAGCTCTCAGAATGCACAGACTCATTGGTCACTTGTAAATTAAGGAAATCCACTTTGTTATATAAGTCAGTTGCATTTTTCTTCTTTGGTTATTTGGCTATAACTTTGGATAAAACACATATTTCAATGGGGTTTGTTTCATTACATTCTGCATTAAATGACAGATAAAAATACAACAAGATGGTACCATTCCTAAAAATCACAATTTTGGTCACTAGTGGCCTTACTGGTTCCATTCTGTGTCATAATAACATCTCACTGACCCTTTGAACAATCAGTCTCATTGGTCCATTTTGAGTTAAGAAATTCTACTTTTCATTACATAAGACAGTTGTATTTTTTTGTCATAACTTTTGAAAGAACTGAGATATTTCACTCTGGTTTGTTTCATTGCATTCCACTGTAAATTATGTACTGAACGGTATACAACATGAATACCTGAAGGTATTCAGGTATTATTCCTGAAACGCGCAATTTTTGTCACTAGTGGTGTCACCTCACACCCCCCCCCCGAGAGTGGCACCTTGGGCAGCCTGCTCCCCCCGCTAGCTACATCACTGCACATGCGCTCACATACAGTAATATCACCCACAAGTTTACCAATGGTTTGTTTCTCAGACAGCTTAATTTGCTTTACCATTTGTCACCTTTGAGCTTCACTACCTTGTTGGACAAGCAGCAATATAGCTAAAAGCTGTTCAGCTCTGAGAAACCATCACAAGAATTTTCATGCTATTATCTTCCTTGAGGAGAAATTGTCTTCTGCATATACTGAGATCAAGGACAGTGCAAGCTGTGGCAAAATGAGATTCCCATGTGCCTTGGGCTCACCTCCTTTGCAGCCATGACTTGAGACCACAGCTCAGTCAAGTGCTTACTTGCTGGTGCTCTGGTTCCCACCCCCAGACATTTTCTCCTATCAACATATCAAAGTTCTATAATCTCCTTTTGTGCACAGGCACACAACACCAGAGGAAAACAACTTACACTCTGATTCAGATCCTTCCTCTTCTCCTTCTTCTTCCTCTTCACTTTCCTCACCTTCACTATCTTCCTCTTTTTCAATTTTCTGCCTCACACTGGTGAAGACAGATTGCAGCACAATTGAGTCCTCGTAAATCTGTGGCCACAAAGGGAGATGGAAACCGAAATTAGGTTCAAGAGTTCTGCACATCTATAGTTCTATTCCCCACCCCCGTTCTGCCTTAGTTACTTTTCGTTTGACATCTATGTAAGGTTAATAATAGTATTGGGAATATTCCAAACACTTCTAATATTGCAACAATCCCATAATTAAGATCAATATTATTTCCCCTGTATTGGTGATGTCCAGGAGCCAAGGCTGAGCAAGTGTGGCTTGCTTAGGGTTACCAAGTGAGTTCATTGCTGAGACAAGACTGAACCTGGTGACATCCTGATTGATCATAGAAAACTACTATGCTACACCATCTCTGTAGGCATGACTGGCAAGTGCAACAGATCATTTTAAGTGCTTTCTTGGTGTCAGATAACCCAGTTTTCCTGGATGAGCTTTTAATGTCTGGTTATACAAAGGACAGAGAAAGTTCCTCTGTGGACAGATGCACTACATGAAACACCTCTCCAGATAATTCTTTAAAACCAAGAAGTCCCCATAGCAAACAAGATCTCCGAGCACTTCCAAAACTTGCTACGCTTATTCTGGAGCACCTCCATAAAAAGTGTCATTCAAGTTGTCTCAAAGACAGGTGGCACAGAGATCATTTGTTGTAAAGATACAGATGAGAGAGAGAATATATGCCTTCAGATTTTCACAGTTCTACCCTAGATCCAGAGAGACATCCATCACAGCGTTGAGTACATGCTACCCCTAGCTTTATACTGGACAACCCTGAGAAGAGCCTTACCAGAGAGCCTTCAAGGTTGAATGTTTGCGCATTCTGACACAGGAGCATGACATCCTTCTCCAGATCATTCAGGCTTCGGTACTTGTGGTTCCGAATGCGCTCCTGAAAAGGGGGACCAAAGGGTCAAATTCTTTGTTTTACTAATTCACTGCCTGTTAGCACCTGCTCAATTTTGTCTCCCTGGACTTCTTTTTTTAAGTGTTCAGCAACCTAACAGCACAGGGTCATGGTGTGCAAACAGCTATCCACTACTTAAAAAAAAAAACTTTTTATAATGTATCCAGTACTCCAATAAAAGGAAAAGGGGTAGAAAGCACAAACAAATTAAATGCAACTGCTCAGCCTCACTCTTTAGCCTTGAGTTGCAGGGAAATACTATTTATTAATACTAGTAAATATAAATACTAAGCAGGACTAAGGGCCCAATCCTATCCAACTTTCCAGCACCAGTGCAAATGCAATGCAGCATTGAGGTAAGGGAACAAATGTTCCCATACCTTGAGGAGGCCTCTGGGACTGCCTCCCCACCACAGGATTCAGTGCACACCCCACTGGCACTGGAAAATTGGACAGGATTGGGCTCTAAGCCTCACACATTCTTCCTAGGAAAGTTAATCCTTCACATACATAGGCAAATCTTGCAGATTAGACTGCAAAAGTTACTAGACCGCACTCCCCCCCTCAAAAAAAATTGGCCAGACTGTTTGCATGTATCCATGCAAGTCAGATGTGGGACACTTGACAGCCTGTACGAAAAGAACCAGGTAGCAAGTGACTACTTACCTGCCTGATACAGGTGCTACACATTTTAGAATTTCATAAATAATCCATCAAAATTGCAACCCAACTCTCTTTGAAAGAGATTTAGATTATTATTAATAGGCATTTACACAGCACTTTGAAATACTGAAACAGTTTCATAAACATTCATTAATAAAACTTCCTGGTAGCGTAGAACATATTAACGGTGCTAGATGCAGGGACAGGATGGAATGCTAATGGCTTGCCTAGGTTTACCTGGTCTGTTCATAGCAGAGATCAGATTTGACCTGGGGGACCTTCTTGGTTCACAATTCAATCTCCTAGCCACTATGCTACACATAGCACTTCAAGACCATGAGGAAAGGCTCTAAAAAAAGTTTTTAATATAACAGAATCATTGATTGAAATGATTGTGTACTAGTTTTGAAGGACATCAGGAAATTATTGGAGTCACAGAAACACTCAACCACACCTAGCTAGAACATTCATTAATTGGCCCAAGCCAAGTGGAGTTTAATTCAGTGACTATAATGGAACGTTTGGACAGATTATGTTAGTATTGTGAAACCCAGTGAAACAAAACTAAGAAGTGAAATCTTACGTATCTTCTGATTAGAAGGGAACGGAGGGATTAAAATACTAAATAAAATTATAGGATGGTAGTGACATAACATGATGGCCAACATTAGTAGTTTGGGACACTGTGACACCAGTGGAGTGAAGAGCACACAGAGACAATCAGAGAAGCAACTAAATTACTCATTCAGCCAGTGCATGGGCCATTCTTCAATCATGAAGTCTGTTTGAAAGGCCTGATCAAGTGCTGTCCTATGTAGCTAAAGGGAAGAAGTGGTGTGGAAAACACCCAAATCATCCATATTGGCAGAACTCAAAGAACTAATGCAACAACATAAATTTCTTGTGATCAATTGGATGGCAATTTGGAACATTCACATTTCTGTGAATGCAATGTACATTTCTGTACATGCAATCCCAGGTCCAGCTAACTATCCCCATCTGTATGTGCAACTGTCAAATTAGATGCTTCAGGGTAAAAAAAAAAAATAGGTAGCTGCACTGAAAAATGGAACTGGTCTTGACCATCAAACCACAGGACATTCAAAAATGTTTATTTTCCTTGAATCAAGTGATTAGTACAAAAATTGGTACCATCCTGTTCAAAGGCAGTGCAAAGTTGATATTAATTTATTACAATGGGGAATACTAGAGCAAGAACTATGCGTAATGCTGTACTTATGAATAAGAAGATGTTTAGAAGAATAAAGAAGAAAAATGCTGGCTCTTCCTGCTACAGATATTGCTACAATATCTGTTAAGTAAATTGCAATTCTTCTTCACTTGCCTGTGTGCCGGGGATTGGTGTTTAGCTTAGAAATAGGGCTCTATGACTTCCTAATTTGGTCCTCCAAAGTCAGGAGAGAAGGTGAGCCCATCAACGTAAGAGAAAACTCTAGCAGAGACGCTTAGCAGAAAAGCATATGCTTTGCATGTAGAAGAGTTCAACTTCTCCAGGTAGGGCTGGGAAAGGTCCCCCCCCCACGTGCCTCAAACCTTAGGAGACCTTGGGAGACCATCACAGTGTAGACACTACTGAACCAAATGGACTGGTAGAAGGTAGCTTTCTAGTTTCCTAGGATGGCACTGCACAAACTACAGCAGAACTTTAACAAGTATCTAGATCAGTGATTTTCAACCTTTTTCATCTCATGGCACACTGGCAAGGCACTAAAATGGTTAAGGCACATCATCAGTTTTTTGACAACTGACAAGGCACACTGTGCTATCACATCCCCAATGGCCCTACTAATAAATGACGCTCTCCCAAATTCCTGTGACACATCAGGGGACCATTAGAGGCACACTAGTGTGCCACGGCACCATGGTTGAAAATGGTTGATCTAGATAGTGCTGCAACAATGACAAGAGTGAGGAGCAGGTGCAGCCTGCCACTCTGTTTCTCACCTAGGAGCAACTACTGATTTATTTAAAAGATTTATATCCCAGCTCTCTTCCTGGGAACAAAGTGTCAAGAAAGTCACAGATGGTGCTGCTGACATAACATGAAGGATGGTGCATAGCTTGGGATGGAGAGCATGAACATTATTCAACTGCCTTAATTGCTGTCCCTGTTTGAAATGTGGAAAGGTGAGAAAGATAGGCTGCTAGAATCGTTCTAAGAGAGTTACCTTTATCTTCTTGAAATCTACGGGCTTGCGAATAAGCTCATAGTACTCTGGAAGTTCCTTACGAGAAGGAAGTTGGATGAAGACTTCACTAAGCTGGCGTCCACTGCTGCTACAAGACAAGAAAAAGGAAGACGATTAAAAAACAAAGTCTCTCCCTCTTTGGAATAGGTCAGCTTGGAGTTATTGCTGGCCACCATTAGCTACTGACTCCAAAACACAAATCTGCATTTGTTATCAATAGGTGTCAAACACTGAGTGGCTGGCTAAATCACTGTGTTGTCTGGTACATCTCAACCCCAGTAAAATACTCTCAGCACCCAACAGGTGAGAAATGGCTCTGCTTAGCCCTAGTGCATATTAGCACATCAAACAGGAAAAGCTAGTGGCAATGGGACAGGCTTGAGAAGCAAGATCTGTCAAATGACAAATCATGAAGATTCTGGTCAGGCTGAACAGAGCAGGTTCCCTTAGCAGAGCAGAGAGAAAATAGTATCCTACAGCTGTGGTTTTCAAACTCTCAGAGAGTTTGAAGACTACAGTAAGTCCTTACAGGGGAGGGGAGGGAGGCAGTGGGGGGAAGGCAGTGACGCAATCCCCAGGATTGCGGGGGGCTGCAGGGACTGGGATATACTCACCCGGGGTGTGGAGAACTCTGCGTGAACATCTTCAGGTCTCTCTAGCCTTCTAAAAGTGAAAGCAGAGCGACAGCACTCCACTTCCAGTTTTGCAGAATGTAAACCACTTAGGGCGCAATCCTAACCCACTTTCCAGCACTGACACAATGCAACTTATGGGTAAGGGAACAAACATTACCATACCTTGAAGAGGCCTCTGTGACTGGCCCCCAAAGTGCAGGATGCAGCACATGCCCCACTGGCACAGCTATGCCTTTGCTGGAAAGTTGGTTAGGATTGTGCCCTTAGTGAACTACTCTGTTGAAAAGAGGAATATAAATATTCTTAATATGATAATATCCACTTTTTGGCCCTAACACTTGTGTTTGATAACCAGGAGGAGGAGAGCAGAGAGAAAGCAACCAAGATCAAGAAGAAGGAATAGGATCATGGAGGGGAGGGGCCAGCCAGCAGTAAGCAGACGTGCCTTTCTCGAGCTCTTGAAGGGCACTCTGTTTTTCCCCCCAAAACTGCGGATCTAAGGAGACCCGGGAACTGTTTGTCAGGAGAGACAAACTCCTCCATGTGACGGCACAATTCCTGAGGAGATAAAGCCCGGCCAGGGGGCTTTCCCAGGAGATTCCGCCGTCTTGGCAGTAATGATGAAGAATTAATGTTGAATCAAGCTGAAGGCCCCAGCAGGGAAAGACTTTAAAAGACTTAAGTAAGCGTTATTCCGTGTTATTTGTGTTATTCCGCCTGACATGGACTGAGTAATTGACTGCCTGATTTGGTTTTTTTGTTGCCGTGAGAAGCAGGGGGGGAGGTTTCCCCCCCTCAGCTCTTTATCGGTGTGAGGATAAATTGTAGAAGAGATTTACCAAGCTTGTTAGGGTTATCAGAAAATATAGTTACAACTTTATAACTTTGAATTTCGGTGGACTACAAATTAATTGTCCTTGGAAAGTTTGTGTATTGGAGCGCTTATTGCCTTGTATTGCCTACTTTTGTTCAGGATTGCCTGAAAACAGCTGGATGTTTTGACATTCCTGCAGACTGAGGAATGTCAGTTGCCAAGGCTACAAGTATAAATAAGAGATAAGAGAACAGAAACAAAACAAGAACAGTGCACCAGTGACATCTAGTGGATTTAAAAAGATATTGCAAGAATTGGATTTGTGTTTATAAGTGGAGCAAGGAAGATAATATGCTGAGAACATCTAGTGGTCTTAAAGAGCATTGCGAGCAAAAGATATTTGAGTTCCATGGAAGGAAGAATGAAGATGGCGGGTAAGAAAGGCTGAAGTTTGCCAGCATCGGAGATGGGATTTGGAAAATTAGTACAAGAGGAAGCAAAAGGGAAAGACTGGAAACAGACTATGCAAGACAACATGGAAAAACTGTTGGCAATGGTACAGCAACAAATAAATCAATCTGCACAGATTCAAGCCAGCGTGGATGTTTTAACTAAACAATTAGATGAACTGAGTGGACACCTGATGGATGTGAAAATTACATCAGAAGAAGATACACAAGAGACTGAGAGATTGGGACACAAGATAAGAAAAGACCAAGCTAACATATCGGAGACAGAAAAAAATCAGCATGATGCAGAGACAACATTAATGGAAATTCAGATGGATAGTGCAGCTGGAGTGGAGAGGATACAAAATATACCGGAAGAGAAAGAAGAAGATACATCAAGACGGAATGTTAGATTAATATCATAATGGACTGATATACTGAAGAAGGAGATACCTAAAGAATTGGATTCAAGCGAGAAGAGTGAGCACTTTTTATTTGCGAAATCACGAATTACCAAGAGAAATTCATGTGAAATTCATCAGAACCTTTTACAGAGATAAATTACTGAAGGCTTCACAGGAAAAGAAATGGACAGTGGATGACAATAAAGTTAGAATTCTGAGATATGTTCCATGGAGAGTGAAGAAGAAGAGAAAAAAGAAGAATTGTCAAAGCAAGGTGTGGAGACTGGCTAGTGGATTAGATTCAATTAGATTCAATCTTGAATAATTAGATTCAAGATTTGGGAGAGACAAATAAGAAGGTTTCTATATGGAACAGACACCATTTGATAGACTATTGCTAGAAACAAAAGAAAAATATTTAAAAAGTATATGTTTTTATTGGATTTTGAGACGTAAGAAAAAATAATGTATGATAAAATGGACATAAAATATAGACCATAATATCACAATAGATCAATGGGAACAGATCTAGAAGCATGACATAAAACTTATTAGAGCAATAAATTTCAAAGATATATAAAAGCAATAAATTTCAAAGATATATAAAATGTTTTATAGATGGTACATGATACCAAAAAAGTGGCAAAAATGAAACAGAATATATCAAATAGTCGTTGGAAGTGTAAATGTGTGGAAGGAACATGTGGTGGATATGTAAAAAAAAGCAAATCTATTGGAGAATGGTAAGAAATGTAATACAAGAGATTGGAGGCAGGAGGTCTGGTCTAGAGGGTAGAGCCTCCGTCTGTCTGAAGTTAACATCCACAAGGTCGCCAGTTTGAGGCCACCGGCACCGTGCGAACTTGAAGCAGCTAACAAGCTGAAGCCGAGCGATTCCATCTGCTCTGAGTGTGGGAGGATGGAGGCCAGAATGTGAAGCCAGATCGGAATGAAACACCTTGAATGTAGTGGTTCTTGAAAGAAAGAACCTTCTTTCAAATTGTAAAAATCCCTATTTAATAAAGGATTTAAATAAAGCCTGCCTATGTAAACCGCCTTGAATAAAGACCAAGAAAGGCGGTATATAAATACCTGTTGTTGTTGTTGTTGTTATTATTATTATTATTGAATTTATGATATCACTGAAACCTGAATTGTTTTTGCTTAATAGTATTTTAGATGTTATAGATAAAGAAAATGATGTGTATTTAGTTATTATGATTTTAATTGTAGTGAGGATTTTATATGGTAGATATTGGAAGGATTTTAAAATATTAGTGAAAGATGAATTAATAGAGAAAATAATGAGGAAATAGACAGGCATTCAGAAATTTTGGATTAATAACGAAAACCAACACAAATTGAGAAATGGAAATCTTTTTATGCATGGTTGAAAATGAAGTTTTAGAAATATATGATAGGCTATTTAGATGATTGTATTATATATATATTATATTTGATATGATATAATAGATGAAGGATGAATGAAAAACTTAAGAGGTAAATTTAGAAGAGGAAATTGATTAAGATATGTAATGACTTATTAGTTGTAGTGATATATGATAATGATATATGATTTCCTGCACTCCCCCTTTTTTTTTGTGTGTGTGTAGTGGTGTTATGTTTTTTGTGTTATGTGTTATGTGTGTTTGTTTATAATTGCTTTTGGAAAATTAAAAAAAAGTAAAAATAAAAAAAGGAATAGGATCATAAAAGGGTTTGAGAAGCAGCTTAAACTGCTGCCAGAGTAAGCCTCAAGAGTTGTAATGTGATTAAACGTGTAGAAAAATTAAATAAGCTGAGAAGAGAAAAATTAAATAAGCTGAGAATAGAAATAACAGGTTTAAGCTAAGTGGCATGAAGATTACAGAAGATTACAGAAGATTACAGTACTCAACACAAGTGAACACTATACATTCTGTCTTCTGCATATTGGATTTGAAGTCATTATCTGACATCCAGGCAGGTTCACTGATGTATTTCCCTATGCAAATGGTTTTTTGAACTACTTTTAGTTGGAAAGCAGTATATAAATATAATAATATAGCTGTAAGAAATATTGGTAACGGGGGAAGAGTTGATGTATCGGGGACAGTGCTTGGGATATCACACTTCAATACCTTTATTAATATTATTATAATATATATATTATAAATATTAAGAATTTACAGAGAATAAATAAAATAATAAAATAAAACAGCTTTAAAGATATTAACTTCAGAATTTCTGGCCTTAGAGACTACTGCCAGAAATTCCGCCACCAGGTTGGTAATAGGAGGGGAATAATTGGGAAAGGATCAACAAGGGAATCAACAAGGGAACTAAGAAGAATTGGGAAAGGATCAACAAGGGAAACAGAAAGAGAAGAAAAGAGTCAAGTAAGTGAGACCTAAGGTTGTGATGAGCAGTGCACCGAAGAAGGATATGATCCAGAGTATCTGGTTCAACTGAACAAAATAGACATAATCTATTTGGGCGAGGAGTTTTAGAAAATCTCCCTTGTTGTAATGCAGATGGAAAGATATTCAGTTTCGCCAACGTAAAAGCCCGTCTTTTACTAGGGTTAGTAAGTTGGGTGAAATAATTCGCAGGACGGCCAAGAAAAGGGGACAAACCAAAAAAGAGGGGCGAGCAGGTCAGGTTTAAGCTAGACAGTAAAATTGCGTATTCTTGCTCCCAAAGTTTGAGTTTAATGAGATGATGCGCTTTTGGAAGGTCCAGATCAGCTAAAAGTTCAGGAGAAAGATCTAAGGAAGATAGTTTAAACCAATTTGATGAAAAAGAGTCTTTTAATAGATCTAAGAGAATAGAATTCAAATGGATATTAAGATGGAGTCTAAGCCAAAACTTAAAAGTGGAAGTCCAAGCTACCGTAGTGGGGAGATGAATACCCAATTCCAAAATCATAGTGGACAGCCTAATTAAGTTTGGAACTCCAAGAATTCTCCTCAAAAATTTAGCAATTTATCTATCTCCTGATTAGCTGCTTCAATCCAAACAGCTACTCCATACCGTAATTGAGGAAAAACTTGAATTTGGAGAGCATGAACGGCAGCAGGGATGTACTGGTTGCCCTTATAAAAATGGAATTGGGCAATCGTGTTTTGAGATAGCAGAGCTGAAGAGATAGCAGATCTGCGATGGTACAACCAAGAGTGTCGATAATGAAAAATAATTCCTAAGTATCTGAAGGATTTAACTTGCTGGAATATTAAGTTATCAATCCTCCAGGGGGACGGTGCCCAGGATTTAGAAAAAAATAAGATCTTTGTTTTTTCAGAGTTGATTGACAAAAGATTAAGACAACAATATTCTTGGAAGGAGATCTGCAATCTACGAAGACCTAGTTTGGTAATAGATAGTAATATAGCATCATCTGCATATAAAAGGATCGGAATAGGGGTGCCATTTAGAGAGGGGGCAGAAGTTCCTGAGGAAGGGAGAAAAGAGGGAAGATCAGCAAGACAGAGGTTGAATAGAAAAGGAGTGAGAATACATCCCTGTCGGACACCCTTACTCACCGGTATACTATCCGACATGGCACCTGAGCGATCCAATCGGATGCGACAGGTGTTAGAAGAGTGCAATTGTTGAATCAAGAAGAGGAGACGAGGGTCAATCCCCCATTTAGTCAATTTCCTCCACAAAATATCCCTATCAATAGAGTCAAAGGCACCTCTAAGATCGATAAAAGCAGAATAAAGTTTAGTGCCATGATACTCAGAATACTTGCTAGCTAAAAGGGAAAGAGTAAATACATGATCTATTGTGGAGGCTCCCGGACGGAAACCAATTTGTTCCCTGCCCGGGATATCACAGCACAACAATGATATTGCAAGCCAAAGACAGACATCAAGTTGAGGAGTGGAAGCATCAAGAGTACATCAAAGGGGCTAGAACTGAGCCCTGCCTGCAGGATCTCAACTGAAAAAGAAAACTGAGGGGGAAATAGCATGTAGGAGAGGACGCAAGAGAGAACATGCAACCAAATCCCCCAAAACTTTCTTAGAGAACAAGAAAAAGACTGATTGAAAAGACATGAAAACTGATTGAAAAGACATGAAAACTAAGTTAAAAAAATTAACTGCAGAATGATTGTTTAACCGACCAAGCAAGTCAAATTACAAGGAACATAAACCACATTTGTTTGTTTTTTTTAAACAAAATGATATAGAAAAAACCAGCCAACTTAGGACCATGGGAGATGTTCAGAAGGGTGAAGGACCATCAGCTAGCAAAATTAAAATAGGAATAAAGTGAAAGGAAAATTATAGTCATTGCATACAACTAATTTGCAGTGGCCATTTAACTCTTATCTGACACAGCTAGTCACGTAGCCTACACGTTTCCTGAAATTACAGTGCAACGGTGAGTAATACTAACAAGAGAAATGGAAACCATGTCACACCTGCACTATGATCCCAGCAGCTATTGTTGGTATATGTCCGAGTGCATTTCAAAGTGCTAATTTTAGGTGTTAAGGTCCTAAATGGCTTGGGGCCAGAGTGCCTGAAGGATTGCCCCCTCTCACATGGAATTGCCTATCCTGAGAGCATCTCTCTTCTGCATGCATTCCACCATGGATAAAAGTATGTCTGACAATGATGCAGGAACAGTTCTTCTCTGTGGTGGCACATAGTTGTGCCACTGCCACAGGAGGCAACGCTGACATCATTGTTGTTTTAGTTTTCAGCACTGGCTAAAGACCTTTACAGCCCAATCCTATGCCCCAGGGCCACCTCAAGAAATAGCCGCCACCGCATCCTATGGGACCAGGGCAGCTGCTGGAGTCTCCTTGGAATAAGGGAACATTTGTTCCCTTACGGTGGGTAAACCACTGGTGGCCCCAATGGGCCTCAGATCTGCGCCAGTTATTTTGCTGGTGCAGAACTGAGGAGACCCATGTAAGACTCCACAGGTCAGCAGGGGGCATAGGATTCGGTGGCAGAGTCTGCTGCCATCTCCACCCCCTCCCTGGGCAGATCTTCCCTCTGGCCTACACTCCTCCGCCCAGTTCTGCCCCCTCCCCACCTTCCCTGTCCCCAAAAGCTGCTCTGCCAGCCAGTGGGAACACTTACTGTTGGTCGCTCCACAGGGTCATTATCTCAGTGCTGCAATTATGGTATTTTTGTGATGGCAGTTGCCAGGGAAGCACAGAAATAGGCTCGGGTCCCCAATGTTCCACTTGCCCTTCTGTTTATGATGTATTTCTTCAATGTTTTTGTACAGATGTACTTGTGGTGCCTGCTGCTGTTACTGCTTTTGATTGAGATTTTAGCATTTTTTAAAAGAATGTAATTTGTTTTTATTGTAACATGCTGCTCCTCTGAGATGGGAGGGGAAGCAAGGAATAGAAATCTTTTAACAAACAAATAATGAAGTGAATCAATTTATGATTTTATTTTAAAATATTTTTGGCTGCCTTTTGGGCCTCCTAAAGGGGCCACTAAGATTATTTACAGCAGTTTTAAAAAGTAGTTTAACACAACACTCAGGACAACCAAATTATCAAAAAAGAGGAAGGTATACAAACACATGAGTAATCAAATGCAAAGCAATAAAACTGGAAGAATTCAAGATCTCCTTGTTTCTTCCTAACTACTTCCATATAGCATAGGAACCAGCTAGACAGGGGGGAGGGAATTCTAAAATGGGGAGGGTGCTCTCCTGCATCCCCACGAACCATACTTCAGTTGGTGAAGCAGGGCCTGAGATGATTAACCAAGAGTGTGGGTAGGCTGATGTGGGAGGAGATGATCCTTCAGGTATCTAGGTCCCAAGCCATGTAGTGACAACCAGAACCTTCAACTGTGTCTGGAAAACAGTGGAAGTCATTGCAATTCACAGAACACAGGTGCAACATGCTCTGTTCAGAGAGCATCCAAAAAGCACCCTGACTGCTGCAGTTTGAATCCATTGCAATTTCTGGAAAGTCTTCAAGGGCAGCCCCAAGCAGAGCACATTACAGCAGCATATACCTCATATAGATAGAACTGCTGGTTTTTTTGGGCTGCAGTTGGTGTACTAGTGAAAGCTGGGCAACAGCACTCTTGGTTGCAATCACCACCTGCTCGTTTAGGAGCAATGCTTGGACCAGAAGTATTCATAGACTGCAGACCTGATCCCTCATGGAATGCAACCCTGTCCATAAAAGGCTCAGATTTCCTCCTGCTTCACAGACCCTCAGTCTTGCCTGAAGCCTGGCAGGAAAGTTTGAGAAAACAGAGAACATCCCCTGCTTCTGTTACCTGTCCTTATATTTAATCACTGCATCAACAATTTTCTTCATTTTCTTGGTGAGGTTGGGAGGATTTGGTGAGAGTTTCTCTGCAGGAGGCCTGCCACGCTTTTTCTGCTTTTTGCTATCATCATCTTTGTCCCGGCTTCGCGTGCTAGTGGTTGGGGTGGATGAGCTGACGTCCACGTCCCTCTTGCGCTTGCGAGAGGATTTCTTTTGACGCACCTCCTCTTCTATCTCTTCCAAGGTACCCTCCTCAATGGCCTACAAACAGAAAGAGCACACACTCAGTCAGGTAAAATGAACAGCAAGCATTAAGAGACCACACTGTGAAATACTGAGACAAACACTCACACGACTCCAAGCGGCCTACTGCAGTGAGGAATGGGATGCTTACTTGGGCTGCTCCCCAATAGGTCATTAGTTTCAGGGTTAGCCACTTCAGGAACATGGAAGGAAGCAACATTCAGGGTGGGAATGGGAAACTGTTTCTCTTACCTATGAGCTTTTCTTCTTGTGTTAAACAGGGCCAGCAGACAGGGACTCTGCAGAGGAGTCTGTAGGAGCAATGCAGAGCAGGGCGTGGGGATGCCCTTTCCTGCCAACTCGGTTGCAAAGTCTTCCAAAGCTGCAAAGAGATCTGCAACTGCTAATCACTAGTTAACTGAAAATATGAAAGCTTCTGACTAAACAACAAGAAAGGAAACAAGGCAGGTGGACTGCAGGCCATGTAGAACAGAAGCAGGAAAACTCACAAGAAAAACTGCTCAATTTTCCTTGTTCTTTGGTCATACATGGCTAAAGTGGCTGTTTATTCAGCATCCTGATCAAAGGAACCCAAGAACGTAGAATCTTTGAAAAGGCTTTCAAGAGGAGAATGGCCTGCCAACATGGTTCTTGTCATCATCATGACGTCTTGTCATCATGACTCTTGTGCCATCAACGAACATGGTCTTTGCAGGGTTTTAGAAGCAGAGGTGGGTTCTTGTCCTTAAGGAGTTTACAATCAAAATGTTGACGGTGAGGAAGTTGGCATAAGGAAAGAAGGGGGAAGGCAAGGGTAGAGAGGGATAAATGTGGTCAATCATATTTATGGAGATCTACTGGCTCTCAGAAAGTAGAGAGGCTACACGATACAGAGGCCAAATTCCCTTTCAACCTCCAGAGCCTGGGTTCAATGATAAAAGGAGTTTGACTCTCTATCATCTGAAGAGACAACTGCCAAGAAACTGTTAATAAGTTTATTTAATTGATGAATCTCTCTAATAGAGACTTTATGTGCCTCACAGACTACTGAAGTACCCAAAGGATAAGCCTGCACACAACTGGAAGCAACTAATCTGTTGGTGCAACAGTGACTGAGATCTGAGCAGGTTTACTGCAGCTCCCAGTATCAGCAACGACAGTAGTTGACTTTTCAACATATTTTCAGTGTTGTTATTATTATTAACTTTATTTCTACCCCGCCTTTCTCCCCGGAGGGACTCAAGGCGGCTTACAACAAGGTTAAAACAAATTTGAAAACATAATTTAAAAACAGATAAAAGCATATTAACAACATATCATAAAAACAGTAGTCAGATAAAAAAGTAGTCAGGTAAAAAGAGCATAGAGCAGCAAATCATAAAAGAATCAGGCCTGTAACCAGGTATTTAAAAAGATATTAAAAGATGTTAAAAAATCTGGGAACTCAGAAGGCTTGTCTAAACAGAAGGGTCTTCAGGCCTCGCCGAAAAGTTTCAAGGGAGGGAGCAGTTCTTAAGTCAAGGGGAAGGGAAGTATTACAGATACTCTTGCCAGGAAGTAAAGAATGGCATCAATCTACAGATTTCCATAATTCCTCATTCAACTGGGAACAGCCACGTGCACATATTAATTTACCTCAATGACCTATATAAAGAATGTCTAAAACATTCTCGCAATCAGAGGTATGGGGGGGAGGACCACTATAAGACTACAATCATAGCATGGTGCCTAAAGGAACTTCAGAAAGATCTCCAAATGCCTCAACATTTGCACAGGTGCCTACCTTGAAACAACATTGCTTAGATGAGCCTTCTAGGAAAAGACCACCTACTCATCTCTTAGCAATCAAGTAGAGAAACTGAACAAATTCTGCACATTATGAAGTGCAATTAAAACGATGTGGAGGTCTGTAGAGCGGAGGCCTCAATCAATTGCAGAGATCTCCAAACTGGAGATAGCTCTGCACTGAAAACAGCCTCCCTGGTGCAACTGGAGCTTACCTGTCCACCAGGGAAACTGCTATTGTTACCTCCGATGTCCCCCAATCTCTGCTGCTGGGCAGTGCAAACATTGGACATTGGATCTGGCCTATGGGTCGCAATTTGAAGCACCCTGATCTATTGTGAGGCTGCAAGTGTGTGAGAGAAAGAACTGGGCTTGGTGGACATACATGGGTCCCCCAAGGCTTGATTCCCTATGCAATTCTTTAAGTTGTATGGGAAGGGGGAATATGCTGGGGGGTAGACACTGAAAAAGTGTCTGGAATCTGTGCCACAGGCACACCACCACAAGCTAATGAGAAACTTTGACGCAGGGTCTGTGTGTCACATACCGTTGTCAGCTTTGGGAATAGGTAGAAATAGCTGAGGCAGACGCATGTGGCTCTTGACTAATTTGTATGCAAAAGACCAGGAGCATACAAAACTGCCTGGTCCTTTATACAGATGGATCCTGTTTATTTGTGGATTTTTCATCTACAAATCTGGCTCAACATGGGTCCCCTGGACCTGCACTGAGCCAGACTCTGCTCCACCTGAAATCTCCAAAGGAAGCTGAACTCCGGTTCCCTCTGGAGGGCTTTCTGAAGTCCACTGCCTCTGTGGCTTTCAGAATGGCCCGGAAAGGCCAAAAAAAACACCATTTCCTCCAGGGACTTTCCCCGGCCTCAAAATGCCATATATGGTGAAAACATCACTTCTGGTTTTCCTCCAGAAACCAGAAGTGGCGTGTTTTTTTTTTTTGCCTCTCAAGGCCATTCTGAAGCTTGCAGAGGGAGCGGGCGGATGCGCGCTGCCTCTGTGGGCTTTTGAAAGCCCTCCGGAGGGGACAAGCATAGGTCCAGTCCCCCTTGGTGGGAGAAAGGGACGGAAAATCGCAGACATGATTATCCATGATTTTTGATATCAGCGAGGGGTCTGAGAACAGATCCTCCATGGATACCGAGGCCCCACCTGCATACTTGGGTTTTGGGGGGTTACAATTGTTTCATCTTTGAATCCCCCCCCTTTCTAAAAATATAGTGGTTACTCACCTATATTCATAGTCCTTGAAATTGTTTTCTTTAATCACACTAGGGACTAACACAACAAGGACTCTTGTGGCACCATGAAGGCTGACAAATTTGAAGGAATTACTCATTAGGGACCATATCTCTGCACTAGCCATTCACTGAAACGTTGTAGAAAGCACATATAATAATAACTGGTATTAATGTACCGCCTTTCTTGGTAGTTAGATTGCTCCTTTGACTTTAATCCAAGGTGGTTCACATAGGCAGGTTTTCTCTAAACCCCTGAGGGGTTTTCTACAATAACAAAGAAGTTCTGTCTTTCAAGAATAAACAGCATTCCAGATGGGTCTTTTCACAGTCTGGTAGCCATTCTGGCCGCAGTTGCCTTCCATGCTGACAGACAGCTCCTTTCCTTTCTCAGAAGGGCAGCAGAGCTACTCTCACCCAAGTGTAGCTCAGCTCAGCCCAACCTATCAGTTGCTTCTCAAGGTCTCACCAATCACGGAAGCTTCTGGTGATCTTGGCGACATTCAGATGTTATCTTCGGATTTAACAGTGGCTCTACCCTATAGACCAGACCTCCTGCCGAGCAGTGCCACATCTCTCTTGGTGACAATACAAAAGGATGGGCAAGACTGCTGCTTACCACTCAGTTCTTCCAGTGTCAGAAATGTCTCACTATCTGGCTCAGTCAAGGCCTTCTCCAGAAAGGAAAATGGAATGCAATTATGCAAAGGACTAGTAATATAAGTTGCTCCAATTGTCTTGTTGGGACATCTGTGTAGATTGGAGAGAAATTAATACCTACCTGGAAGAGGTACAGAGTGCTCAAAACATTAGCTGCGAGACACTGCTTCTCTAGATCATGGAAGGGTGAGAACAGCATGCCTGTGAAGACTGTCTAACTAAAGGCAATGTGCATTTTGTAAAAACAAGTTAGTGACATCCATACATTTGCCAGGCATTTTGGGACGATGCTTCTATGGATATGCCATCAGATTTCCAAAGAAGATTAAGCAATTATAAACTGCCTGACATTCTAGCAAAGAATTTAGGTTATGCATTAATTCTAATTTTATACCTTAATTATCATCATGCATTTTCTTCTTGGTGTTCTTTTTTCAGCTCTCACTCAATTAAGTTTCTTCCATGTACCTTCACTAATCATCATCATCTTCTCTGCCAATGATATCCACCAAAGGAAGTAAGCTTTTTTTCTACAAAAGCTTAAAGCAATTAGTCTGTGTCTTTTGATGTTTAAAACTAATATGGCTAATCTATGATACAAAAAACAAACACATTGGATTTATCAGGAAACAAAGAACAGATCCGTGGTAAAGGCACAAAAGAGCACAACCTTGCTTGGCAGGCCATTCTGATTTTTTTTTTTTTGGTGGGGGGTACATTAACAGATGATCTTCATTATTTTTTGACAAAACCTTTTGAAGTAGCTAGAACAGGAGCAAAACACCAAAGCTATTTTCCTTCCTACTCTTCTCAAACATGGAGTAAAATAGAAAACCTGATCTTGGTTTCTCTGTTTCTACATGTTTGATAGGCATTAGTCCAGACAATGGGCACAATCCCTTCCTAGCACACAGGGGACAGAGGATGGAGAAAATGTTTCAGGGCCGGACTAAGAGGGCACTAGTGTCCCTCCAGCCAGAGAGATGTTATGAACTATTTCTAGCATGCTGCTGGGATTTTTTCCTTTTCCTGTACTGAAAGTATAAAGGCTACTTTTGGTCACCAATTCTATGAGGGGACTGAATTTGAAGCCAGGTTGAAAAGGCAACTTTTTTTGCTGTATTTGGATCAGTGAACATACATTAAAACTATGTGGGTAATTAAAAACAAAGTAATAAGAAAATGCAAGTTTTGGCACAATGTGTTCCCCTTCAATAGATTCTTACTTAGGTAGTCTTTTTTTTTTACCCCTTTCTCCTCAGCCACTCCAGGTTTTCCTCCAGAAGCACATCCTCTAACTACCATACCTGTCACTCCAACTATTCCCATCTCACCTCGCTTCCAAGGACCAAACACCATCAAGCCTAATCTCTGAAACAGCCAATGGAAAAATGGGGTTTGTATTTCTTCCAAGCTATCCTATTCTCCTAGCTGTGTTTTCTCTTCTCTAAAGATTGTATTACTAAGAACAATACATACATTCAATAAACAATATAAATACCAGTTGTTGGGTGCATGTTGTCACAGGCAACTACCACTTCCTCTGAAGAACCAGTCACTCCTAACTCAGCAGTAAAGACCTCACAGTGCTTTAGGTTCTAGCAACAAGCATTGCAAACATGCAACAAACCATCCCGCCCTCCAAGTAAGCAGTACTGGAGTACTGCTTATCAAGCAAGGAGAAGGAAAATTCAGGAAAAAAATTTTTTTTTTTAGGTGAAGTTGTTCTTAGGCAGCAGTCCAGTCACTAGAGTATAGGAGGTCTGTGGCACCAATAGTAAACTATATACAGAAGACAATCAGATAGAAATGGTAAATCTGGGACTCACTGCCCAATCCTATGCATGTCTACTCAGAAGTAAGTCCCATTGTGTTCAATTACATTTACTCCAAGGACAGTGTGGATAGGACTGGACAGTCAACCTCCTGAAATATCCTTCTACCAAACGGCTGTTGGTATATGACTTTAACAAAGAAGGCCACTGAGAGAGCACAAGCATCTCATGGTTTATATACTGTTTGTATAATTATTTGTAAATATATTTTAGGTACCCTTGGTAGAAAGGTGGTCTAAAAATGCTCCACACCAGTAGATCTTCATCCAGAAGTCAAACAGTATGAAAGTATGTCTTGATTCACTGGGCTCCTTCTTGTGTATTTACTCAGAACACAAGAAATGAACAAGGAAGGAATCACCTGAATAACCCAGTTATCGCCAGGTAGAGAACTTAAATATCCACCAAGGACAGACCTGACAAAAAAAAGTGTAAGCCCTCCACTTTTTAAAATACAGTATCTGTACAGAAATGTACAATAGAAACTGAATAAAATCTTTCAATTTAAACAAAGAAACTAATTCCATATATAAACACAATCTTTATAAAGTAACAATTTGCCAGGCAAGTAGCCCAACTATGGTTGTAGAAGTCAACTTCAGCCTGTAAGAACTAATGAAGGAAGAGTTTCTGCAACTCAAACAGTCCCTAATTATAATCTTAGAAGGTCAGGAGGTCCACTTGATCCAACGAGAACTGATGAACGTATTTTTCAGCTTCACAAGCAGATATTTTACATCATGCAGGATTTCAAATTAATTTCCTGCAGTATGTATTCATGAAGGATTATGTATTGCTTCTTCATCAACAAAGCAGAATTGTTGCTACTCCCATGAAGCTTTTAAGATTGGAGCAGGGCCTCCTGAGAGGAATTCTATCAGGGGGCACAAAGTTTCTTTGGGGCCCTTGCCGGGGGGGGGGGGGGGCAAACAGAGTGGTGAAGGAAAGCAACGGGGATTGGCAAAATAGGGCAGGGGACGGTGGTGACAGCCAGAAAAGTCTCTGGAGCCCAGGTCTACCAGGCTTCCCAATGCACAGTCGAAGTCTACCCACCTGTGCAGCATCAGCAGCTAGATATGGTAATATGGAAAACACACTTAACCCATTTTTGCCTGGCCCACAGGTGCCAACAATTGGTCCCTGTTGCATATATGCAATGTTGGGCAGATATGGCGTAAGTTTCTCTAAAATCCTTTTACATATAGCAAATCATTGTGAAAAATTAGCATAATCCTATTGAAGCTGACACTAAAATGGAAAGTGTCCTGCAGCTGTAGTCCTACAGCTGTGTTCCTGAGCTCCTATACACTCCTTCATGGTAAGTGGATCCACAAGCCAAAGAGATACTGTAGCAGGCCAGTTTCCTCCCAGATTTGACACTGTGTCATGGATGCATTCCTTGGGCCAGTGCTTATGGTCTGTGGCAGCCCCCAGTATCCCATGTAGGAAGCAAGACTGGGTGAGATTGGGAAATGTAAGATCCCAGAAAATTTTTGGATTCCCTTCTTTGGCTCCTGGGCCCCCTTTTTGACACTGGGCCCAGGTACAAATTACACCTTTTACTCCCCTCTTATGGGCCCTGAGTTGGAATATAATATATATATATATATATATTGAACAGAATGAAACTGAAATCTAAAGCTTCAGACTGCTAAGAGCGTGTTTTTGTAGGTTTTCAAAGTCAGAATGTGAGCTAAGACGCAAGATTTTATTGAGCAACAACGGTTCCAATCCTATCCACACTTTCCTGGAGGTAAGCCCCATTGACTATAGTGGAACTGACTTCTGAATAGACATGCATAGGATTGGGCTCTCAGACCCAACACTGGTCTCCTAAACCTAAACAGCACTAGATGGTGCCTGTATAACGGCTTAAGCATTATGTCCAAATGCATTTTGAAAATGTTAGCATGCCACTTAAATAGTTGAGAGTTCCAACACATAGCTACTGAACTTCCAGATATAACACCAGGCATTCCAGCCTTACAGAATCACTTTCATCATCACAATGGCTCCTTGAGGACTTGAGTTTTAGGAAACACTCCAGGAAGTACGATCAAGAGCCATCTTTTCAGTGAGGCTTTCTTTCCTAAAACAGTATCTGCCTTGTTGGAACAAGATCTTGGAATGGATAGTAGGAAGTCTAGACACATAGTCACTCCCATTGGGGAGACTACGTGTAAGACTATCATTACTGTAGATATGTGGAAGAGTACTAGAGCCATTTCCTGAATCTGAGATTCAATCTTTTGTCTTTAGAAAATAAGCAGGGTAGGGAGCTGACTAGAACTATTCAGATGTTGAATACTACAAGAAGAAATTAGTCACATATAGATAGCATTACTCCAAAGCTATCATCTCCCATGGAGATTTCTTGGCTTCTGCACCAAGCCTGGCCCTTACATCATCCCAGAAAGGGTCTATATGAACATCCCAATTCTCAATGTCACCTTTACTACTTATAGCTGTCTAGGTACAATTGTCATGAGTGAAATGACCAAGCCAAAATACAACAAATAGTATAAAATGCTATCTTAAACCAGTGCTTTTTCAATCACTGGCACAGGTACTACCAGTGGTACTTCACAGGGTGGCAAGTGGTACATAATCCCACTGCAATGGTGACCATGACCACATGGCACTGCCCTGCCCCATGTGACCCCACTGGAAGTGGAGATGGCTGAGACAATGCTGCATCTGAGGGCAAGAAGTGGCTGTTCCAAACAGTTTAAGAAAGAAGGGTGCAAAGCAAAGCCCAAACTGTAAGACAAGGCACCCTCTAACTCTACACAGCTGCTATCTTTAATGGTAGTGCCGGTACCTGAAACAGCGGTGCCTACGAAACTGATTCTTGGTAAATGTACGGGCACAAAAAAAGGTTGAAAACCCCTACCTCATACCAACTAAAACCAATGGTTCAGATTAGTGCATATTCCGAATGGCAGCAGATCTCCAAACCTGTAGCAGCAGTCTTTATCAGTGGTCTGGTCCTTCAATCAGAGACAACAGGGACTAACCCTTGGACCTTAAATGTACATCACCACTGAGCTTCAGATCCTTCCTAATCACCCAAGATTCTGCTTCAGAAAAGAGACAGGCAGCTGCCAAAAAGAGCTTGAAAGCAGCTTGCAAGATTGGTAATCTTAGCTCTATACTATTGGCAGCTGTATGGGAGCAGCTGCTTTATACTGGATCAGATCAATGGCTTATACAGATCATTAACATCTGACTGGCGAGAGCTTTTCCAATTCTACAGGCAAGGGTTTGATAGCACTGCACTTCTCCTATGGGCTTGAAGAAACTGCATGTGGATGCTGACATTGTTGAGGTCTATGGAAATCAGGCACTCTCCTGAATATGGGTACCCAGGTATTATCTGAGAAATATAATAATAATAATATACAGTATTTATATACCGCCTTTCTTGGTCTTTATTCAAGACTTTATTCAAGGCGGTTTACATAGGCAGGCTTATTAAATCCACGCAGGGATTTTTACAAATTGAAAGAAGGTTCTTTCTTTCAAGAACCACTACATTCAAGGTGTTACACTCCGATCTGGTTTAACATTCTGGCCTCCATCCTCCCACGCTCCGAGCAGATGGAACAGCTCAGCTGCAGCTTGCCAGCTGTTTCAAGGTCGCATGGTGCCGGTGGCCTCGAACTGGCGACCTTGTGGATGTTAATCTTCAGGCAAATGGAGGCTCTACCCTCTAGACCAGACCTCCTGCCCAGTTTACCTATATCAGTTTCTTGGGTGGTCCCCATTCTTCTTCAGAACCAAGAAAAGTCAGGGAACAGTTCTGTCAAGAGGTCTCCAGGAGGATACCCAAAGTAAAATATCTACAGGATTCACTGATCTGAGGTTATGAAATTTTGCAGTGGAGCTAACAAGTAAAGATTACTTCTGATATTGCTTTTCTGCCATTGCACCATCAGACTCTAAATGGCTTCTTCCATTTGGTCCTCTAATCAATGAAAAGAGCTGAATCTAAAGTCACTTCCTGAGGAGACAGCATGAACTCCTGGCAGAAGGATAAGCCTTTGTCACTATTACTTGGTTTGGACCTTTTTGAACTGAAAAGATAATCACTGTTGAACAGTTCCTACTAAGAAGGTCTAAGTTTAGGACTGTGTGCACAACATCTCCTCTAGCTCAACAGCTGAAGTTGAATTGAGGCACTAAACCTAAAAAGAATAATCTACAATGTATGATGCTGGTTTTGAGAGGGAAATCACATTCAGATCCTTTTCCGACATTCAGATCCTTAAGGCAGGCTAGAACTTTCCTAATGGTAGAGGTAGTAGCAGATGCCATCTTAGTAACTATAGTAGCAGATTCTGTGGATCTTCTGAAGTTCATATCCACCTTTCTGTTCTCCTGGTCTACTGGCCTGGAATCTCCCTCAAAGCAGCACCCTAGATTCTTTGATAAAGGAGGCAACAGCTTCATATGCTTTAAGCAACAAACAAATCTTGCCCAAATGCTTTGTTTAGATAGATTATCCTGTTTGGCTTCACACAGGAATATATAAGAATTCTCAAAACTGGAGTTCCTTGAAACGCCTTTGAGCAGTAAGATGGAAGGGAGGAACACCAGTGGCTTTCATGGCATGATCCTCTAGCTCCAAGTCTGTATTCTCAATCTTCAGCACAAGAATGCTGAGCACAAAGCAGCCACACTGTAGAATTCCTAAGTTGAAATCACCAACCTCTCCCCTCCGACTCATAAAAGCCTAACTTGGCATCTGGGTTGTTGCTGTAAAAAAAAGCAAAAAATCCTGGCTTGGCTGGCAGCAGATCAAAGTTAGCCAAACTTGCACACTTCCCATGTGGCAGTGGAGAGGTGACTGGCTCCCAGGAGGAAAGCTGATACCTCCTAATCTAGCTCTTGACAAACCTCTGTTTAGCCCTGTCTGCCTTGTACTGACCAAAGGAGGGTACCCAGCCTCTGAACCACTGTATAGACCACTGTCCTGGACCACCAGGACTATAGATTTTCTGCATCTGAAATGCATGACATTTATCTAGATTAGAAGATCAATTGAATTTCAGTTTAGCAATATGGTACCACACACCTGAGTTTTCCAATACCAAACAGAAGTTTCAATATGGTGAAGCAGATATCTGTTTCACAAGAGCTCACCAGTTTTTAAACGAAAAAAAAATTATCAGTTTAAAAGCTTCACAGTTCTTCTGGAAGTCTACGTAAGTAATGTTGTTACCAAACTGACTACTTGCTAGCACAGTCTTAGCTGATAATCAAAACTTCAGATATTGGGTATTTTTGCACATTCAGACAAACGGACAGACAACACAGACACATGTAGAAATAAAATTTTAGAAAATCATTGGAGAACGATGCTGTACCATGTATACCTTGAGCCACTGCTTCTCAGTCAGCGAATCACTATAGTCCACTTCCTTACGGTGACGGGAACCGCGCCCAAACATCTTCTCCTCCTCTTCCTCACACGTTAGCCTCTCTACTTCAGCATCATCCTTAATTATCCAAGAGGGCAACTCATCCTCTTCCATGAGGCGAGGCTTTCGCTTTGGATTGCGGGCTTCCTCTCGCCTGCGATCCAAGTCCATACGCTGTAAGGAAAGCAATCTGTGGTGAAGACTCCAACAGTGTTCTACTGCCCATGGATGCATTTACAGGTCCTGAAGCATATATGTCACTTAAAAATAGCACAGACTTCTGTGGACATGTCTGTCTAAAATAGAGGAGCCACCAAGTTAAAGAACATTAATGCATATGCATCGCTGCTAACTAGGCTAAGATGCACTTTTCTAAACAGAGTCATCTTATATTTAGCAGGGGGAGAGCAATTGTCCATCTTCACCCCAGCATGGTGTCAGCAGTGGCTGTTGCTGGTGTCTCTTTCGCATCTTTTTCAGATTGTGAACCCTTTGGGGACAGGGGACCATTTATTTATTTAGCTAAGTAACCGCTTTGTGAACTACTTTCTGTTCAAAAATGGTACAAGTATTCTTAATAGCAATAATAATATGAGGCCAAAGCTGTGTTAGCAACAAAGTGGACAGACTAGGGGCAAAAAAGAAGATAAAGAGAGAATGTTTGGAGACTTTGGATTTAAAAATGACAAACTGTACAACTAATCCAGGGACTAGAAAAGTTGCAAAGTAGTATTGGGAACTGATATAGCTAACAAAAATAGTCTGTATCGTTGATTTAATTACTTCACGACATAATCACATCATGAATGACACATTCATTGAACAACAGTGGGGCTACCTCAGCAGGCATCACACCATTAGAAAGGTTGGGCATGCCACCAAAGGGACGCTGAACCCAACAGTACACTCTGCCCATAAAGCAATCATAGTGTTGGCGAGGTTACGACCACAACCGGAATTTTGCAGCTGCCAAATCTCCCCCAGCTACTTAATTTCCACAAAGGCTGAAAAGACAGTCAAACCTGATCCTGGGAAAGCAAATGCTGATTCTTAGCTACTGTCTTCACAGGGTTGTTTTGAAGGTGACTAAGGCGGGAAAGTGGAAGTGTGGGAGATCCAGGCTGAACCCCAGACAACTGAGTGGACTATGAATCCAACCGAAATGAAACACCCGGAAATGAAGTAGAAAGAAGCCACTGATCAGAAACATTCAGATCCCCCACCCTCCTTTGTGTTCCCACATTGACCTTATTCTGGGCCCAAAAAAACAGTTAAAAACAACATGGAACAACACACAGCACAATGCTTTAGATGACACTCTGAATCATAATTAACTAAACACTAAACACAAAGCACTGGCTTTTAATTAGAGTCTTCAAAATAGCACTCTTGAGGGGAATGGAAGCTAATTGCAATCTTAAATACTACTGAAATTGTGCCCCACTTAATTTAATGTGATTTATTTCCAATTTAAGCAGGCTATGGGGATCAGAACCTTTGCTTGATAGCTGTTTGAAAGATGAAAGAAACTTCGAATATGTTTCATAAAGGATTTATATCATAACTTTTCTATGGAAAACTGTGACTTGTACCTGTCAGAGAAGAAGCAAGCATTCAGGCACTAAACCTCAAAAGTGATTATTAGTTCTAGGTACAACATTTGTATATGTACTTTTATACTGCATAAATACTACATGAAGGGGACAACTGCTTGAAAGCTGCTGTCCACTTGTTACTCCCTACGTATGTATATGAAGCAGTGCGAGTAGGAGAAATTAACCTCTGTTTATTGAAAAACAGGGTCACATAAATTAAAGTGCTGGTAAAATCCTCTTCTGCCTTCCTCCAAAAGCCTGAAGAGAAGGGTTCACGGTTATTTAAGCAAGGGAGCAGAGTCACATGGGCGACAGAAAGAGACCTTTCTACTCCCATTTTTCCAAACAGATCCAAGACAGAGGTTCATGGTATTGGCAGAAAAGCGTTCATCAACATCCCTGATGGGACCCAGATCTGACCTAGAGTATGTGACCTCCTTGAGCCTCGGACCTGGACAATACATTTATATATTAAATAAATGCAGACAAAGAGCCAAATTAATACAAACAAAAGAGCTCAATTAGCCTTGTTGATCTTTTGGTTTGCATACAACACTTTTCAATAAGGTGAGTCTCCAGGCACCTATATCTGCTATCTATAGATAGCATAGATATGCTATCTATAGCATAGATAGTCTATCAGGGTATCTATGATGCCTGATAGACAGGCCATCAGCCCACTATCTCCCATTACATACATCAAGATGCCAGACCTGAAGCAAACTTTTCTTCTATTGCAGTTTTATTATAAAAAGCTGTGATGGATTCTGTTTAGTTTCATGGGACTCCACTCTGCCCTGCCCCACTAACACCTTCAACTAACTGATCAAACCTAAAGATCTTGCTCACTGAGACAAGGACAGAACCTGCAAAAGTTTAGCATACAATGCAACCCATCCATCTGCGTGTCTCACTCACCCATTCATTCATGCTCCTTTTTTTACCAGTGGGAGTCTATTTAACATGTACCTCATACTGAGTTCAGGACCAAACAGCTGACCTGTTTGAAACACAAGGCAGGCAGGCAGTTAATCTCACCATAAAAAGATCAAACTCCTCTTCATGTCGGGCAATCATCTGGTTCACTGTCTCATCATCAGGAACTTCATCTTCTTCCTGAAATATTTCAAAATTCCCCTCATTTAACCAATAGGCACAGATATAAAATGGTGGCTTGTGTGCTTGGGCTTTTTACATCAAATGCGATTCACCATCTCATGGTTGGTTTGGCTATTCATGTGAAAATTGGTTTGGTTGTTTCAGTCCATTCTCTAGTGGACAGGTATCCGCGTGGCAGAAGTTCGCCATCCAAATGGGCAACTTTGCTGATAGTCTTAAACAGTGACGCCAAGGACTGGACGGGCGCGGCGACTGAATTACCCCTCTCACCTTTAAAGGTGGCTCCTCCGAGTCGGAGTTGAGGCACAGGGTTGAGGCAGTGTGGGGAAAGCTTGCGCTGCCACTGCCGCTGCCCGTGCTGTATCTGGTCTGTGGATAGATAGAGGACTTCAGTCTCCAGGGCTGTCAATCCAGCACCTTTCACTGACACTACAATTCACTTCCTAGGATAACAAGGATGTTCATGCCATTTCCTCCAGCCCAGTCCCTTGGCCATGGGATCACACAGAGCAGGAAGCTAGGCAATGCAGTCATGTGCAGGAGGAGAAGACAAGAGCTCCATGGCTCCCTTACCTCATCCTGCTCCTCATGCTCCAAGATGGCCTGAAGGAAAGCTCTTCTCTCGTGGCTGGAGGATTTCTGGTCAAACATGCCTGCCTGGATAACCTTCTGATCTACATTCAGTTTGTATTTGGCTGCGGCAAGGATCTTCTCTTCCACACTGTTCACGGTACAAAGGCGCAGCACGCGCACTTCATTCTGCTGCCCAATGCGATGGGCTCGGTCTTGTGCTTGCAGGTCCTAGAAAGAAAAAGAACCAACTAACGCTCTCACTGCTCACAGAGCAGTTTAAAATTTAGCTCCTTTCCTGTTTTTGAACATGGCATGTATCACACCACAGTATTTCTCCAGATTAAGTTACACCTTCACACAAATCCAGTGTTGGATTATCTAGCCCGGAGACTGCCCTGGCTGGAGTTAAATGACTTTTAAAAGGAAGTACCACAGTCTCCAACACTTCTACTGGTGAGAATCTTCCCTACTGTGACCCATTCACTAGGGTTATCAAAAGGAATAATTTTCAGGCTCATCTGCTGTGATATATGTATTAAAACTGATCAACAGTATTATGACTGCTCAGGAAGGCATTGAGTAGATGCCTAAACCTCAGTGGGGGAAACAATCCTTGCCTGGTGCTCTCTTAGTTAACCTACAATGCCTCATTTCAAAGCTCATCCTTTGATTTTGGTGCCCAGAAAGCTGGCCTTGGTGAAAAATAAATGTTGATTAGTAATCATGTAGCTGCTGGCCAGAAAAATCCAGACAAAAATGTGTTTATTATTTAAAATATTTTTACACTCTTTTCCAAGTTTCAGAGAGGGTTACAACAATTAACCATTAAAACCATTACAGTAAAACATAAAGCTACTTGAGCAAGAGCCGTCCATTCAGGTTAAACACATCTTTTAAAAAAGGGAAAAGCACTGCTGTGAAGGGGCCAGGCAAGCTTCCTTAAGCAAGGAGCTGTAATGTGACCTTTGAGAAGGATTTCTTCCAAGCACGCCTACCAACCACAGAATGCAATGGAACAGTCAGGTGAAACTATCCCATTGATATCAGAGCGTGGGCAGTTTCATATGAGGGGGAAGCAGTCCTCATATTCTGGACCTAGGTCATTTAGAACTTTAAATGTAATGAACAGCACTATACTTTTATACCACCCTTCCTCCAAGGAACTCAGAGTGGTGTACATGGTTCCTTCCCTCTTTTTTTCCTCACAACAAATAGGTGAGGCTGAGTGTGCGACTGGCCCAAGGTCATCCAGGAAGTTCCATAGCTTAATGAGAATTTGAACCTGAATCTCCCAGTTCTAACACCAGACCCACTATGCCATCCTGGCTCTCAGGACTATATTAACTGGGTCTGGATGGGCAGCCAATGCAACTGATGCAAGATTGTAATGTAGTTCAACATACCAGCTTCAATAAGGAGTCTTGCTGTTACATTCTGCACCAACTGTAATGTGCTCTATGCGAGATTCTCACATGTTCTAATCTGGTCAACAGTACAATATGCAGAAAAGTTTTTTCTTCTTTTGCATTAACACAACAGATGTGCCAGGTGTCCTGAGATTTTATCAGTGCCATAAAACCCCTCCCCTAGTGTTGTACAGTAAAATCTTTATTTCTGAAGAACGTGTTTATTTATTACCTGGTGAGGATTCCAGTCACTATCAAAAATTATCACAGTATCAGCAGACTGCAAGTTGAGCCCCAGCCCTCCTGCACGGGTACTCAGCAGGAAAATGAAGTACTCGGAGCCCGGCTCATTGAAGGTTTTCAGCAGCATGCCACGATCTTCAGCCTTAGTGGTCCCTTTAAAAAGTGCAGAGGAGATATATTTTCCCCTGCACTACAAATATTCACTTGAATATAAAGCCTATTCGTCTCTAGAAGGTGACAGTATGGGGGGGGGGGGGAGAGTGTCATGAATATGTACATGTTAGGCCTAGGTTAGCATGTGGAGCCTGAACCAAACTAAGTCAGTAATGGAGAAGTGGCTAGCTGTTCCTAGCTGCAAAAATGTGAGTAAACAAACAAAAAGATTGTTGTCTCTCCTTTGCTGGCCAGAAAGGACACACAACAAGAATTACAACCCATTAGAATGTAGCAACTTTGCAGACAGAAAGGCGCCCTATCAAGCTGATGGTGCAGCTGTGGATCTCTAGTTGGGAGGGGTAAGAACTAGGAGGACTAGCAACCAGACCCACTTCGAGAAGGTTCTGTCCTCAAAAGTTTCTGATTGGACAGTCTAAATAAGTATGAAGTCACCTCAGTACTATTAGCATAAGAAGTATAATAATGAGTGCCCAAGGGGTGTATCAGTTCCTTCTTGAGCAGAGTTTTTGGGGTTCAACATCTTGCATGCGGTAAGCTCCATTGTCCACCATGGGCATCTGGCCTCAGAAGTAGCCTAGAGCTAAAAGATCTACAAGAGAAGCTGACCCAGGTGAGAGTTAGGTATTAATAGAGCTAGCCAGCTAGTTTTATTATTTTATTGCTGATATGTTTCCTAGATGTTTATGCCTCTAGTATTTGCTGCCTTACTATAACCTTATGTAACCATAAACTAAAATCTCTTTTACCAAGTTGTTTCATTGTCTGTTGGGGACAAAGATTCAGAATCCTGCCTAGCCGTTCAGCAAGCTACCAAGTGCTCACTGAGGTCTAGTAACTTGAGGACTGAAGCTTTAATTGGAGAAAACGCTCAGTGCCTGCAAGGGATAGAATTAAGCCTAGAGGGACTCAGAGTCCCTGGACTGAGGCACTGGCACATACAGGGTGCTGGCAGTACTACTGGACGAGGGGGACTTGAGGGCTTTAGGGTTTGAGAGTCAAGAACTCTGAGCACCCCAAACCCCCTTAAGTTTGTGACAGAGAGGCAATAAGAATCATCTTCACTGGACACAAAACACAGTGGAGAAATAGTTACATGCCAAAATAATTAAGCCTAGAGAATCTGTATATGAACTTAAGTGCTGTAAGAATTCTTAACATTTCAAGAAACAACAATCTACAACCAGAAAATAACCAAGCTAATTTGAATTGCCTGATATTATTTGGTGGTACTGGTGCTCCCTCAAAATGTTGCTACTTCCTGGGAAGCACAGTCCATTGTACTGTTGTGGTGTGGTTGCAGCTTCTATGCAGTTGGGATTCCATGCCACATCAGCAACATCTACAACTGCAACCACACAGGGCAGGTGAATTGTGTGTCACGTTCCCATGTCAGTACTGCCATCCACATGCTGGATGTGTGGTTGCCATATGCAACCTGAAACAACAATGGTAAATATGAATGGGTCCTGTTCACCCCATGATACTGCCTTTTCTAGTGGCTATTTCTGGTCATCTCTACATCTTTTTAGAATGTGAGCCCTTTTGAGACAGGACCATTTATTTTGTAATGTAAACCGCAGTGCATATAAAAAATATTCTTAAAACATTAATCAGGTCTATTATAATAAATATTATTAATAATGATTATTAATACATACACATCAGCATAAATAGGTTTCTTCCTTACAAAACATAGCAAGACCTTCCTATCTGTACACATCTAGCCTTCTTTTTATCACACTAGTACTGGAGTGGTGTTCTTCAAATATGGAGAAAAGTATTAAGTCTGCCTCTGAAATAATTGCTCAATGTCCACAGCAGAAATCTGAAGTACATTTTTTATTGCACATCCCTGGGAACACTTAAGGCAAAAATATAAAATCTAAAAATGACAACCACACTTTTGGCATTAACCATACCAGGCCGACAGTTGCACTGCAGTCTGGTTATTGGTCCCTAGCTGTTTCTTCAGCAAGGTGATGGCTCAGTGTGGGAAAGGAAGTCAAACTCCTATGAGGCTGCTCTGCATGCTACTCTGTGCACGATCCATAGCACTTCCTACACATCTGTGCTGCAGGACAACAGAAACTAATCAAAGATACTGTGTTCCACATACAGTCTGACTGAGACTACACCTCCAAGGCAAAATGGTTACAAAGTTACAAGTCCCAGTGCAACACTCACCATCAAGCCTGAGGTATTTGAAGCCACGGTAAGCAAAATAATCTTCCATTATGGTCATGAGGGAAGTCATCTGACAGAACAGCAGCACCTTGTGGTTGGTAGCCCGCAGTTTGGGAAGAATACGATCTAGGAGCTCAAATTTGCCAGAAGCACGGTACAGGTCAAGTCTGGGTTACACATGGGGAAGAGAAACATATTTGTCCTTTTACTATTGAGCTTTTTCAGCATTCTGCCTTCAGATATCTCTTTCCGCCATAAGCTTATCTGCCAAGCGACATGTGCTATGGAATCTTTCTGTTGCAGCTCACATGATCACTGGCTAGACTTAGTGGATCTTTTTGTTCACATGTACTCCAGCGTGTACCTTATAATGTAACCAACTCCTCCAAAGGATCACATTTTGAAAGGAAGGGTTGATAGGGGATGCTAAGCTGTCTCCCAGGGAAATTAGGCTATCATTATAGTCTTCTCACTAAAGAACCTAGATAAGCTTCCAAGGAAGTCAAAGGTTTCACAGAACACTGAAAAGCACAAATCTAGTATAAATAAAATCATTTAAAACAAAAGAATATAAGAATGCCAGATCAGACTAAAGGTCCATCTCATCCAGCATTATGTTGCTAAGTATAGCCCTCATTGCAACCTGGGGCAGGTCAGCAACATGCTGACCTCTGATATGCTGCCCCCCTCCCCAGGATACTCATAGAGCTTCGTGTAATGTTTCACTGTGGTTGAGATGGCTTCTGAGGATTCTCCCGCTGTTTTAAATAATACCAGTTTTCTGACAAACCTGAAAGTAAAGAACAGCAGGGGAAGCCTCAGAAGGCCTTTTGCCTGCTGTCAAGCACCATGCCTTCCCATGGAACAGCTCGGACGGGAAAGTGGGGCAGCACAGTGGGTGGAGGCAGCAGCAGCGGGGGTGCAAAGAGTGCAGCATCCAGGCCTTCTCCATCCTGCCCCCACCCCAGGTCCATCACTGAAGTACAGTAAGTCCAGTCCTTCAGGAAGTTCACAAACAGGCAATGAAATTACTTTCGCATCCCCAACACTTGGTTTTCTGGGATTACAGTAACACTCTTCAGGTTCATTACTGACATTCCAGCATTGATGTAGCAGCAGTGCAGCCCTGAGTTAAGGCAACAAACATTCCCTTACTCTGAGGAGGCCTCCATGACTGCCCCCTCACTGCAGGATGCAGTGTACTTAGGATGCAGTGTACATTAGCTGCTGTAGCACTGAAAAGTTGAATAGGATTGGGCCCTCAGTCTATTCAGCCTTCACCAATAAAGCACACCCAACTTTCCAGTATTTTGGAATGATCAACTTACCCTTGCACAATTCCGCCTGTGAAGCCCAGGTGCTCAGAAAAGGATTCCTGCAAAAAAAAAAAAAAAAAAGTATAAGAATGAAATGAACGCTCAGCACAATCACTGAGAGCTGGTGGTCCAAATTTGAATATTGTTAGCCTGAAGGGACTGAACTATTGCAAAAAAAAATCAACAGCTAATGTAGGTTTTTATTTTATTACTAAGTTAGAATTCTCAACAAAAAAGTATTTGATTGAGTTCAAAATCTTTTTTAGTGAAATGTAGATATCTGCAGATGAACATGAGAGACAAGCCTTAACTAGATTCATGGGTGTGAACTTGCAAATGTTCATGAATCATAATACAGGCGGAGCCTGTTTATCCATGGAATTTTCATCCATGGATCTGGTTCAATGTGGGTCCCCTGGATTGGCCCCACCTGAGCCCTTTTGGAGGTGGCTCTGGAGGCTCTTCTGAGGCACATGGAGGCCGTGTGCAGTCTCCATGAGTCTCAGAATGGCCTCCAGAGGTCCTAGAAGGGCACTTCTGGTTTTGGGCGCGACCTCCATGGGCCTCAGAAAGGCTCCCCGAAAGCATCAGAAGGTGAAACTGGAAGTCACCTTCTGATGCTTTCAGGGGCCTCAGAACGGCTCTGGATGCAACTGCAGCAATGCTCCGGTTGCATTCGGATCCCAGTGGACTCCAAAATCCAAATGACTTTTCACGCGGAATTTGGTGTCTGCGAGGGGTCCGGGAAAGGAACCCTCGCAGATAACAAGGGTCCACCTGTACTGCCAAAACACCATCATTTGTCAGGGGATAGACTAAAGTCTCCGACGCATCCTCGGCATCACCTGGCAGGACAAAGTTCCAAACAACACAGTCCTGGAACGTGCTGGAATCCCTAGCATGTATTCACTGCTGAAACAGAGACGCCTGCGTTGGCTTGGTCATGTCGTGAGAATGGATGATGGCCGGATCCCAAAGGATCTCCTCTATGGAGAACTCGTGCAAGGAAAGCGCCCTACAGGTAGACCACAGCTGCGATACAAGGACATCTGCAAGAGGGATCTGAAGGCCTTAGGGATGGACCTCAACAAGTGGGAAACCCTGGCCTCTGAGCGGCCCGCTTGGAGGCAGGCTGTGCAGCATGGCCTTTCCCAGTTTGAAGAGACACTTTGCCAACAGTCTGAGGCTAAGAGGCAAAGAAGGAAGGCCCATAGCCAGGGAGACAGACCAGGGACAGACTGCACTTGCTCCCGGTGTGGAAGGGATTGTCACTCCCGGATTGGCCTTTTCAGCCACACTAGACGCTGTGCCAGAACCACCTTTCAGAGCGCGATACCATTGTCTTTCGAGACTGAAGGTTGCCAATACAAAAGACTAAAGTACTGAACTACATGCAAAACACCATAGTAAATATTAGAACAGTCATCCTTTTCGACTCTCAAATTGTGAAGGTGATGGGGGGGATTACAAGTGTTGGGATGCTGGCAATGTCTTGCTGCTGCTGCTGGAAGAAAGCAGAAGTGCTATTATAGTCTTCTCCACTGACCTCTGAGTTGGAACTCAGCAGCAACTCTGTAGAATAGCAGCTTAGCTTAGTTCATGACTTTCAAGGTACTGATGCCAGGTAAAAATTAGAGAAGGGGAAGAGGCAGCACTCCTGACAGAGGAATCTGTAATATCCATTTGTTCACATTATAACTCATATATGTTCACATTATAACTCAGTGGTAGCAAGAGCCACCCAGTTCTAATTGCCATATAGCAATCAAAGTTCATGCAAAACCTATGAATTCCAGAAAATAGCTTGGGAAGGAGCTGACTTCAAAAATTGGGAAAGGGGGTTAGCTTAATATCCACAAAATGCCCCCATGCCCAAACTATTCTGTAGAATAGTTGATCTAGCCATTCACCTTTCTGGCCCCTCTTTTCCTTGTTGCCCTCAATTATGAACTAAATGGTTTGGGCTGGAAACATCTCAAACACACACTCTCACTGATGTTACCTCAATGTGCTGAAACATATAAGGATGGTTGCAAATCTTCCTCAGTTGCATAATAGTGTTCATAAGCGTTTTTGTACCACCTTTGCCCTGCAAGAACAAGATATTATTACCTCAAAAATCTATTCCCAAGCATATGACAGTTAATTTTGTGCAGAACACTGAAGAGGACAATTGTTTATTGAAATGTTACCTCTCAGCACTCACTAATATGATCATCATTTTCTTCCCAACAAACAAACCACAGAGCAAAGTTGGAGAGTAGAGACACCAGCGCCAAAACCTTGAAAAGGGAGCCAGAGAACCCAGGACAACATTCTAAGCCTCATTTTCTAGGGACTGTTTGTTTTGCTTCGGTGAAAGCTTTAATGAGTTTAAAACTAGGTAAAAAGATCCCAGAATGTGGGGGAAACGTGCAAACTTTCAAAAGTTAATGAAACACTTCACGTAACTAAGCAGCATCTGTAGCACCAACATGGCAATATCACTTCAAACAGTACCTTCATGGAGGAATTCAAAATCAAGATGAACAGAAGGGAAATCTGCCATCCTGACATTGCTTCATATCTTGGGGCTAATAAGTAATGAACATTTCCATAGTTTACAATGCTATTATGGTTCAGTGGCTTGCATGAAGTGAGCTAAAGGGTCTTCGTTAAAATCCAACTACCGTTTCCTCAAAGATCAAAAATGACAATATCTGCCCCTCTCCAGATATCTATGAAAAAACATGGCCCAATCCTAAAGGCATGTTATGCTGGAGGAATGTGTGTTCCACCAGCATAAAGCACTTTGCAATTGTCACAAATTTGACTCTGCTGGAGATCATGGCCTAGCCACCGCCAGAAGTGGCAAGTGGACAGGTCTGTGACAGAACATTGGATGCTCCAGGTAAGACTGTGCAGGGACTGGGAGGGAGGCAGGAAGGGAATGAAACATTGCTGGGTGGGCAGAACGGGGTGGGTTCAGTTGCAGCAATGCCCACCAAAGCCTGACCCGCTTCCCATTCCTTTTCTGCCTTCATGGGTCAGGGCCAGTAATAAATAGCACAGGTCAGCAATATTACTGATATTACTGAGTAGAGCAGTGTTTCCCAAACTGTGGGGCACAACCCACCAGTGGGTTGCAAGTCTAATTTTGGTGGGTTGCGAAAAGTTTTTGAAACATTAAAAAAAAACTTTGCAAGCACCCTAGCCCAGTTTGCAGAAAAAATTGTTAGCTGGAACTCTAACCTGTAGTATGAGGCAATTTTCATACCCCCAAATTAAAATGTCACATTTTCTGACTGGTGCCACTGCACTGCAGTGTGGGGAGTTGTGGAGGATTGAGCTGACAGAATCCTTCAGATCTGGAGCTTCTGTTTCTGTTATTCTTAGAACGACTGCTGCATGAAGATGACCACACGACCATTTTACCAGTGTAAAATGGTCTTACCATCTTTTTGTAATGGAACACCAGGTGGGAACTGAGCCATATGAAGGACTCCCCTTTCAAGACCAAGCTTTCTACAGAAATTTACTCATCCCACAGCAGAACCAATGAATTCTCTTCCCAAAAGTGGTATACATGGCACATGAACAATACTTGCATAAAGCCTAAAGAAACACTTAGGAAAAGAAAAGTATGATGTCCAAACCTTTTTATCCTTCTCTGATCCATCTGTAAGTAGCACTCCCTTGGCTTGCATATGTCTATAAAGTACCCTTTGTAATGCAGACATATCACACTTAATCACATATTCTACCTGTTAACAGAAAGAATACATTTAACTTGTGGTAAATGCAGGTTGTTTTTACAATACATCCAATACAATACAATACAACACAACCTGTGTTCCCAGAGTTCTGAGAATTTCATTCTTCAGTTTTTTAGTAACATTAGCATAGCATCATTGAAAATACATCATTTTCATTTTGTTTCCATTTCCAATACAAGTAGAAATGGGGATTTTACTTATATGACAATTTCTTCATTGTAAAGCTTTGGGGAGAAATCAGAAAGCTTGGTCTGTGGTCTCCTTCTGAAGATCACTGGAGAAGAATTCAGAAGGTCCTAGATCATGTCAAAGGGCTAGATTTGTATCAGAGAGTTTTCACCTTGTTTCAACATGAAACTGGTCTCTCAGGTATTGAAGAATGTTCTCTATCGCTGATTGCTATCTAGACACCATGTGTGTGATAGAGGAAGAATGAACTAACAAGGGGCAAAATACTACTGACTGCTAGGAATACCGAAGCCTCACCCTTGACCACTGTTGCTACACACCATTTCTTTGCCACTTTTTATTTAAATAAAACTTGCGTAGACATCTACCATTTCCAATGAATGTATAAAGGTCTGATTATCCTCTATGACCACAAAGATACTCTCTGTAGTGAACTGGTTAGCAGAGAAATTGCTGCTACAAAAGTAAAAAAATACCTGAAGAGTAAGTAACATTTCAAATCAAATGAAGGAACTCTTCAGTAACAGTATATTACTTCAGTGGAAGTTCACTTTCTCCTCTACACAAAGGTCAGTGTAACACTATGGTTTTCCCATTATATATAGGAACTTCCTTAGCAGTTTCTGTTAGACCACTGGCCCATCGAGCCAGTCTATTCCACTGACAGTAGTTCTCCCAGTTTCCAAGACAAGGTTTTTCCTGGCTAAGATACTTGAAAACCTTTTTATCTGGCACCATCAGGGATTGACCCAGAGACCATTGGCATACAAAGCATACCTTCTATTCCTGAGCAAAGACCCCTCCACAAACATAATGCCCTGAGCCTTTACTTGTTTTCCTTAACAGAATCTCCAGTAGTCTCTTCAAAACAAATCAGTTGGTAACTGTCACACTTTGAAGGGATCATTTTTAGACAAAGCACTATTTTCCAGTAGAATTCCAAAACCAGTTGGAATGCTGTCTGCTTGATAAGCGTTACCTTTTCAGGCAACTGTGCTTCTACTTCCTTCTTTAACCTTCTTAGCAGGAAGGGACGCAACACTTTGTGCAAGCGACGGATAATCAGGATAGTTTCTTCTTCATTCAAATCCACCTGATTTGATAAACAATTTAATAAACTATATAGATTTAAAAACACAAAATATTGCAGGGTAGTCAACTAAAGTGCTTCTCATACACCATAACAATAATGGATGCACTAGGACTGGGTGTAGGACGTAGAGAGGAAACTTCAAAGTGCCTACTGGCTTGTTTATCAGCCCAATGTGTCTGAAGTATATGAAGTCTTCCTTGGGTTTGATTATTGCCAAGTTTAAAAACAGTGTCTATAACAATTTATGTTGGAAACATGGATAAAATGATTTAAAGGCATATATAATAACAAACACTCAGTTGTAATCACACAAATAATCACGCTCAGTTGTAATCACACAATAAGGAATAAATAATGTAAGTGTTCATGTTATTTATCATAGCTTAAACATTTCATTTATCCTTGAAAGAGCCCACCAGCTATCTCTGAAGAAAATTCACCAGGGCTGAAATACTGGCCAATGCCCTTTGCAACCTTACAGTTTATTTTTATTCTTGACTGCTAGAAAGACACTGTTTCCTCATAATCAGTAAACTAGATAAGCAGAAATTATTTTCTTTAACTGTGCCTTCTGCTAGGGGTTATTTTCCAGCCCTATCAATAACCACTGCTTGTAAAATTACATAGTGGAAGAGAGACTGTAAATAACATTATCTTGCTTTAACATACACGTGCACAGTATACCAGTGTATTTTGACAAAACAGCTCCCTTGTTTCAGCTTTACTACAGGTGGCCTAACCTCCCAGTTCATTAACGGAAGAACATACAAGATGTTAGGAATATTATGTCACCTGCTCAATTAACTACAACAAAATCATTTGGAGCCCACAGAAGCTCACAACCCACCTATTACTTGGTTAGATGTTTCTTCCTGAATTTACCTTTTCTCCAGTCATGGCAAAGGGAGCATTAAACCACTGTTCAAATGTGCTACAACTTTTGAAGATAGTAGGAAGGAGGAAGTTGAGAAGAGCCCATAGTTCTGGTAGCTTATTCTGTAGTGGAGTCCCTGTCAGCAGCAGACGACGTGGAGCTACGTAGTGTGTGTTTAGGACCTGGGTTAGCTTGCAGTGGTGATTTTTCATTCGGTGACCTTCATCAACGATCATATACTTCCAACGAATCTGACAATACAAGTCACTGAGTTTAGTAGTCTCTGCATAAACCTCATTTCCCAGAGAAAAAAAAACACAATGTTGCTCCTTCCCAATTCACATATTAAACCTTTAATGTAAATAAGAGTACAACAAGAGTATACCTACACCCAGGGCTTTTTTTCTAATGGAACACACCAGAACAGCATTCCTGCACCTTTTTTATACAGCCCCCCCCCCCCCCCGCAGGAAAAAATGAATGGAGCCCTATGGAAAGTGAAAGCCGTAGCGCTCGTTTACTCGCGAGTAGGCGTACTTGCCATAGTCCATCAGAAAGGGCAGGCTGAGAGGAATCCAACAACACCAGAATGGCCCCAATCCAATGAATGCAGCCTCCCAAAAACACCCAAGAATGTCCCATCCCTCCCAGCTGCGAGGCTAAGCCTGAGCCAGAAAGGAAGCCACGTGGCCGTGTTTACTCGCTAGTAGTGCGTCGGAAAGGGCAGCTGAGAGGACTCCAAGGACATCATCATGGTCCTGATCCAATGAATGCAGCCCCCAAAAACACAAAAGGGAGGTCTCTGCCTCCCTCCCAGCTGCAGTCTATTGAGCCATATAGAAAGCAAGCAGCCTCACGTCGTGTTTACTCGTGAGTAGGCAGACATGCCTTGGCTGTTGGTCAGGCCAGGCAAAGGGGAATGTGAGGACACCAGGATGGTCCCGATCCCATGGAGTTGGAGATACTCCAGAAGGCAACCTCTCCCCCCCCCCCACTAAAAAGGACAAAAAAGAGGCTTCAGGTGGTAAGGGGAAAGTTTTCTATTTTGCACTTACAAAGCCAGGAGGGTCTTTATCTTGATATGCCTGAAATAGAAGAACTTTAAACTGGGCACTGGGGAGGACTGGAAATCGCACTGATTCTTTGGGGGGGGGGCTACAGAGTAAGCTCCATTGACCACTATGGGACTTACTTCAGAGTAGACATGCATAGGATTGGGCTCACAGGCTGCTATCCTACCCACACTTTCCTGGGAGTAAGCCCCCATTGACTCTTATGGGACTTACTTCTGAGTAGACAAGCATAGGAGCAGACTCTCAGGCTGCAATCCTGTCCTCACTTTCCTGGGAGTAAACCCCATTGACTACAGTGGGACTTGCTCCTGAGTAGACATGCATAGGCTGGGGCTCTTGGTCTGCATTTGTCCAGTATTCTTCTCCCCCTCCATGCACTTTTTTCTGCAGCATCCAGGCTGATCTGCTTGTCTTCTTTATCCCAGTCTGTTTCTGCAGCAGGTGCTAGCCTGGCAAGCCCCACTGACTCTAATGGGACTGACTTCTGAGTAGACATGCCTAGGATTGGTCATCACCACATCTTGTGGCTGCAAATTCTATACATGTGTGTAGAAGAACTTTCTTTGGACTGTTCTGAATCTGTTGCCCTCAATTCAATGGCTGAATTTTAGGGGTTGGAACACTGAGTGTCTGTGGAACTCCTTGCCTCAGGACATGGTGATAAATACAGTGAATAGGGGGATGCTCTTTTCCCTCTCGCACAACACCAGAACCAGGGGACGTCCACTCACACTGAATGCCTGTGGAACTCCTGGTCACAGGATGTGGTGATAGAGTGGGCAGGGGGATGTTCTTTTCTTTGCACCAATCATGTTTCAATGTCTTGAGCCAATAGAGGGTGTGTGACCACATGATTTTTGATCCATAACTTGTTTATTAATCAATTAATTAACCCATCTTTTGTGCCCCCTCTCCCCTGTGTGCTAACTGATTTCGGTTCAAACAAATCTGTAAAGTGATGTAATGTAATCATTTTTTATATTTTGCCTTCATCAATTGTTTTAACCAATATTTATTAAATGTCTTAAAAGTTTTAATTAAATTTTTGGGTTGTTACATATTTGCAAATACATGCAACAAGCCTTGATATAATCCTTGGTGTGCGCTCCCAAGGTGGTCCGTCTCTTTTTGTTCTTCTCTCTTGAAGATCTCCCCTCATTAAGTAGTTAGGGAATGGGGATTTAAAGAGAGAGAAATGAGATGAATACATAAATGAAATAAATAAATAAAAGATTTATTTTATTTTAAATAAATAAATAAATAAAAGATTAACAAGTCGTGAGTTCCTGCATTTTTTTTTTTTTTTTTTTACAAAAAAAGCACTGCCTACACCTGAACTAGATTTCAAGAAGCCCATTTCAGTTAATAGCTACATTACAGTACAGGTTGCATACCCCTAATACGGAATTCCAAAATATGGGATATGAAACTTTTGAGTGCCAACATGGCTTTTTAAAAAAACTTTTTGCCCAAAGAAATAAAATCACAAATTGTGTCTCATGCCCAAACCTTGTTTCATACACAAAATTATTTAAAATGTTGTATAAAATTACCTTCAGGCTATATGTATAAGGGGTATATGAAAAATAAATGAATTCTGTGTTTAGACTTGGGCTCCATCCCCAAAAATTTAACATCATGTATATGCAAGTACAGCTGTTGTGAAATATGGAAAAATCCAAACTCCAAAACACTTCTGGTGCAGTGTTCTGAATATACAGTGTATATGATATATACAGTCTTCTGTATATACAGTGTATATGATATATTCTAATATAATATATGGGTTGGACATCCCTTATACAAAGTGCTTGGAACCAGAAGTACAGGGTGTCCACAAAAACACTCCCTGATTTCACGATGTTATGAAATCTAAACTAATTCAAATATATTGATAAACATGTTGCTTCTCTAACAACAGTTATTTCATTTTTTTCAGGTGATTAGACCCCTTTTACCTGAAAACCACAGGGGTGCAACGAAATCTAAAAATGGTCACCACCCCACAGCAACACAGCTGGTGTGTACTGGAATTTGCAAGATCAAACAGTGTTGTGGCTGTGCAACGTGCTTTCAGACTCAAGATTGAGATTTCTCGATGAGCACCTGCCAAACAGATGAATTGTTCGTGCTGGACGAGATGATCAGGTGTTCTGCAAGTGGACTGCGAGGTGACCGGACCCAACTGTTTGTGACTTCTTTCTTTGGGGGTATGTGAAGAGCACAGTTTACGTACCACCACTACCTGCAACCCTGGAGGAGCTGAAAATTTCGATCACTGAAGAATTTCACATGATAACTCCAGATATGCTACAGAGTGTCTGGACCGAACTGGACTATCGCATCGATGTTTGCAACTAGAGGGGCACACATTGAGTGCCTTTAATGCTACCCTATACCACATGAAACTGAATGAAATCCTGCATCTGAAGCTACCAACTGTGAAAGATTATTACAATAAAGTTGCATGTTATACCTGTTTGAAATCAAGGAGTGTTTTTGTGGGCACCCTGTATATTATACACTATGCATCACTACAGCATTAGAGCCCACAGCAGATAGAACCAGAAATATTAAATGAAAAGATTTTTTAAAAATTCCTCTTACTCATATAATAAACTTCAGAGAAATGTTACTTCTAGGGCAGATCATTTTATGGGTCCCAACACTACGCCACAACTCGTATGTATAGTCAGTTCTTATTTCTGCGTGCTTTTTGAGCTGGATGAATTACACTTCCGTTTTTTAAAACCACAAACACCCATTATACATTCACGCTCTTTCATTAGAGATCTCATCTCACTGAGCTAATCTAAGACTGAGACAACTGTGCACTCAATCTGAACCATTCCAACAATGGGGCTGACATAATACATCTCAATAAACAACAGGGGAAGAAGACATTCTTTACTACATGAATCAAGTAGATAAGAGATGTAATCTCACCGTCATTGTTTTAAAGAACACAGTAAGAGAATTCCTCCAAACTTCAGTAGACAAAGAAATGGAGCAACTGGCATTTGTCTGTGTTTCTAATACACCCACGAAAACCACTGCAGACACCCGCCTATAAGTCAATCCCACAGATAAGTCGAGGGCAGGTTTTGAGCCAAAAATCATGGAATTTTCTATTACCCTCGGGGTTAAACTTAGGGGGGTGTCTGACTATAGTTTAGTCTGATTTTACCCAAGGCCAGATCCTGAAAAATAACCTACCACTAATTGTTACCTAAGAACTGTAGTCTCTAATTTATTAAAAACATACTAAAAATCATAAGATACATTTTTATTCTCTTTAAATTCTGGTCTTCACCACCTTTTTGTAAATACTATCAGAGTAAGTGCACTGTAAACAACATACCAGTAAACAACATACCAGAGTAAAACCAGTAATACCAACCTGATATTCATGTACTCCCAGGGACACTCAACAGGACCTTTAGGGGTACTTGAAAAAGAATGGAATAATGGCAAAAAAGGCAGGTTGTGCTCCAGAATGCCTTGCAAGACAGGAATGCCTTGTAAGGACCAGCAAGGCAGGAAGGGAGGTAGCTAGTTGGCTGTGAAAGCCCCATCAACAGCTAGTTTTTGGTCACCAATTCATGTATGAACCAGTGATTGAAAACCAGCACAGTAAAAAACTGAAACATAATATGGAAAGTGATCAATCACCCAGAATTTCTCAGGACACTTCTGGTGCAAAACAGTGCAAAGGCAGAGCCTTCTGTTCTTCAAACAGATAAAAAGAGAAAGTATGTGATGAATACATGAAGTCTGGGTTTTCACAGAGAGGAGATGAGGGCTTGTACAGGTACAGCCTATTTATCCGCGTCAGTTCCGTTCCGTGACTCGGCGTGATTAACAAACAACGCGTTGTGCTAAATTCCGTAGAGTTACACAAATACATTGCAGCCAGACACTTCCAGATGGAAGGAAACTAAGGCAGCTGTTATCAATCCCCTCCCCTCCGTTCTCAGCCCTCCCCGTTGCCAGCTGTCCTGCTGAGCTTTTAAGAGTCCAGCCCTATGCGTTTCTACTCAGAAGTAAGCCCCATTGTAGTCAATGGGGCTTACTTCCAGGAAAGTGTGGAGAGGATTGTAGGTTAAATCACATGCTTTGCTTGCTGGGAAGGCTTGCTTGTGATAGCCTGCACCATCTCAGTGTGTGTGTGTCTGGGGGTTGTTTTTTTTTTTGCTTGTGTCAGTGATTGCCTGCACCATGGGGGGGGGGAATTCTGCAAACACTCCCTGGGTTTTTTAAAGTAATCCCCGCTGTTGCTACCACACCTTCCCCTGTGTGTGTGTGTGTGTGAGTGAGAGAGAGAGAGAGAGAGAGAGCAAGCAAGCTCCACTTTGCTGCAGAGGTTCTGGCTATACAGGTTTTCCGCCCCCCCTTCCCCACTTCAGCCTTCTTTGCTGGCTCAGGTGCTCCAGGAATGTTACTGTTCCTTGCAAGGGGAACCTCTTCCAGGGCTATTTCCCTGCCTGGGTGAGGCGGGGCCTTTTTGCAGTGTTTTGGGCTGCCTGGAAATGGAGAGAGATGCCAGGGCAAAGGAGGCAAAGGTGTGTGTGACTTTCAGTACCCTCACCCCATTCGTGTTGAGACAAACCCGCAGATAAAAAAAAATCAGTGAATAAATAGGCTGCACCTATATTATTACAAACATTTTGCTAATATGAAGGGTACAATTTTGGAAATGGGCTGCCAAGGGATATGCAAGTGAAAAAGGTTGGGAACCACTGCAGGAGATCCATGAATCAAATCCACCTTTAAGGTGGACATGAGGAGAACCATGAATCAAATCCACCTTTAAGGTGTCTGGTGTGTTAAGCCAGAAGCTCAACATACAACCCATGGCAGGAGGTCTGGTTCAGTTGGTAGAGCTGCCGCCTTGTATGCCTGAAGATCTGAGGATGTCAGTTTGAAACAACCAGGAGAACTGACGACACACTGATATACTGATGAGCTGACCCTAGGTGGCAGAGAGGAGTTGCCGTCAAGCGGAGCGTGGGAGGCGAAGGGCCAGAGAGAGGCCAGACCGGGAAGGTATCTAGCTGGAATGAGTAGTTCTATGAAAGACTAGAACTATTCAATTGTAAAAATCCCTACGGGGGTTTAGAACAGCCTGCCTATGTAAACTGCCTTGGATTAAAGTTTGAGGAGAAGTCTGACGACCAAAGAAAGGCAGTATATAAATACCTGCATAAATAAAATAAAATATAAAACCCATAACTGAGAGTGTGCAATTCAATTCACAGCAGAGAGATGCAGCTGCATATATTTGCAACCCCTTTTACTCAGAAGCAGACCCACTGCTTTCCATAGGTGTTATTCTTAAGTAATGGTGCATTGAATTGTAGCATGAGACTTTGCTTCAAATGGAAAGGAGGATCCCATCCTGGTGTTGTAAAAAACAGACCTGCTTTGAAAGCATTTGCAAAGCAGAACCAGGCTGCAGGAGCAGCAGCAAAATGGAACAGAATAAAAGGTTAACTTTGGCTGGAATTTCCCAGAGAAGTTGCTACAGAAGCCAATTGCTTCTAATGAGGGGTGCCTGCTGCTTGAGAAAGAAACTTTTCAGAATTGAAAGGCTCTGCCCTCTGATTGACCTGGAGATAAGGCAAAGTGATAATTAGAGCTTGATTACTTGGCAAAAATTTTAGAGTATCTATAGTACTTAACTTGTTGATCTAGCAAAAGGTGTTTCAGGGAACAATAACCTTGCCTATATAATACCATGAAAAACTAATAGTAACAAATTAGATAAGTATATAATAGGAAAGCCTCACCTTTGCAAGTATGTGCTTATCTTTGATAATATATTCATATGTAGTGAGCAAGACATTAAACTTTCCACTTCGAAGCTGAGGTACAAATGCCCGTCTTGCAGCTGGAGAGCCCTGACAAACAAGAAAAAAGAGAAGTTAAGCTCTTTAGTAAAATAGTCAGCACTTTAGTAAAATAGTCAGCACTGTGTGGCATTGATGGCAGTAAAGTCTCTGGCTGAGCTGGTTCATGAACATGCACTTTCCTACTGATCACAAAACAAAGTTGTCTGCAGTTCTGCTTTAGTGACAGGGAGGGGAAACTGCCTGGAGCCAAGATAAAAACATCACAAAAATAATAGGGACAGGAATAGCTTTGTGGGGCAGGTTGAGTATTGAGGGAAAGTAAAAAACAACAGGGTTAAAGGAAGGCTATAGAACAGACAATAAACTAAAGCACAAAGAACGGAAAGCTAGTCGAAAACAAAGTCTTGAGGAAATGGAGGCTATGCTTTATTGGCAGGAATGAAGAAGACAAGCTCTTGGAAGGTTGGCAACTATAGGTCAGGGAGCCAAGGAACACAGGGTTGCTAAGGTGCAGACAAGCTTCATATAATTTGAATTTTGGATAACAGAAATTCTCTTAAGAAAAGAGCTAAATGCTCCTCATTAAAGTTATAGTGCAAGCTTTGCTTTACCTACAAGAGTCCTACCCGGCTCCTCCATAATTGAAAACCAATAGCAGCTTAAGTCAGTGTTTCTCAACCAGAGGTATGGGCACCACCAGTGGTAACTGAGGTGGTGTCTGGTCCCCTGCTTCCAGGGGAATGCACTACAAACAGTGGTAGGAGGCTTGGCTCAGTGGGCAAGAGCTCCAAAGCATGCTTTTCTGCGCTTGAAAAGACCTTCCCGTCTTGAAAAGGGAACCTTGGGCCTCTTACTGGTGTTTGTCACATTGCATCTGGCCTTGGAACCTGGAAGTAACTGCTGATGATGTCATTGCCAGTTACTTCCAGCGGTACTTTGAATAGGTGGACCATGTGAAGTGGAACAGCAGAGCACAAATGTGGAGAAACACTGGCTTAGGTAATATGAGGTGGCTCCCTCCCCTTGGAAGATGAAGTTATTGCTGAATGGCATTCAATGAGAAGATACAATAACATCCTTTTTACACAAACTACCAGAGAATGATCTGTTTTTGCCTGGAACTCCTAACTGAATCATCAGTCCATCTTGAAGTTCTGTTCAATTTTAAATTTGAAATGAAACTATGAACCACAATACTTGCCTTGTATGAGACCTTAACCACAGAAGGAGCCCACTTATCAAATTCATATGCCCAATTTGACAGAGTTCTAGAATAGAAAAAACAATGAAGACTCCATTTTCTGTAGTCACCTATCATACCAAAAACATTCCTCCACTGAGCCACTTTAGAGAGGCTAATTATAAGTCCTTAACCACAACATTATAATATGCAGATGGACAGCTTAAAGTGCTGCATGCTACATACAGCCTGTCTCTCATTACACTACATCTCAGAAGCACAGCACAAGTTTGCATTAATAAATTACAGCTTGTCAGGTGGTGAATTGAATAGATGCAAACACAGTCAGTTATAGTCTGTGACATACAAGTCAATTTATTTTTCAAGAACCCATTTTCTATTAGCAAAGTTATTTCTTTTAATATTTTTAAAACTATATCTCTTGTTACTATTTTAATATTTTTAAAACTACATCTCTTGTTACTATTAAATAACTACATGAAATAGGAATCAGATTCCTGTTAAAGAGAAGATTGCTTAAATCTTTGGAAGAACATATGGTCGATAGGTTCGTCATGGTACTTCAAATACAGTGTTTGCACACAAAGCTTTCACATCACAACAGTTTAGTCCATCACAGTAAACCAAATCAGGCATTGGGAATAAATAATGAATGGGATTATCTAGTCATATTGTTTGCCTCAAACAGTGTCCAACATCAGAAACCTGAAGGAGAAACGTCCACAGATAGTACAAAGTTTATGGAAGCTTTTGCTGAAATTTGTTATTCTCAAGTACCACAAGACCATTTATTGTTTCAAGGAGGTGGCAGCTGAACACCAAGTTAATCACAGATAGCCCCTAGGCGTACAGAGGTTCTGCAATAGCCTTACAGTATAATCCTAGGCATGTCTACTCAGAAGCAAGCCACACTGAGTTTAATGGAGCTTAGATCCAGATAAGTGTGTACAGGATGACTGCCCTAGCTTTGCTTAGCCATCAAGGTTAGTGGTCAGTAACTGTTCTTGCTTCGCATTATCTGTACTAAGTTTGACAGCTGAGACATATCAAAGCATAGTTTTCAAAGCTTAACTGAACTTTGTTGCAATGTCTGAATTGAAAAGCCATGGTCCACAATTGACCAGCAAACTAGCTCGTGAAACTAGCCATGTAAAACCATGGTTTGATGTTAGTTTGCAAGCCATGGCTTCTGAAAGCTGTGGTTTGGCTCTATTCAGTAGTGTAGGAGGGGGGCCACAAGGATGTTATGACTCTGGGCAGCACTCCATAGGTGATGCACCCCCTCAACGTGCCCCCTCCAAACATGACTGGCGTTGTATTCTATTTGCATCCAGAGGGTGTTCTGAGGCCCAGGGAGACTGCACATGGCCTCCTCAGGTCTCAGAAAGCCTTCTAAGGCTTCCAGAAGGCCTTAGAATGTCACTTCTGGTTTTCCAGGGAAAACCTGAAGTGACATTTCAAGACCTTCAGAAGCCTTCTGAGGCCCAGGGAAGCTCCAATTGTGTTCGGACGGATGAAGGCGTGCCCCGGGGCACTTCCAGCTACGATGCTGTCCAAATTGACAAACCATGATTTTGGCTGTTATTTTGCTTGGGATGATCATGCCCAAGTTGCTGTATAGGGTTGGGTGTCTAGATTCTGGGAAACATTACAGTACCTTTACTCACTCTCAATGGCTGTTCACAAAACATGACCTCAGTTTGGCTCTTGTTCAGCTACCTGAACCATCTTAAACCATTCCCACCTACCATCTTGCTCATTTTCCTACATATTCCATATGTTTGGATGTTCTCAGGTGGGATGGGAAGGGGGAGACGGGAAAACATTGCTGGTAAGCAGTAAGTTCTTCATGAACATTTTCAGGAGAAGAATAAGAAACTACAAGAGAAGCGAGTGGGAGGGAATGTTCCCTCAACAGAACACTAAAGGAAACAAGAATGTTCTGCATGATTAGAATAGCTGACAAAAAAAGCCTGAAGGTTTCCGATCAAGCACATCTTCAGCTGCTTTACCCTTTTTATTATTGGTTTTACATTGGTGAACCCTCTTCAGCTATCTCTTTCTACACTTCAAGGTTCTGTGTTTAATGCTTCCCCTCTGAAAGCCATTGCATTCAGGTGACAGTGCTCTACTTGTTTTTATCATGGTTGCGTGAGTGTGGTAATCAGAGGTTTCAAAAAATCGGCATTACGTTTATTTCTATGTACATAGCTGTCAAGTTGCAACTTTTTCTTCTGTGCCAAAAGACAACATTACATGCATTGGAAGCTAATCAGCACATCCTGTACATGTATAATTAAATTATTTTACACAAATACAAGAGTTTCAGAACTCGACAAGTCCCTTTTAAATGCCAACCCAACCAGGATACTTACGAAAGAGGTACTATAATTAGAAAGGGTCCATTGATACGTTTGTGCTCCATGAGGTATGTAATTAAAGCAATGGTCTGGATTGTTTTACCCAGGCCCATTTCATCTGCCAGGATTCCATTCAGATTATTATTATACAAGGATACTAGCCACTCTAAACCTTTAATCTAAGGGAAGAGAAAAAAGAATGTGCACATTATATTGGATGTACTGAGACAAAATAGCTTCAAAACGTATTTCCTGTTCTGGGCTTGACACAGACCACTCACAGCACCATTCAACTGGCACAGATCAACTCCATTTTGAAGCTAAGGACCTTGTGCTCTGCTTCTCACCTGGTACTGTTTGAGGACACCATTCACCATGAGAGAGGACTGTTTATCCACCCTTTCAGTAACTGCATGGGCCACAGCATAGTAAGACTGCAGCCCCCTTGCTAAGGCTTGAGACACTCCATACTCATCATCAACATCTTGCTTAGCATTCCTAGGGAAAGAGTTTGAACAGGATGAAGAAAAAAAGCAAGCGTAACATTGGATCACATTGACATTTTAAAAAATCAGTCCTTCATAGAACATGACAAAGATTATAGTGCCTGAAAATAAGGGGGGAAAGCTGTAAAAAGAAGAACCAAAAGAAAAAAATCAGCAAGAAGATACAGAACAGTCTTCCTATTAAGATTTTGTTATTCATGCTTCTCTCCAGCATTTTGAAACGTAATTAATTCAGTAAGAATTGCCCTGTCAATTTCTGTGTAGTTCTTCTGTGGGATCAACATGATCCAGGGGAGGGGGAGAAGATGGGACATATTTTAGGTCAGAAAAAGTGTGGGTGGAAGTGTTAAATTTTCTTCTCCCTCAGTGCTGTGGTCCCAACCTAATTTGCTCCCTTCAGTTGCTTTTTCAGAAAAAAGAAAAAGGAGATCCATCGGCTATCCTGAAAATTTTTTCGTTTGTCTTCTTGAATGTCTTCTCCTATGGAACTCTTTGAAGACATGGATCTCTCTGGACTTCGGGTTAGGATTGATGTGTTCTCTATAACTGTATGGGATGGAGAGCAACAGCTATGACAACTCCTTCCCCACAAAACTGGCCTACTCTGGCAGAAACAGATACCTCGTTCCCTTGGCCCGTTGGAGAGTGCAAAGTAGTCAAGCAAGAAGGGATAGCAGGAGAAAGGGTTTATCAGAGCCTGCCTGATTAACTAGCACCCTGTCTTTGATTGTTTCTGCTCCTGCCTCCCACATCTTCCTGGGTGGTTTTTACTTTTGCTGTACATGCTGGCAGGCTCACAGAGACAGAACATGAAAACAAACATTTGTATACTGCTTTCTGAGTGTGCAGAGCCCTTTGCATATATAATCCTGACATTGTGATGTCCTCCAACATTCCCAATACTGCTGACTGAGGAACTGAGGATGTGGCCATCTTGAGATTTTACGACAGAGGCAAGATTTACATTGGGGCTGTCCCGATTCACAGCTCAGTCTCTTAGCCATTATGCTACACAAGTGCAAGGTAGCAAGTCATCCAGGCCCCCTCCCACCCTTCCAATTTCTAATCAAAAGACTCCTTTCCTAACTCCAGATGAAAGATCTTTCTCATTGTTTGTGGGCAGAAGTTCATGTACATTCACCATGTACTTTCTCCTACTTTTAAAAGAGAAAACTGAAAGACAACTGTGATAAAGGCTATGCAAGACTTACTCAATTATATGCCTTGCGTCCACTTCTGACACATCATCGCTGTCGGGATCAGGAATCTTCTTCTTTTCCTCCACAGGCAAAGCAGCCTGAGCAGGTTGTGGTTGTTCCTCTTCCTCCTCCTGTCAGAAATTGAAACCATATCAGACCACAGTCAAAGATATAAACAAGGCAAAAAAAAAAAAAAAAAAGAATGTGAACTAGTTGGAAAACTTATTTTTGCAAACAGACTTGCAAATACAGTCACCCCTTTTCTTACATGCTGCGAATTCAAAAACATGCATATAGCAAAAAAAAACAAAAAAAACAAACACCCCAGAGAAAAACAGCAGATTACAAAAACAGCAGCTGGCAATTCCATGCACCCTTCCACTTAATTAATACATTCCCCGTAATAAGCCCAAGATTTGAGAATGAAGCTGCTGTTTCCTCAGTTGTTCTCAGTTCCTACCTGCCTCTTGTAATTTTTAAGAGACAGTAGAGAGAGGCCCCCATATCTGCGATCTCGTACCCACAGATTCACTTATCCAAGGATCAGGTCTAGTCGTTTCCCCCCCCCCCGACACACCCCTTGCGTGTGCCCCCTCCAGAGGTTAAGGAAGCTCTGCTCCTCTTGCCTCCGGAGGATACTGAGCCTTGCAGAGTGTGGACGTCAATCTGCGGTCTCTGCTGGGCTCAGAGTGAGCCCAACAGTGAAAAACGTCACTTCCAGTTTCACAGAGTAACTGGAAGTAACTTTTTTCACTGCCAGGCTTAAAATAAATATAAAAAGCTCCCCTCTGCTCCAGAGGGGGGAAAGGCATTTGCCCATATCTGTGATTTCAGAAATGGAAGCCCTATGGATACAGGGGCACACCTATACCTATATTTCAGATGGAAGGAATTTTCAAGGCATTTCTGAATATATGCAATTTTGGCTTTATGTTCTGACTTTGGAACATAACTCTCGTGTAAGATGAGGGGTGACCGTGCTCAAAAGGAGGACAAATCTGAAGTAAATACAGGCTGGCAGTTACCTGCTAGTCTCCAAGCTGCCTGTTAGCACTGGATGAGCTGCCATGTTACAAAAACTCGAGAGAGAATGAGAAGGCAGAGGAAAGTGGGAACTTGGATAAGAGAAGCAAGGTATGAATTTGAATGTCAAAGAGAAAAGGGAGGGGGGGGTCTGAGGAACATGATTCAAGGGATGGCTGAGAAAGTGGAGGAGAAGACAACCTCAAGAGACAGATAATGACTGAGCTGTCAGGATCATGCAAATATCCTGTAGGACCAGCCACATGGTCCAAAAGGGCAGTGAACTCCAGGTGAGGGGAGTTTCAAGGTAAATAAGAATGCTGACTAGCCTCAACTATGATTAATGCTACTGCTAATGTGACACTCAAGTATGATTAAGGCTGTCGGCAAGAATTCAGGAGCTACAATTTCACAGCTGCTTTTTGTTTTGTTTTCTTCAAGCAATCAGGTGAACTGTATTTGCAGAGAGCATTAAAATCAGTATAGCTGAAAAAAATATCAACCTTTAAATAGTCTACTAACTCTGTTTTATACATTATTGAGACCACTACTAGATTGCTCTACTAGAGTGGTGACTGTTGCTAAGTTACTCATGCACCTCTCTGGTGAGTTGTACACCTTCTCTCAACATGGTTAGAGCAGTCTGTGTGATTACACACCAAGCCCACCAACCAAGACTGGGCTACTATTATAGGTAAACACATAATCCACCTTGTACAAGTGTACAGATTTACACAATAGGGCTAGCAGGAACAACCATAGAGATGGCTACCATGCTGCCACTCACTATAGCTCAACTGACCTGATTTATATCTTACATATACTTAAATAGCAACATTCTAATTTTCATATCAACCAGCACAGAAGTTCCAAAAAATAAGAGAAGAGGGAACCAAACTATAACAATTAAAGAGGCATACAAGGTCTTCTTCAGGCATTGCCCGATGCTGAACTTAAGACATATTTAAAGCATGGCATATTTTTATACCTGGTTTTGGTCCAAAACTAAGGAAAGAGATTAATTTTGAAGCCAAGACTTTCTCTCTTACCTCTTCCTCCTCCTCTGACCCACTTTCTTCACTGTCAGATCTTGGTGCTACTTCGTATCTATTTAAATAGATATTGAAATTGTAAATACTGAAGACACCACAAAAAATACTCATAGGAAAATTGACACCAACTTTTCACTATAACTCAGCGACAGGAAAGCAATCTCAGTAGAATAGTTTCTCATTTCAATGTTACTGGGGGAGCAGATGAGACAAGTAGCTTATCAGATAGAAAAGATGCATTTCTTATGGAAAACAAAAGAAAGGGGAGGTCAAAAAAGCTACAACATAGAATACATTACCAAAAAAAACAGAGAACAGTAATTGTTTAGACTGGTACTGATGTTGAGAACATCAATGTTCAGACTGGTATTGATGTTGAGAACATCAACATTTATATTTGAAATAAAATATTTTACAAGATGTTTAGTTTCTTTACAGACCAGTTCACTACCAAATCTGTAACATGCCTAGAAGTTCTTTCTAGCTTTTGTTGCTGATAGCTGTTGAAATATGCTCTGTAAATTTGTCCAATCTTCTTGTCACCTAAATTTGCCCACTGCAGTGGTAAAGAAGCTTCTCATGACATACCCCATTAAGACTAACTAAAAAAACCAATTTAAATTTCTTCATTAAAAGTTTTTTTACTTTCACCTATTTCTACTTTCAAACTTGTTCTTCATTTCAACATATGTTGATATGGGCTACAAGTCATAGTTATGGGTTAAAAGTCATAGTGGGTATGTGCAAACTCTTGGTTTTAGAGGCAGGCTGCCTCTGATTGCCAGATGCAGGGGAGGGCACCAGGATGCAGGTTGTGCTTGTTGTCTTGTGTACTCCCTGGGGCATTTGGTGGGCCACTGTGAGATACAGGAAGCTGGGCCTATGGCCTGATCCAGCAGGGCTCTTCTTATGTTCTTATGATTTTTTTTTTGTATTGGCAACCTTCAGTCTCGAAAGACTCTGAAAGGTGGTTCTGGCACAGCGTCTAGTGTGGCTGAAAAGGCCAATCTGGGAGTGACAATCCCTTCCACACCGGGAGCAAGTGCAGTCTGTCCCTGGTCTGTCTCCCTGGCTATGGGCCTTCCTTCTTTGCCTCTTCGCCTCAGACTGTTGGCAAAGTGTCTCTTCAAACTGGGAAAGGCCATGCTGCACAGCCTGCCTCCAAGCGGGCCGCTCAGAGGCCAGGGTTTCCCACTTGTTGAGGTCCATCCCTAAGGCCTTCAGATCCCTCTTGCAGATGTCCTTGTATCGCAGCTGTGGTCTACCTGTAGGGCGCTTTCCTTGCACGAGTTCTCCATAGAGGAGATCCTTTGGGATCCGGCCATCATCCATTCTCACGACATGACCGAGCCAACACAGGCGTCTCTGTTTCAGCAGTGCATACATGCTAGGGATTCCAGCACATTCCAGGACTGTGTTGTTTGGAACTTTGTCCTGCCAGGTGATGCCGAGAATGCGCCGGAGGCAGCGCATGTGGAAAGCGTTCAGTTTCCTCTCCTGTTGTGAGAGGAGAGTCCATGACTCGCTGCAGTACAGAAGTGTACTCAGGATGCAAGCTCTGTAGACCTGGATCTTGGTATGTTCTGTCAGCTTCTTGTTGGACCAGACTCTTTGTGAGTCTGGAAAACGTGGTAGCTGCTTTACCGATGTGTTTGTTTAGCTCAGTATCAAGAGATAGAGTGTCGATTCTATGTTCTTATGATAAATTTAAAATATCATGTCGATTCGATGTTCTTACGATAAATTTAAAATATTTATATATTTATAAAATATAAAAGGTATATGAGTGTCTATATTTGCTCACGCTCTCTACATATATAGAGTGCAAATAGACACTCTCATATACCTTTTATATTTTATAAATATATAAATATTTTAAATTTATCAACATACATTTAAATATATATAGTACCATCTGAAAAATTTGTACCACCCAGAAAAATACCACCCAGAAAAGTACCACCCAGAAAAATTTGCCTATGATTGTAGGCTTAAGGCTGGGCTCTCCAAACCCCAGCCCACGGTCTGGATCTAAGGTTCAGTGAAGCCCTCCACCACAACCCCCGTTCCGCCATGGCATCGAGTTCCTTTCAAGCTGATCCTGGCACAGGGAAGCTCTGGGCAGTCACGTTTGTCTGGACATCCTGTTACACATTCTGGAAGGCTGGGCAATAAATGTTACTGACCAGAGTGCCTCTGTGCCAGGATCAGCTTAAAAGAAACATAGCACCTTTGTGAAATGGTAAGTTCTGCTCGTGGAGAGGAGGGCTTTTTGGGACACAGCGGTCTCATTTTTGGAGACCAATGGCTTAATGTTAAGATGAGCTCCAGAAAATATTCGTAACTTGACCTTGGAAAAGATGATAGCCTAAACATTAACATATGTCCCTAGACAAATTTACTACTTCCTGAGTCAGATAGTTCCTCTCTTGAAGATCCAATGAAAGAGTCAAAGGCAGCTGCTGAGAGCTCCTGATGATGGTCACCACTCCTACTATAGAGTTCCACTTCCTCTTGCACCCCCTCAACTACACCCTTGTGTCTGCCACACCTAGAGGTATACAATTAGCTAAGTGTTCTTAACGGACATTGAAGTGAGCCATACCAAGATCACAAGCATGTCCTTGACCATTCATCCTATTATTTTTCTGTCCTTTCTAGAAGCAGATAAGAACTACAGTTCAATTATAGTGGGCCACGACATTACTATGACATACACACACACAATTGCAAATGATATACCGAACATTGCCATTTTCACAGTAAACGAATCAGAGTGTGAACTGCTAGCACCTTACCCAGGATTCATTTCTAACCAGGTATCCAGCTGCCCTGCCTTCGGTGCATCTGTGCCAGTAAGAATTTTTCCACTCTCTACATGGATCACTTTCACAGGGAGGTCACTCATTTGACTAGTTTCATCTAAAGGCTGAAAAACACACAAATATTATCTTCAAACATGTTTTTCACTTTTCCGTAAAAAATCATATACTGTACAGGTATAAGGAGCCTCATTATTCGTGAGGGTTCCGTTCCTGCAACCCACGCAAATACCAAACTTTGCAAGAACAAAGTCACACGAAATTTGGGCTCCACTCACCTCCGAACACGACCGGAGTCTTTCTCTGGTCACGTCTGGAGCTGTTCTGAGGTCCGTGGAGGACACGCGCAGCCTACACGGGTCTCAAAATGGCCTCTGGGGGTCCTAGAAGGGCACTTCCAATTTTTAGCCAAAAATCAGAAGTGCCCTTCCAGGACCTCCGGATACCTTTCCAAGGCCCGTGGAGGCTGCATGCAGCCTCCGCAGGCCTCAGAAAGGCATCTAAAATGCCTCAGAGGCCAGTTCTCCGGAAGTGACTGCAGCTGTGCTACAGTTGCCTCCTGAGGCCCTTCTGAGGTCTGTGAAGGTTGCGCGCAGCCTCCACGGGCCTCAGAAGCGCCTCCAGAGGCAACTAGCGAACAGCTCCAGTCACCTCTGGAGGGCTCAGGTGAGGCCAAGTCTGGTTCTACACAGGTCCTGGGGACCTGCGTTGAGTCAAATTTGCAGTTAAAAATATCACGACTAAAGAGGCTCCACCTGTAATTTTGTTCACTGAGAGCCAATATGATATAGCAGATACAGCCTTGGACTAGGATTTGGGAGAAATTGTTTCACAAACTTGCTCAGCAATGTAACTCACTGGGTAACGCTAATGAGTCACCACAAGGGGGGGAGAAGAGAAATAAATATTGATACAGGTGTCTGCCCCCCCCCCCCGTATCCAGTTCTCCACTTCTCCCCCCGCATTCATTACCTTTGTTTTTCTTTAGTAGCGGCTGGAGCACAGGTACTTCTTGATTAACAAAGGAACATTCTTGCTTAACTGAAGAACATGACACGCAAGCAACTTGCCTGCACAATAGAGCAGGGCCGCTTGAAGGATTTGGCGTTCGGACGGATCTGTCTGCCCATTGAGTGAACCTTTTTGTTCTGCCCCATGCAGTTTGTCCTTCTGGTAGACCTGGGCACCAGGACTCTCCAGGCACTTGCATCTGCCCGGAGGCCCTGTTGCAAAGTCTTCTGGGACACTGGGCAACAGACGTGACTTCCCAGAGCATCCCGGTGCCCGGGTCTACCAGAAGGACAAGCTGCACAGGGGCAGAACAAAAAGCTGCGGTCCAGATGGAGACTGCATTTTTGTAGAACCACAGTTGCGACTTTGGGTGCCACTGCACTAGAGGAAGACTAATCAAATGTTAACGGAATTAGGAACTGCTCTACTTCCTGTTACTATTTACTCCCTGCAGCATGCAAGCTGGTTGTCTGCTTGTTGTGTTCTTCAGTTAAGCAAGAATGTTTCTTTGTTAAGCAAGAAGCACCTGTGCTTCAACTGCTACTAAAGAAAAACAAAGGTAACAGGTATGGGCGGGGGGGACCACTACTGCTATTTATATAGGGTTCCCCTGTATCCGCAGTTGCCGTATCGGGGGATGGGTGTGGAACAGAAGCCCCACTGATATGGGGTACACACACCTGTATTTAGTTTTTATTATTGGTGGGAAGAAAGCACCCAGAACGAGTTCTACTACTACTCACTCATTCAAGAGGCAAAACATATGACAAATGAGTTTTAGATGATTAAGAGCTCTCCAGCAAAAGAGTGTTAAGGCATCAGAGAGCATTAACACGTAAGAGAATGTGTTTCTAATTTGGGTAAAGAGAAAAATGTGAAGGCAATCCGGGTCTGATAGGAAATTGCCCAGGTATACAGAAGACATTTGTAAAGACAGAGTGCACAAAGTACGTTCCTCCAATTAAGCTATACAAAAGGAATACAAGTGTCACAACAATATACCCTTTGATGGTTGACTGAGGTAAGCACAGACTGTGAGTTTACTGGCTGTCACACAAAGGCAACACAACTGCCTAAACTGGATCAGACCATGGGTCCAAGCTAGTCCAGTATCTGGTTTCCAACAGATACTTCCAGACAGATGCTGATACTTCAGATACAACAGATACTGATACAACAGATACTTCAGACAGATGCTTCCAGGAAACTTACGAACAGGCTCCCTGTTGTAATCCCCACCCACCAAATGGCATTTATATGCTTCCTGCCTGTGCACAGGTGAGTTTCATTTATCTATCATGACTAACAGAGACATGGGGGAGAAACAATCTTAAAAGATACTTAATCCTGATCTTTAGAGGTCATGATCACTGGTCATTGTGGTGCTGATCAAATTATGCCTGGAAAGCTATCACAGGTCAACACAGAACCTCCTCTTGAGAACATACAAAATGCTTTCAGTCTACACACATGCATGCACACCCCACAACAGCTTCTTTATCTGCAGCTTCTGTTACAGGCACACATGGAGGATAGTTACTAGATCCATATAAGAAAGCAACAAGATTACAGCCTTCTACTCTTAAAGATTAAAATTTTCTATCAGATTCTCTTACTATAAAACAGACTTTCATGACTTTAAAAAATGTTTTAAATTCAATTTGGAGTCCATATTTTTGTTCTTACTTCACCATCTGGTCCAATTGCTGGTGTCTGCCCTTCTGCTGTCTCAGCCTTCTGGAATAAAGGAACATAAGTAGTAGTATTCATTGATGAATATAGCGAAGGCATCTTTAAAACTACATTATTCTGATACAATACTTCTAGTACATTTAATTTTTTAAAAGAATGTGAAGTAAATAGCATAGGAAGAAATTAACTTTAAACAAAGTATGGTGAACTTAATGTGAAAGCTCATTCTAAGCACTGGAAGAAAAGCACTCTGCCACAAATTTGTGACTTCAACCAACCAAGGAAGTACTATTCAAAATTTCACTTGCCCTGCAAACATGTCTGGAAAACCTGGTTGGAGAAGCAGCTGGAAAGAAGAATTGAAAAGGAAAAGTAATAGGCAAGGAAAATGTTTAGCATCCTTCCCAGACATTTATCCCCTGCAAATGTCTTTCTACCCTATGCATGCCAATAGTGAATGTAGAGTTGGAAGGAAGTAGACACTGAAAATCTAGTTCTGCCTTAGAAACCCACAGCCTGAACAGGATGACACCCTCTTCCCACTGAAGAGAACAAAGATTCACATTAAGGTCAATTTTTGTCTCCTATTCAGTAGTTCAATGCCCAGAAAATAAAGATCACTGTGTCCAAGAATATCCACACCAAAAATCATAACCTTATATTCAAACTGTGTTGGAGAAAAGTTATCCAAGACCTTCTTATACAAATGCAAAGACCCCTCAAACATCCTGAACTCTATGTGCTTGCACCAATTATGCAAACTTTCTAAGGTGATTTTACTCTAGGAACTCTTGCAGAAAAGATCTTACTCAATATTCCAAGAGCACCCATCAATTCAACCAATGGTTCCTCTCAACCTTCAAGTAATGAGGTACTGCCAAGCTGCGTATGGATGGGCCCCATATCAGCAAGCCAGGTCCTAGTCAGGTCAGGTTGAGTTTGCAGAGCTTTCACTGCTTACTCAACCCAACCAGAAGAAGATAGCACTCTTCTGAAGGTGCTAAAAATATCAGCTCTGCCTTTCTTCAATGTCATCTTACAAAGTTTTGTTAGGAAAACGGTGGGGGGATGGACAGACAAAGCGTACTCCAAGTCCACTGAATGGAGAGGTTTTGGGCGGGGGGGCTCCCTGCTCCCAAGTTTCAGAATCTGGCAAAGAAACGCTCAAATCAGATTTGCTGACATTATAAACAAGTTCAACTATGCAAAGTGAATCTTCATATACAGTCTCACAGATATTAGTCAAAATGCTGTTCTCCCTAACTTGAGCCATGGTGAACACCAATACACAAGGTTAGACTTCTCTGAATATGCTCTGCTACTTGAAGTTACTTCACCAGAGCCAGAAGTAACACAGTTCTTATATAACAGCATGTCTGAGCTCTGCTAAAGCACAATGCTTGTCACTATTATTCTAACAAAACCATAGTTTTACACTTCATTAGCTTCATTAGCCTTGCCTAGAGACTCCCAAACTAAACAGTATCAAGAATGAAAGATGAAATATCTAACAACTTATGCAAAGCTTGCATTTCATGGCAAACTCAACAAAATGCATTTCATGGCAAACTCAACAAAATACCTTCTTTTTCTTCTTCTTTTTTTTCTCCTTTGCAACCTGAGCAGCCTTGTGCTGTCTCACTAGTTCTGTGAGGTTGGCCACATATTCATCTGTTTGCTGAAGCAGGTAGGCTAAGCGTTTATCTTTCTTTTGATCAATAAGTTTACGGTACCCTTCTTCATCTTCAGCCTTTAAAAGAAAACCATGCACACAGACAATTTTTATTTTTGTGAATACAAAACCTGTCATGGAAACAATACCGAACTGCAATTTACAAAACTCAGCCAGATACATTTTATGCATGGAACAGTTAACTTGCAATCTAAACAACAGTCTTACCATCAACCTGCGCATTCTCTCCTTCTCAATTCTCTCATTCTCCTTCTTCTGTTCACGCTCAGTATTGGCATGATAGGTAGCCACAGCCTTTGTAAGCTTTTGAATTTTGCCTGTGACAGATCGGTGGTATTCTTTGAAATCCTTGGCATGCTGAAGAATACTATTGAGATATTCCTAAAAGGAACAAAGTGACAGAAAGTGGATTAATAAATTAATAAAATAAATATTAATAAATAAATAAAAACAGGACAGAGCCTGTTAACTTGCGCTGTAAAAACTGAGGTAGTACAATTCTTCAACAATAATATTGTGTGCAATATTGTGTGCGATACACAATCGCCTTCACAAATTTATTCAACTTCCCCTTAAACCCAGTGACATTCACTGATGATACAAATGTTATAGTCTAGAACTGGGGTGACCAAACATTTTGGCAGGAGGGCCACATCATCTCTCTGACACTGTATCGGGGGCCGGGAAAAAAGTAATTTACATTTCAAATTTGAATAAATTTACATAAATGAATTTATTAGAGATGGAACTTATATGAATGACTGGTCCTGCAGTAGCTCAAGGTCTATAAACAGCTTTGCACAAAGCAAGGCCAGCCTTCCCTTCACTGCCACTGCTGCATCACAGACATGAAACAGCAAGTAGAGGAGGAAGCCCTTGTCCCACAGCTCAAGCGAGAAGTTGAACAGTCATCCTCATGCTGAGCGCAGTTGCGTCAAGCCAGCACATGCTCCAGCAAGTCTCCGAAGGGCCAGAGGCTCACTGGAGACTGGGGGCTCCCTGTGGCCCGGACTGGGAACCCCTGAGGGTCACAAGTGGCCCCTGGGCCGGGGTTTGGGCACCCCTGGTTTAGAAGGCTGTTCTAGAATTTGATCACTTTCAGTAAAGATTGCCTTCAAACTGCTATTCAACTTCAACCTTATTCTTAATTTCTGCATGTATTTTCCTCTATATTCCACAATGCCAAGAGTTCCTAAGACAGAGGAGTCAAGGCAACATCTGGGAGGTCCTGAATACACCTAGCAGCCCAGGACATCCTAAGAAAGCAACTCCAGCACATCAGATGCAAGGGCTAGACCTCAGAGCCTCAGAAAGAGACAGTGTGAGAGGCATCTCTGGCACTAAAAAAAAGGCTGAGGCTAGACCCGGCTGTTGCAACCATCTTTGCTATCCAATTCCACAAAACTCAGTTTTTAGAGATTCTCTAATGAAACAGAGGATCAAACCACATATGATACAAGTAATCTGCCACTGAATCTCTCAACATTTTAATTTTTACTTGAGAACAGAGACTTAGGAGACTATGAATGCTTAGGATGAATGCTATGAATGCTTAGGATGAACGTTAGGAGACTAACAATGCTTGAGACAGCTGGAACTAATCCAGAGCCCCTCTGGATCCACATAAGTGTGTCAGTAGCTAGCAGGATTATTTTACAGTATTGGAAGTGGTATCTACCTCCCACTGTACATCAGAGGTAACAGGCTTGACCTCGGTGCTAAAGAAAAAAATCCTCTACAATAGGAGGAATACCCCTAAGACCTCCACCTCCATATGGCAGGACTTACTGTATCTCTGAGCAGTGATACACCCACAGCTGTTATGCTCTTCCCCTTTCCTCACATCCCTCCCCTCTTAGGCCTCTATTTGGCCAGGATTCTCCTTTTCCCCCCCTGATCTGCTAGTTTTCTCTCGTTTCCTTATTAAAGAGATTGACAAGATCACTTTATCTTCTGGCTTCTTACTGTATTCATCTACAAAATTCAACTTCACATGAGTAAAAAGCAAAATACAAATATGACTGATAAAATAAATATTCTCTGGCACCTTGTACTTACTGTCACTCTATCCTGAATTTTGTTAAAAAAAACAAAGGAGGTACCTGATGCTTTTGCCGGCGTTTTCGTTCCTGCTCAATCTTCTGCTGCTTCTCCAGTTTCTCAGTGATACGAGCCTCCCGCAGGGACTGCCTTTTGCTGCGTTTATATGCCTTGGCATTCAGTGCTGTTTCCAGAGCGGTATCTCTTCTCATGCACACCACAACTTCTTGACGCAACTTTTGAACACAAATTAAATGAGGAATATTCAACTGCTGTGAATTGAGCAGTGTTGCCCAGTACACATGTGTGTGATCCTGGGTGCGCACAAAGAGTGTGTGAGCCAGGCTGCACTTGGCCACAGGCCTTTGGGAAAGAGGTAAACTTTGGTTCATTGGAACACCACACTCTATCCTTCTCTGGCTTGGAGAAGGCTCCTTGGAAATCCCACAAGTGGCATATCTTGCCCTGCCATCCTACTGAGACCTGCAAACAATGCTGCAATCCTGGAAACTTCATAGCCTAAGATAAGCATGACCACTTGTGGCGTGCTTAAAAACAGAGGGGAAGCAGCTGAAAGAGACATTAAAGATGAAGGACAAGGAATAAGAGATGGAACAAACAATTGAGCACGGGAAAGGACAGTTAAGAAGAGACGTAAGAGGTCTCTCAACTTTAATATTCAAGGCTGCTGTTCCCAAAGAACAGGTGCTTAATCATCATCGCAGAGCCTCTTCAGGTACTGTGTTTCACCACCATATTTCTGGATTCCCTTGGTGCTGTGCCAAGCAGAAATTCTATTTGTGGGCCTTCTCAAAGTCACAAATATAATGAACAAAAATGCAAGAAGAGTTTTGCACAATACAGCTTTTGTAAGGATTATCTTATCACAAAACAAAGGTTATGTTTATTACACTAGAGTAATTTAAAGCTGAAAAAGAAAATTATAAAACAGCAGATCAGTGGAAAAGACCCAAGGGATCTGGCAGTTGACAAACTGAATGGACAACAGCTGATTCTATAATGGACATATCACACAACAGTGTGAACAATGGAGCCACGGCAAAGTTGAAAGTAGCAGTCTGGTCTTTGATCATGACTAGAAATAGGTTAGGTGACTTGAATAACCAAAGATTCTTTTGATGGGACTCAAGAAGTAGAGTGTGATCAAGTCATCTAGAATCAGATCTCAAATACAAATAAAGGCAAAAGGAATCTTTAAAGCCACGTTTATCCAGCAGTGATTTATATCAAGCTGCAGCTAACAAACAAGTGCAACATTTGTGTTCCATTTTAGGAGTAGGATTATTTATTTTATTTATTTACTTCATTTGTACCCCGCCTTTCTCCCCGAAGGGACCCAAGGTGCAAGAAGAGGGATACTGTTATTATTTTGTGTGAGAAGACACATCAGAATGAAGTATCTTCTGGCAGCGCTTAACTGAGAAATGTCAGGGCTCCAGGCTGTCTGCAAATCATAGTCCTTGACTGGGATCCTTTTTTCCAGTGATCACCAATAGTTATCATGGTACAGCGGTGGACTACCAGTGGGATTCTGGAACAGTGACAAAGCAAGTTCTGTTTCCAGGGAAGGTTATTTGAGAAACTGAATAAAACCTTTCCAGGGAAGGTTATTTGAGGCTGAATAAAAATAGAAAAGGCAGAATGTGAAGAGGGAAGGAATATTGAGTGACAAAGTCGAAAAACTGCGAAAGGGAGGGAAGAATGCATGATAGATATATGTATGAAAGTAATTATAGAGAAATAAACTGGAAAGAGAAGGACACAAGAGGTGACTCGAAGAGGTGACTCGAAGAGGTGAACGGGGAAGGAAGGAAGGAAGGAAGGAAGGAAGGAAGGAAGGAAGGAAGGAGGATAAGCAAAGTGTGAGATGATGGAAGTGTAAAGATCAGGAGCAGCAAAGGAAAGAAAGTGAAATCAAATCTTCAAAATTTATCCTTGTCTTTTCTATGTAAGTACTTGGGATTTATTGTTCTCTTTAAGAAAATAAAGCTACTATTGAAAGTTTCACTGTTCACAGTATCACAAAAGACAGATAAATGTCTCTGAGAAGACATAACAGAGAAGAGAAATCCTGATCCAAAAGAAAAGGTTAGAAGAGAAGATATCAGAAGAAATGGAATAAAGTGTTTCAAGGTAATGCCTGCCCCACCACGAATTATCTTGGGATTCTAAGAGCCTGATAACTTACCGTCAGCAGTCCAACCCCACTGCTGGTGCGGGGAGTCACAAAAGTGCCGTAAGATACTCCAACACCGCTGGTGAGCCCACATAGCCAATGGAGAGGCCAGCAGCACCAGGCAGTAGGTTTCCCCACCACAAGGTTGGGCAGCTTTCCGAGGTAGGGGGAAGGCGGGGAGGGGGTGAAACTGGACAGGGGGAGAGCGGGCCAGAGGGCAGATTGGGCCTGGGAGGGAGGTGGGGACGGTGGCAGAGGCTGCCACCCAATCTTGTGCCTCTGGAGTGGAGCTACTCGACATGGGCCTCCTCGGTTCTGTGCCCACTAAATAGAGGGTGCAGCTCCAAGAAGACCCACTGGAGCCAGTGGAGCTTATCCAGGGTGAGGGAACAAATATTCCCTTTCCCCGAGGAGACCACAGCAGCTGCTGTGGCACCACGGGATACAGCAGTGACCATTCCAGTGCCGCTGGACCTCACAGCACCAGAGCACCATGGACTGGGCTGTAAACCAGGCTTAGAATCTCAGGTTGTCACCTCAAACTCAACTCAAAGTCACCTCAAACTGAGCTACTGACCAGTAACATGGGTACACCCTACCAACTGCTGCAGATGAGATCCCAGTTGGGAAACCAAGCTATAATGAAAGTGCAGTGAGGCTGAAGTTGAAAAAGGAGGAATGTAGGGAGACTAAGAGTGCAATCCTAACCAACTTTCCAGCACCAAGATAAGGGCAATGCAACTCTGAGCTAAGAGAACATTGCCTTACCTTGAGGAGGTCTCTGTGACTGCCCCCTAACTGCAGGATGCAGCACATGCCCCATTGGCACAGTTATGGCAGTGCTGGAAAGTTGGTTAGGATTGAGCCCTAAGAGGAAGAAGCAGCCAGATTCTACAAGCTCACATGGAAGAGAAGCAAGCTTGTTCCTGTCCTCCACAATAAGCTAGATCAGTCAGTGCCTAGCTCAAAATGATTCCCCCTGAAGTGATGTCACACCCAGGCTCTTAAAAAATGAAATCATGCCTCCTCCCCCCCCCGAAGCTCACCACCCACTTGCTCTGCCAGCCAGTGGCATAGCTAAGGCATCTATCTGCTACCTGGGCTCGAAGATTTTGTAGCCCTCCTCCACAACAAAATCAAGTTTAATTAATTAAGCAAATACCGTATTTATCGGCGTATAACACGCACTTTTTCCCCCTGAAAATAGGGGGCAAATGATGTATGCGTGTTATACGGCGATGTCTCTTTAAGGGATCCCGTTCCCAATAGTGCCTAGCGGCGGCACAGCGTCGTGACGTGATGTCAGCGCTGCGCCCGCCGCATATTATCACAGCCGCTGGCAGCTGATGAATATGGTAAGTGGAGACCCTTTCTTTGGGGAGGGGAGGGGGAGGGATTGAGGTGAGGTGGCATAAGTAATGCTTTGGATGGTGAAGAAGATGAGCTGATTTATGAAGATAGTAGCAGTGAAAGCAGCAGTGTTCATTGCGATTTTGAAGATAGCAGTGAAGATGAAGAGTTTCTTGGTTTCCCAGATAGTGATTTCTGAGTAAACTTTTGTAAAAACAAAATATCCAAGTTTCTTTTGTTAAAACAGTTGCTTTTACTGTCCTTTTACATTATTTACCTTATATGTGGTAATAATATTAATAAAAAAAAGTTCTGAGCTACCCTTATTTTTTTCCTGAAATTTCCCTCTTAAAATGAAGATGCGTGTTATACGCCTGTGCGTGTTATACGCCGATAAATACGGTAAATACAAAGTGTGCCCCTTATTGGTTAAAGACACTGTGCTGGACTGTCTTTAGCAAATTCTCCCCCTGATAAATATAAGAGGATCCCCACTTGAAAAAATGTCTCTTTACTCATTTAGCAGGGGTAACTGTATCAAGATTTATGGAAATGAGAGCTGCTCATATTAACACCTTATTGGTTCGATGCTGTACCATAACAACATCTCATTGGCTTTCAGAACAATCAGTCTCACAGATCAGTTTTGAGTTATGAAAATCCACTTTTTGTTCCATTGGGCAGTTGTGTTTTCATTTTCTGGTTAATTCGTCATAACTTTTGATAGAATACCAATATCCCAATGGAGTTTGTTGCATTGCATTCCTCATTAAAGTACCTTTCCAATGATATATAACATGATGGTATTATTTGTACATACCAATTTTTTTTCACAATTTTGGCCACTAGTGTCAAGCTCAGCTTTTTGCCCCCCTAGAGCTTGTTGCCCAGTACAACCGCTACCCTTGCATCCCCTTAGCTATGCCATTGAGATCAGTGTTTTTCAACCAGTGGTAAGGGTGCATACTGACATGGTTCTAGTGGCACCCCTGGGCACCTGCTGCCCAGCAGCAAAACTGGAACATAACACAACGAACAGCATGTTTTTCCACGCTCGAAAAAGCCCTCCCATCCACCCTGAGCCTCTTACTGGTGTTTGTCGCATCGCATCGCATCAGGTCTCCAAACCAAGAAGTAACTATCCTATAATGTTATTGCCAATTACTTCTGGTAGTACTTCGAATGGGTGGACCACATGAAGTGGTACAGCAAAGGACAAACTTTGAGAAACACTGAGCTAGATGATAGCCACTCAGCCCAATTTCCCTTCCTTACTCCCTTTTTTGTGGACCAGTGGCTAAGACAAACCTGTACTGTTGCATCCCTGGGCAAAGTCACTCCTAGATATTAGAGATCTAGGCCATTCTAACATTCATTAACCTATCCCCCTTAATCTACCCAAACCAGACCACATTGCACCACAATTGCAGAAATGTGCCCAAAAAACAAATAGGTCCAACATTTGAACAATTCCATCAAAACATGTAAGTCACATGCTGAAAGGCAGAAGGGAAGGGACCTTTGGTTGAAGGGCCAAAGGATTTTTATCCAATTTGATCATGATGTTGAGGAGGATAGGCGATGCTAATCTCTGGGAACCCAGTTATTACTTCCAGCCTCACATAAGGACTGGACTCTCAGGGCCCAATCCTATACAGTGCAAAATGTGTTGTAAGGCATGTTTGCGGGCCCTAACATGGAACACCAGTGCTAGTGCAGAGCTGGCTGGTGCTAGGCTGGCACAGGAGATCTGCTGCTTATCAGTCACACAGACCGCCGGGCAGCAGAGAGGTAGGTGGGAATGTGGGGATAGGCGGGGAGGTGGGACAAGTGGAGCTTTGATCCACTGGATCTTGAGCCTCCATTTCGGGCCACCAGCCCAACATGGAGGCTCAAAATTTTACACCGATCTTCGGGTCAACATAGAATTGAGTAGCCCCATTGTGGGGCTACTCTGCTTACCCACAGAAGAGGTCGAAAGTTCCATTCTCCAAAGGAGCCACCGGCACTGCTTGCAGAGTGCGCAGGATGCAACGGCAGCCATTTTCAGTCATATTAACACAAAAAAGCATTGGCAAACCCAACAAACCATTTAGTCCAATACCAAATAATAATATTCACATTGAAACAAAAATTTGTGAGAGATTCAGCTAAACGCAATGTGGAAGTTCACAAGGAGAGTTTCCCCAATATAGATGTCGATTTTATTCAAAGGAACCCAAACACTGTCCTCTTACATTTGCACTTTAAATAACAAAATCCTGCAGTTTTCTGAAACAATTACAGCAAAAGAAGAATTTACCTGTCTCTGGAAATTAAGCAATCGTAGTGCTTTAAGTTCAATGGTAGCTTTGGTTCGCAGGTCACCAGCCAGGGACCCAGGAAGGTTTTCAAGTTCTTGGATTCGGTGGGCGATGCGAGCCTGCAGCCTGAACACAACAGGTTAAAGGTAAACCATACGCTTTTTAAGCATGGGAAACACCAGCACTAGCATGAGGGACAGCCAGGGCAGCCCCTTTCCACTTTTCCAAGGACTACTTAAGACCTGTGTGCCCAGAAAGGTGCTCAGGCCAAAGAAAGCTGATAACACCAGTGCCTACAAAGACTGAGAGTGGTCTGAAAGTTTTATTACTGCATTATACTTTTTAAAACTCGTAAGCCACCTTGCGGACTTCTTCAGAAGTAGAAAGGCAGGATATAAATATCTGGATATGGATATATTTAGTTAATCTATAGAAGAGATGTTGAATACAGCAGCAATTTACCACAGTTAAGCTTCAGTTAACCATAACTGAAGCAACTGAACTGATCCTTCGACATAAGACAATATTTTAATATAACCACTAAATCTTAACACAGTCTTGTCTTTAACTGCTCATCTGGTCGCCACTGGCAACCTAGAATTTCTGATAGTCAAGCGTTAGCTATGAGGTTTTGCCCTTTTAAAAAACTGCCTCTGAGGGCAGCAACTTCAGCTTCAGCAGTACTTCAAGAGTCAATAGTATTCCCAGCAATTGGCTCCTGCTAGCCCCCCCCCCCCAATCTAGACTGTGATTAGAAATGGCCCTGTGATATGATGTAGGGCTGTTTCCTCACTATCCGTGCTTGAGAAACAATGGAAGAAACCACTGCCTGAAACAGTGATGCAGACAAATGTTTAAAAAAATTAAAAGTCCAGTCACCACCACAGACAAGCCCCCCAAAGCAGGCAGCTAAAATTCATAATTTTAGCTTTGCTAAATAATGTATAATGCTTTGCTTAGGGCTTGGTAACAGATTCTCTGGTGCAATTTTTAGCATAAAAGGCTAGGAACCAGTGAATCTGAAGTCTAGGAGTAGTATCAACATGCCCCAATGAGTCACTCAAGTGACTTATCCTTTGGTAAAAAGTTAACTCTTCTAAAAATTAGTATCAGTGAAAGGGAAAAGACAGAATGTTACTTAAGAAGCACATATAGTTTTACCTGTATTCTCTCTCTTGAAGGATTTCAACTGGGTCAAGTCCTCTTGGTTTCTGGATTGGAGTAATACGATTCTGCTTCTGATGGAGCTGAACCATTGGGGCAGGCTGGGCTGGTTGCCCAGGTGACTGAGTTTGGGGAGGCATTACAGGGGATGCTGCTGGAGGTACCGCTGGAGGTGCTGGTGAAGGACGGCCTGTTGGCTGAGGAGGAATAAGTTTCTGAGGTGTGCTAGTAGGGGCTGCAGCATTTGCCATTGGTCCTGTTAAAGAACAACAACAAAAAAGTCTGTTATGTGAGGGAACTTAAGACCTCAATTGGACACATAAACACGAGCAGAAAAACCGACATCTTCAAAGACTGTTTTCCACAGTTAGTGTTATTTTATTATACACTGCTCAAAACAATAAAGGGAACACTTAAACAACACAATGTCACTCCAAGTCAATCACACTTCTGTGAAATCAAACTGTCCACCTAGGAAGCCACACCGATTGACAATCAAGTTCACATGCTGTTGCACAAATGGAGTAGACAACAGCTGGAAATCATAGGCAAATAACAAGACACCCCCAATAAAGGAGTGGTTCTGCAGGTGGTGACCACAGACCACTTTGCAGTCCCTAAGCTTTCTGGCTGATGTTTGGGTGACCTTTGAATGCTGGCGGTGCTGTCACTCTACTGGCAGCATGAGGCGGAGTCTGCAAACCACACAAGTGGCTCAGGTAGTGCAGCTCATCCAGGATGGCACATCAATGCGAGCTGTGGCAAGGTTTGCTGTGTCTGTCAGTGTAGTGTCCAGAGCATGGAGGTGCTACCAGGAGACAGGCCAGTACACCAGGAGACGCGGAGGAGGCCATAGGAGGGCAACAACCCAGCATCAGGACCGCTACCTCCACCTTCGTGCCAGGAGGAACAGGAGGAGCACTGCCAGAGCCCTGCAAAATGACCTCCAACAGGCCACAAATGTGCATGTGTCTGCTCAAATGGTCAGAAACAGGCTCCATGAGGGTGGTATGAGGGCCCGACGTCCACAGGTGGGGGTTGTGCTGATAGCCTGACACTGTGCAGGACGTTTGGCATTTGCCAGAGAACACCAAGATTGGCAACCTCGCCACTGGTGCCCTGTGCTCTTCACAGATGAAAGCAGGTTCACACTGAGCACATGTGACAGACGTGACAGAGTCTGGAGACGGCAGGGAGAACGTTCTGCTGCCTGCAACATCCTCCAGCATGACCGGTTTGGCAGTGGGTCAGTAATGGTGTGGGGTGGCATTTCTTTGGGGTGCCGCACAGCCCTCCATGTGCTCGCCAGAGCTAGCCTGACTGCCATTAGGTACCGAGATGAGATCCTCAGACCCCTTGTGAGACCATATGCTGGCGTGGTTGGCCCTGGGTTCCTCCTAATGCAGGACAATGCTAGACCTCATGTGGCTGGAGTGTGTCAGCAGTTCCTGCAAGATGAAGGCATTGATGCTATGGACTGGCCCGCCCGTTCCCCAGACCTGAATCCAACTGAGCACATCTGGGACATCATGTCTCGCTCCATCCACCAGCGCCACATTGCACCACAGACTGTCCAGGAGTTGGCAGATGCTTTAGTCCAGGTCTGGGAGGCGATCCCTCAGGACACTATCCGCCACCTCATCAGGAGCATGCCCAGACATTGTAGGGAGGTCATACAGGCACGTGGAGGCCACACACACTACTGAGCCTCATTTTGACTTGCTTTATGAACATTACATCGAAGTTGGATCAGCCTGTAGTGTGTTTTTCCACTTCAATTTTGAGTATGACACCAAACCCAGACCTCCATGGGTTGACAAATGTGATTTCCATTGATGATTGTTGTGTGATTTTGTTGTCAAGCACATTCAACTATGTCAGGAACAAAGTATTTAATAGGCATATTTCGTTCATTCAGATCTCGGATGTGTTGTTTAAGTGTTCCCTTTATTGTTTTGAGCAGTATGTTTTAAACCAACCTTCCCCCAAAGGGTTCATGGCAGTGTATGCTGGTTCCTTCTCATTCTCTCATTTATCCTCACAAAAACTCTATGAGATGGTTTAAGCTGAGACACCATGAATGGCCCCATGGCCAACTAGTGACCAACATGGCATGAATCTGAAAGACCTCTCCCTGATCCGCCATTCTACCCACTATATCACAGACTCTACCATGAGAGACTGTATTGTGCAAGGACCTCTGAATTTAATCAAAGCTGCACTAAAAATAGTAATCAAAACCAACTGTGACAACTATCTTACACATATAATATGCTAAATACCATTTGAAGCCTGTTGCTATCCAACTGCAAGCTTTCTCCAAGCCTACCTACTGTGATATAACAGAGATTATATTTAAGCAAATTAGAAACAAAATTGAATTTCAGTGAATTTTTCACCCACAGTCTTACCTTCAGGCCAGGGCTTTGGGGGTCCACCAGGGGGCTGCCCAGGCATTCCTGGAGGAACTCCTGAGGGTCCAGGAGGGGGCATGTTAGGCCCTCCCATACCTATGCACACATTTGAATAGATATAAAAGATGAAGAATAAGGCTTTCTTTCCATACAGTTTTCTTTGCTCCTAGAGGAGAGCTCTAGCGAGCTCTAGGAGCTTTGGGAACTTTGTTCCCAAAGAGTCTCTAAAAATACATTCAAGCTTATACGCACCATGAGGTCTGTTGTAGTTTGGAGGTGTGGGTCCAGGTGTAGGCCCGGGTCCTTGCACTGGTCCTGTTCCAGATACAGAAGGTGGAGGTAGAGTTGGCATTTGCTGCTGCATTCCAGGCAGTGGCCTTTTTCCCTGCACTGCCATTTGAAGATGATCAGGTAAAGGCTGCCCTCTGGCAAGCATCTTGTAGGCCATGATTTGAGCCCTCAATTGATGCAGCTGATTCTGGTTAAAAGGAGTTGGGCCTCGATTCTGCTGTCCTAGTGCTTGTGGGTCAGCCCCATCTAACGGGACTCCACCAGGACCAGAGGGCATCTGGGGGCCAGAAGAAGGACCATTAGCTGGCACTGGACTTGATGCATGCTCAGAGCCACCAAGTGGAGAAGGGTAACCTAGAGAGCAAGAATTTGCAGTTTAGTTCCCTCAATCAAGCACAAGATCAAAGTTTTATTTTACATACAAAGTATTTAGAGATACATCTTCTTTTTAAATTCACAGTCTGAAGAGACACTAATTAAATCATCAATATTTGCTAGAAATCAAAACAAACATCAAAACATGGAGTTGAGGGCACGAATTTGCAGAAAGGATTCTGGCTAAAGATGAGATTCCACACCTGCTGGTAAATATCAAGAGCCTGCAGTGCTACTACTAGCCGTTGCATATGACATCTTGTTCAGCTAAAAATATAAGCAATCCCCCAAAATGTTTCTTGCAAAAAACACACTCCCCTACACAAGTTTATTTGATCAAGTTAACATGGTACATGATGAATACTCAGAAGCACATCAATGGCTGCCATTGATAGAAACACTATATTCCTTCTTGTGATACCCAGGGTTCCCCCTAAGCCAGGGGTGTCAAATTCATTTCATACGGAGGGCCACATAGCATTCATGACGCCTGCTGAGGGCTGGAAGTGATGTCATTAGGTCGGAAGTGATGTCATTAAACAGGTCATAACCAAAAATAAACACTTTTTTCTCACTTAGGAACTCATTAGCTGCAAATAACAAAAGAGAAAATATACAAATCTTGATCATATTTCAAGATATGGGAGAGCCCAATTTTCATGAGGGCTGCCCTTTCAGCAGTAACACCTCAGCACTACTCAGCAGCTGAGAGCCTGAGGGTCATATAAAAAGCTTCCGCGGGCCGCATCCGACCCCCAGGCCTTATGTTTGACACTCCTGCCCTAAGCTGTGCGGCCATACGGCCATGCAGCTTCAAAACTGAGCTCTGAGCAGCTCAGAGCTCAGTGACCTGGAAATTGACATCATCATTGAGTGTCTGGAGATACCGCCAAGCAGCTGAGGAAGGGCTCCACGCAGCACCACAAAAACTACGGGGGAACACTGGTGATGTCCCAAGGTAACAACATGGCTGTACATACTGTGGCCATTCTTCTCTGCTACTGTGATTCCAAATATTTCTATCTCAAGTATATATCTGGACTTTCAGAAGGCGTTCGACACGGTCCCTCACCAAAGGCTACTGAAAAAACTCCACAGTCAGGGAATTAGAGGGCAGGTCCTCTCCTGGACTGAGACCTGGTTGAAGACCAGGAAACAGAGAGTGGGTGTCAATGGGCAATTTTCACAATGGAGAGAGGTGAAAAGTGGTATGCCCCAAGGATCTGTCCTGGGACCTGTGCTTTTCAACCTCTTCATAAATGACGTGGAGACAGGGGTGAACAGTGAGGTGGATAAGTTTGCAGACGACATCAAACTTTTCCGAGTGGTGAAGACCAGAAGTGAATGTGAAGGACCAGAAGGATCTCTCCAGACTGGCAGAATGGGCAGCAAAATGGCAGATGCGCTTCAATGTCAGTAAGTGTAAAGTCATGCACATTGGAGCAAAAAATCAAAACTTCACATATAGGCTAATGGGTTCTGAGCTGTCTGTGACAGATCAGGAGAGAGATCTTGGGGTGGTGGTGGACAGGTCGATAAATGTGTCGACCCAATGTGTGGCAGCAGTAAAGAAGACCAATTCTATGCTTGGGATCATTAGAAAAGGTATTGAGAACAAAACAGCTAATATTATAATGCCGTTGTACAAACTGATGGTAAAGCCACACCTGGAGTATTGTGTCCAGTTCTGGTCACCACATCTCAAAAAGGACATAGTGGAAATTGAAAAGGTGCAAAAGAGAGCGACCAAAATGATCACTGGGCTGGGGAACCTTCCTTATGAGGAAAGGCTATGGCATTTGGGCCTCTTCAGCCTAGAAAAGAGGCGCCTGAGGGGGGACACGATTGAGACATACAAAAATATGCATGGGAAGTATAAAGTGGATAGAGAGATGCTCTTTACACTCTCACATAACACCAGAACCAGGGGACATCCACTAAAATTGAGTGTTGGGAGGGTTAGGACAGATAAAAGAAAATATTTCTTTACTCAGCGTGTGGTTGGTCTGGAACTCCTTGCCACAGGATGTGGTGATGACATCTGGCCTGGATGCCTTTAAAAGGGGATTGCACAAGTTTCTGGAGGAAAAATCCATTATGGGTTACAAGCCATGATGTGTATGTGCAACCTCCTGATTTTAGAAATGGGCTATGTCAAAATGCCAATGCAAGCGAGGTCACCAGGATGCAGGTCTCTTGTTATCTGGTGTGCTCCCTGGAGCATTCGGTGGGCCGCTGTGAGATACAGGAAGCTGGACTAGATGGGCCTATGGCCTGATCCAGTGGGGCTGCTCTTATGTTCTTAAGTTCAGTTATTTATATCAAGCCAGAGGACGGATTAGCAATCTTATCCACATTTATCCAGAAGATAATAGTACCTTGAGAATGCTGGTCCATTGGGCTTGGAGGAGGTCCCATGCCTGTGTGTGCACCAGCCCTCATTCCCATGCCCTTCATCTGGCTGTAACGGGGGTCCTCAGAGATCCCTTTCTCATGTATGGAATCCATTGGCTGCAACAACAATGAAAATTAAACTTCTAAAATTCATTTAGACACAAAATGTTTCCCATGAAAGAATTAAGCTCTTATTCTGCATACGCAAACATGACATGGCTGCTTGATGAAATTATGATATCAAGCCACTATCGTGCCAATCAACAATAATCACTGCTCATACGTATGCCACTGTCTGAAGAGTAATAATGGATTATGCTCTCAGTAGCATATGAATGAGAACCGCTATATACCAACAAAAGCCCTTCTCAAAATTTATTTATCCCCCTTCCTCATTTCATAAACCACTCTATTTTGTTCTTGTAACTTTTAACACACTCTGTGCATTTTCAGTTTCTGGTGTGGTTTTGTATCTCAAATACAGCTATGTCTACTTAAGAGTTTTTCCAAGTGTTTTGTATTAAGGGACTCATAAGATACATTTCTGCTAACAGCATGTGTTATTAATCTGGCATGAAATCTACTTTTCTAACATAGAAGTTTGTTTTACAAACCATATAACCCTAACAATAGGATAATTAATTGCAGGGCTAAGGGAACAATTGTATGGAACATTGTAGACAGAAAACAATTAATGAATTCAATTCATTTTATTCACCACCACAACACAGAACGAGGCATATCATCAGTGAAGCAATAATGAAAGAGAGGGAAAATGCAGTACTGATCACTCTGCTTCCATTTACTACAGGGAAGTTAAGAATGCTATTAAAAATGCACAGAGACTAATGTAAGCCAAATTATGGCTTATTACCTTATGCATCTGATGCATGTTGTCCTGAGAATAACCTCCAGGCCCCTGGGATGAAATAGGGTGTCCTGCTGATGGTGGCCCAGGGCTGGGGCCCATCATGCTATGTGCAGAACCAGGGGATGGTCCAGGACTGGGGCCCAGCATAGCACCAGGAGAAGGCCCAGGCCCAGGAGAAGGCCCAGGACGAGGTGTTCCTCCCATTGGAGGATCTGGCGTGGACATTTTCAACAATATGGTTCAAATAATATCCTAGTGCAAGAGAATCCATGATTAGCAAAAACATTCAATTGGTCAACAAAATACAATCAGTGTTGGACAATATGGCATAATTCTAACACAGACATGTTGGTCTGGGGACATCATCATATACAATTAGGGAGGAGACCGATCTTCTTGACCGATACAACAAGAGTTCAGAGACCCTTCGGTTTTATATGTGGTTCGACGGTAAACAACTTTTGCCTTGGTACTTCATAGGTTTCTGAAGGGAGGCTATTACAATAACAGTGAAGAATTCCAGAAAGCCAAGAGTAAATTTTCCAACTACAGTCCTGGGTTAGTTCACAATGCTGGTCTCCAGAGAACTGGTATGGCTTTTCTTTGCTTCCTTTCCCCTCACAGAAAGCAAACCACAGACACATCTTGACCAACCCTTCCTACTTCCACATTCCTATAGATAGGTTTCTGCTATTTTGTTCTAAAGCTTGTTATGCTCTAGAACAGGGGTGTCCAAAGTTTTTGGCAGGAGGGCCACATCAGCTCTCTTACACTGTGTCAGGAGCCAGGGAAAAAAAAAGAATTAATTTACATTTAAAATTTGAATAAATTTGCATAAGTTTACATAAATGAATATATTAAAGATGGACTTATATGAATGAATGAAGGTCTTGCGATAGCTCAAGGCCTGGGCCACCTTTGCACAAAAGGCCTTCTGTTTGCTGCCGCTACTGCATCACAGATGTGAAACAGCAAGCAGTGGAGGGAGCCCTCATCCCACAGCTCACGCAAGAGGTCAAACAGTCGCCCTCATGTTGAGATCAGTTGCGTTGGGCCAGAGTGCTGCAAGGGGCCCCAGGGACGGGGTTTGGGTACCCCTGCTCTAGAATCCTCTGGAATCTCAGGAAATCCAGCATGTTGTGTACATGCTGTATAACTGAGACCACATCACCTTGATAATTTCACCTGCCGACATGGCGCTCTCCCTCCTGCTAACTTGTAGAGTGGCCTGGTTTGCCAGTGACTTTCTGTTTTTGCTGCCATGCTGCCTTACGTACTTCACCACCACGCCATTATTCTAAATAATTTCTTCAATGAACCATGCGGGCATTTCAGTTACACTGAAGCTCTGACTCCCTTTTTCTCTGGTACCGGATTGCTTGGTGAGTGCACCATAGCTAACAGTTAACTGTCCCTTAATGTGTGTGTCTTGGTGTAAAAGTGTATAGCATTACTACCTGTGTCCCTGAGCACTTATGTTAACAATAGGACCCTCTGGGTCCTTATGTTAACACTTATGTTCACAATAAGACTCTGACTATCCTCTTAAATTATATGATGAGAGTACAAATGTATAAAACACCTCATCAAAATAATAAAACCCCAACAACTAAAACTAATAAAGCTGTTACAACAATATACAATAAAATACAGACAACTGCAGCACAGTACAAAATCAGCACATAATCAAGTCTCCATGGAAACAATCAGGAAAAGTCCATTGATGTTAAAGGAAGAGTATCTCTTGTTGAGCTAAAAGCAGTTGTAAGGAGCAAAATTTTCATCAGGACTGCAGCAAAACAGAAGAGTGCTAAATATCATCTTCCCCTCTGAGCCATGGTCTCATGTGCCCCCTCATCCCTTTGCTGCTACGTAACTGAAACACACAAACAGGCAGGGCCAAACTATGTGTTTAACACAATGTATTTCTGTGAATTTCTGCCTCACACTACACCAGAAAAAAGGTCCACATATCTGGCAAGGCTTACCATGTTGCAGAAAAGTACTGAACTGTGACAGCATAGTGCCAGATAACATTAAGTCCCAATTCCAGCACAGTTCTGCCAGAGTTACAGATTCACAATATTATTCTGCCCAACATCTTGAAGGAGGACCTATGCTTGAGAAACTACATCCAAAGATTTTCAAGAGTCCCAATATACAGTGGCTGGGATCCAAAAGAGCTACTTCAGGTGAGGCTTCTAATATCTCTCATTTAACATACATATATGCAGAATAACAAATTTCAGAACTCCCTTACATTTCTAAAATTACTTTTTTGTGAATTGAGGGATGGAAAGGAAAGTCCTTTTACACTGAGCAAGCTGAATGTTTCTTGGGATCCAAGATAGTATCTGTTGAAAGCGTGTCAACAGCTTCAAATATTTTAAGATGGTGAGAGGTAAGACTTTGCTTTCCAGAAACCATGCCTATTCTGCAAAACCTGTTCTTCTAGTCATTTAACAATTCTAGCTTTAAGATTCTCCTTCAATGTACTTAGAATAAATGTTAGATTAAACAGGATATAGTGTTTATGGATGCTTTAAAATGCTTTAGCATTACAGTCAAATACAAGTGTGCATTGTTTAACGACCTTCGGATTGCATAAGACATGGCGATCAAAACACAACAAAGAGGCTCTTAATGAGGGAATTGGGTCTCCAGTAGCTTGCCCAGCAAGTGTCTGTTTACACAACAAAGGGGCTCCTAATGAGGCAATCTATCTCCAGGAGCCTGCGCATTGAGTGTCTGGCAGGAGTGTCTGTTTACACAACAAAGGCAGTGGATGGAGCTGAATGTTCGCATTATGACCTAATCGCATTATGATGGGATCAGAGAACATATCCCTGTTGTTAAGTAACACACACCTGTATATCCAGAGAACTTTGAAAACGGTAATACAGAAATCTCAAATGCTTCAGGGAGGGATTCTCTAACTGGGGCATCACTATGCTTCAGCCAGCCCTTAAGGGGCGGGGCAGGAGAATGGCGGTAATGCGATAATTGCACCACTGCGAAGGACAAAGGGGCTTTTTTCACTTACCTCTGCCAGTGCCAGCCTCTGGGGGGTGAGCATGGAGGGATCCTGCTGACCCTCTGCAGGGCGCGATGCACCTCAGAAAGCTAAAAATAGCTATCATGACTCACTTCTAATTTGCAATTGTGAAACTGGAAGTGGGTCACAAAAGCTATTTTTACCTTTTCTGAGGCATGGGGAGTCCTGCAGTGGGGTCTGCAGGCTCCCCGCACCCCTCCAAAGGCTGGCACTGGCAGAGGTAAAGTGGGGAAAAAAATGACCCTTTGTTCCAGCTGGCGGCATGATTGGCACAATGATGTTGCCGCCATTCCTCCATCCCCGCAAATACTTGGAGAAGCCCAAACCCTTGGAGAGAGTTTGGGAACTGCTGGCTTAGGGATTGGGTGTTCTGTTATGCAGATTTATTAAAATATCACAGAGCTGTTTAAAAGGGCAGCTCAAGTCCAGCTGAATTTCTCTCACAGCAGTTGAATTTTCCTATCAGTACATATTCTGTTACTGAGTCAGCACACACTCTGGTATTTGCAATCACTGTCTGCTCAAAGGGCACACTATTCACATACATGCAGGGGAGCCACAATATCAATGGATCCTATATCCGTGGATTGGGTCTGCGGGGCCTGCCCAAGCATTCCACCTCTGGAGGTGAGCTCCACCCAGGACCTCTGCCAGGCTCAGACTGACAAATACATGACTTCCGACTTGCCCGGACCTCCTAATGCTTTATAAGGCATTAAAAAGTCACCTCTGGTTTTTTTAAAAATCATGTGTTTCTAATGTAAGTCAGTCTGAGACCAGCAGAGGCTGCGGACAAACCCGTGCAACCACTGCTGGGCTCAGAAGACCCTACAAAAGCAAAGAGAGCAGAGCTCTCCTCAACTCCAGAGGGTGGGGGGGATTCACCTGTATCTGCAGTTTCAGTTTAACCGCAGGGGGTGCTGCAACTGAATCCCTGTGGATATGGGGGCACACCTGTATATCCAAGTTTCCTTCAGCATAGGAGAAGAAAATACTCTATTGGAGAAAACCTAAAGTGGTCCTTAGTATTGCAGGATATTAAACAGGAAGTATTACTTTGTATTAGAACATTTAAAATTTACACATATGTTATATGCTCATTTTCTCTGGAAACTGCTTTGTGAACTTTTTTGTTGAAAAGCAATATATATTCTTAATAATAATAATCCTGTCCCTTTGATTTCTCCCACCTGATCTTCCATTCCATTTTTTCTCCTTTCAAATGCCCTTTGCATGAAATTCTGTTTAGAACCTTCCTCATCTCCAAATTCACTGCTAAACAAAATGTGATCTCTTTAAGGTCTACTTTGAAAGAAGTGGTCAAAGTACTTTTGTAAATAACAATTACATAGCTTCAATTTAAAAATGTTATCTTGCCTCACAAAAAAGTCCAGGGAAACTCACTAGGACTCCAGCTTTCTTCACTGTCTGAAAAACATCAGCAACATGCAGTTTTTTAAAAGTTCAATGCAGTTTTCTGCCAGACTTAATTACCCAACTACTGATAAGACTATCAAAAATATTATTACTGAGAATACTTATATACAGTATTCTTTTGAACAAGAATAAGTTCACAAAGCAGTTTACATAGTAAAATAAATCAAATGGTTTTTATGCTTCAATTGCCTATTATTAAATTTCTATTATTTACAACCTTTATTTTAAATGAAGGATGAAATCTGGGAGATTTCTCATTCTCCAATTTCACCTACCTGTGAACATCAACGGATTGGTTAATTCATAACACAGGTCCTGTGTGGCAATGAAGATACTCTCTGGTTTGCCAATCTCTATTCCAATACTGTTGGAAAAAGAACTTGCAGTTACAATCCTGTGTAAGATCCCTGCTTAAAATGCTGCATTCTGTCAGCACTTTAAGATGCAAAATGGCTGCCATCTACCACAAATTTAACATGGTAACCCATGCTTACAGATGTAGCCTTTCCAGGATCACAACTAACCCTAATATCTAATACATTTCAATATAGGAAAATCAAGCATTTTAACCCTTGCAAAAAAACCACAACAATGTAATATATTTGCAACACAGAACGGGTCAGCACTGTAATAGACTGCCCCATTAACCAAGGCTCTGTGCACATGAACAAAATGACACAGTATTATGTCCTTCTGTTAGGATTATTCAGATAAGCATTCCTTATTTTTGTCCAGTACTCCCATTCCCCAAGAGGACCTGATTAATGCATAATATTCAAATTTACCTTTTTTTTTTTTTTTTAAGAACACAGAACAACTTTTAAAGGATTCCCTGCTCCCATATGATCCTGCTTGCCCTACTGAGATTTTTGGCCCTATTGGGTTCCACTACTTCGGGGCAGGGCCATCTCAAATGCGGTGTGAAACTCCTGCCCTGGGAGGTTCATCTGGCCCCTCTCTTTCTGACAATCAGACATTTGGTGAAAACCACCTTATTTTGACAGGCCTTCAGTATTGCCCCTATCCCAGCTGGTGATTCTCTTGAGACTGCAGGTTTTGCTGTGGACGTTGTCCCTCTTTATTCTGCTGCTCTTTTATATGGTATTGCTTAGCCCAGTGGTGCTCAAACTGGTGGGTCACAACCCACCACTGAAACTTAAAAAAGGTCACTTTCTCCTCAAGGGGAGTGACCCAGAAATGGGTGTCCTGAAGGCGCCACAGCAATCGTAGTGTCACGGGTACCCAGAAGCATTTAATATAAGGGGGGGGGAGAACTGTGCAGCCTCCCAGAGGGTCCTGGAGGCTCGCAGCCCCCTCCACAACCCTCCTCTCCACAGCAGTGAGCTCCATTCTGCAGTTGGAGCCCACTTCTGGTTTGCAGTCAGAGCTCCGGGGTGCAGAGATTCTGAAACTAGAAGTGGGTTCTGACTACAGATCGGAGCTCACCAACATGGAGGGGAGGTTCATGAAGGGGACTGCAAGCCAAATGTAACATAGTCACTAGAAAAGATACTGCGCTGGGATGAAGAGGGACAGTTACTCTCTCCCTGCTAAATATAAGAAGAGTAACACTTCAAATAGCGCCTCTTTACCCAGTTAGCTGGGAAACATGATTTCATTTATTTTTATCATCCACATTGCTTTGGGTATTCTTTTACTGAAAGAATAGTATATAAATATTTTTGTAAGCAGCATACTATTTTAAAAACAGAACAGAACAGTTACTTATACAGGTTTATAGTAGCTGGATGGACGGACTGCAGTATCTAGCAACTGGTACCCACTTTCAGTCCATCTTGTGGGATGGTACATCTCGATGCCACTGCCACCATCAAAAGCCAGAGAAAAAAAGCAAAAGGAGGCTGCCTTGGGGAAACCTTCCTACCGGAGAGGAGAAACTTCAAATCCCGGGGGGGAGGGGTGTCTTAAAAGTCAGACAAAGGCTGGAGCTCTGGGAAGATAGGGCGACTAACTCCCTCCTGAGTGAGCCAAAAACCAGGAAGTTTAAAACCAGAGTTTCATTTTGTTAAAAGGATGAAAAACTCTAGAACAGAAGGGATAAAGTGAAAGACAAGAACAAAACACTTGAGGAATCACAGAAAAACAAAGGAATGTTTAGGTAGATGGGTCAGGCAAAAAATGTTATGGTGGTTAAGAGACCCGAACAAATTTCTAATGCAGCTATTTTCCCAGCTAATATGCTCACACTAATCCAGATACTTGGCCCTTACGCCCACACCTAGCTGGCAGACACACAACCCTCAGTGATGCATCCAACATACTGGATGAGACACAAGGGTAAATGTGCAGAGGTGGGGTGTATGATCTCACTTTTCAAAGCCTGTGAGTATTAGCTAGATTTTAGCCAATTGGATTTGAAGGGTCATCTGTGCCCTTGACTTTGCCCTTCTTGGGAATCAGATCAGCTTCATGCTCCAAAGACCAGGTCAATGCCAAGACCTTTGTTACCAGTCAACTGGAAAAGAAGAAGAGCAAACAATACATTAAACACAGCTAGGGCATCCAAATGACCAAGCAGTCTCTTGAACATGCTAAAGCCTCACAGAAACCTCAGAATTGAGAGGAAGGTCTCAAACACATAAAAGGGGGGGGGGGAAATAGGGAAAATAAGGGATTTTTACCACCATTACTACATTCATGCATAGTTGAGTGGAACTGTTGCAATAGTTGATTAAGACCCCAGTTCCATCAAGAAGGTAACTGGCTGCCCCTAGGCAAAATCAGTATTCAGTGATTTCAACTGAAAATCAATTTCAGTGAAGTAGATTTTCTAGAAAATGGAAACATCTAAACATCAATTGGGATCTCATTTACAGTACAATTCTATGCCCATCTACTGAAAAGTAGGTCCCATTGAGCTCAATGGGGTTTACTCCCAGGAAAGAGTATATGCAAGAATGCAGCCTTAGCATCTTTATTTATTTATAGTTTGTAAATAAAGCTAAATAAGTAGGCCATGGACACAATCCTAACCAGGTCTACTCAGAAGTAAGTCCTATTTTGTTCAATGGGGTTTACTCTCAGGAAAGTATGGTTAGGATTGCAGCCCATGTTCATTTTACATGTATAAAAATCTCAAAAGCTTCCCCAACAGCCAAAACCAACAATGCATGATTATAAGTCATATGTGTGCTTTCTAAGGATAATGATCTGAAAAGGTTAGTTAGTACATTGGAATTGCTTGATTTGACTGGAATTGCAACCATTTCTTATGTTACTAATTAGTTTTATGGAACAATACATTTTTAGAAATGAAAATCTTCCCACAAAAAATATAATCAGAAAACATTCTCAGAAATGTGCTGTCCTGTATCACTGATACTCTCAGCCTCTCTCTCATTAAGATTTGTTGTGGGGGAGAGGATACAAAATTAGAAAAAGATACATTGTAACCCATACTGACATCATAGGGCAGAGAAAGGCATTCTGAACAAAATTAACAGACTCAAATATCACTTTCTGTTGTGCTACTGTAAATATTTCTGCATCTGCATTATAATGCCTGCACATCTCTGTTTTATATATTATGTAGTATTACTATGATTTTACATTTTAAAAGATGCAATACTATAAATATTTCATAATAATATCAATTTCTTTCCACCTGAAAGGGACAAGGAAATAATTGTTGGGTAGAAGCTAAGGGAAAAAAGTTCAAGATGATAAAATGCGCAAGAAAAAGAAATGAAGGACAACAGTGACACATAAGCAAATCCCCTTGAGGAAGACAGCAGGGAGAGGTGCTGATGCAGCAAAGGGAGAGGGGGAGACAGATAAATACTGTTGGGTTAAAAAAAAAAAAGCAATTTCCTCAGTGAAAGAGAGAGGAGAAAAGAGTATTGAAAAATAGTGAACTAGAGGCAGAAGCTAAAAAGAAAAAGGTGCTGCCCATGAGGGAAGCTAGAAGCTACAAGAATGTTCATGGTTCATGCTCATGGCTCAATGCTCAGATGGGCAGTGCATCTGAGGAAAAAGAAAGGAAAAGAACAATTTCTAGGAATAATGACACGCTCTGAAAGAAGATGGATGTGTGTATGGCTAGCACCAGAATTGTCCTAGTCAGGAAATTGGCAAGCAGCCTGCCAAGTCCACCAAGTCCATCAAAGCCTCCTTGTGAGGAAACAGCATAAATATCTCCTTCTGCTGTCTCCTATCACTCCAACTGACTGGCACAAGGCAAAAAATATTGCCCCAAACTCCTCTGCACATTGCAAAGGACTTGTGTGAAGCAGGAAAAAAAGTGAGGCACCCTTACTTTATGCTGGGTTCCTTGGAGAGGTAAAAAAACAGCATCAGACTATCAGGAAGCTGATTCCCACCTTCCTGGAAGCACAAATGATAGATCTTGCACATGCATACAGAACAGAACAGAACAGAACAGAAACTTCCCTACTTACAAAAATTCAAGTTATGAACTTTCAAAGATATGAACATTACTTCGAGGTTTGTACCCAATCCCTTGGCTGGGAGTTGCTGGAGGATGCCCCTGGGTTGACACAGGAGGCCTATGTAAAGTTTGGCCCCAGCAGAGACAGCAAAAGCCTGCTACAGGCAAGAAGAGTCACTCAGCAGGTGATAGTCAATTGCCTGCTGAGTGACTACAGACACAGGTGGAAATGGGTGGGGCTGATTAGCCCAAGCCTGCCCTGAAACAGGCACCCATTGGCCAGCTTTTGTATAAAGCCAAAGCAGCCACTGCTGGACTGAGGGGGTTGTTGGCTGGGGAGCACTTTGTTGCTGTGTGTAACAGTGAGAAGATCTGGTTGCCTGCATGGCACCAATGCTGAACGCCTGTACTGAACTGCACTGTATCTGATGTAAATACACATTTAGTGAAGGACCCTGCTGTCTGTGCTGTGTTTCTGTCCTCAGAGCAAGCTTTCCAGTACGGCTGCTGCACACACTCACACACAAGCTGTGAGACCTTGGGCAGTGGGAGTAAGCTATCTGCGTATACCAGATGCCAACAATGTCCATTGCTTGTTCAAAGCGATAGCTATAAATTCAAGTGCTGTGCAATAGATGGTGTTGGTTCCCATTCCCAGCATCCCTGAACATTCCAGCTACCATCCTTAGTCTGCTTCTCAAGGTAAGTCCACACATGTGGTCTTAGTACTGTCTTGTACTGTATCACTACCCATAGCATAGTGTATCACTGTAGAGCAGTGGTTCCCAACCTAATATGAATACCCTCAAGAATATGCTTCAGGACATTTAGGGGTACACAAAAAAATGAATAATGATGGGATAAGGTACATATTTCAATGTGTAAGACAAGATAAAAATCAAAAGTTGCCATAAGGTTGAATTAATTTCACGAGTGGCAGTATTGGTTTCCTTTGTTATTTAACCTTGAGAAAAGCCTGAATTTCCTTGATTTATTTTGATGAATGTTGGGGAGTGCCTCCCAAAACAATGTGCTGCAAACATGCTACTGCAGTGGCAGTATGCCCCTTTACAGGCTTTCCTCCACTTAGCAAACGTTTGAAGCTTTGCATTGTTATGCAGTTTGGGAAGTGCTTCTGCAATGCATTCTGGGAGCATCAGGTGCTCCCAGAAGCTATTTCTGGGTCATGCTGAAACAGCTTCCAGGAGCACTCAATGAATGCATCGCAGAAGTGTTTCCCAAGCACTGCATCACGACATACTGTTTGGGAAATGCTTCCTGGAGTGGGTTGCAGGCTTCAGAGTGACACAGAAGTGGCTTCCAGGAGCACCCAATACTGCCCTGTGGCACTGCAGCATCCATACTTGGTTGAACCTGCAGATAAAGAGGGCCCATTGTATATTAAACACAAAAGATTTTGCTAATAGGAAGGTACAGTTTATGGAAATGGACTGCCAAGTGGTATGCAGGTGAAAAGCGGTATGGAAATTGAATGCCAAGTGGTACAAAGGTTGGTAAAGCTGCTGTTGAGTACTGTACTGTATCACTACCAATAATAGCAATGTTGGACTTACGAACTGCCCCTGGAACATAATGTGTTTGTAAGCAAGGATGCTTCTATGATGGCAAAAACAATAAGCGGCCAATCATAGGTCAAATCTCAGCTCTGCCATGATCTCAGAAGGTGGTCTTAAGCTAGCCACTCCCCTTCAGCCTCAATTCTCTAGCTGAAATGGGGGTGATAAGACTTGCCTTAAAGGGATATTGTAAGAAAGCAGCAATATAATGCAAGTAAAGCACTTTGCAGACTCAGAAACCATTATACAAAGACTAATAATAATAAAAGTAATAATAAATACACATTTCAGAGCCTCTATGATTTGCAGAGTACACCAGGATGAACATTACTTGGGGCAGTAACTGAAGGACTATTGAAGTGGCACAAGAGGCACTAATGCCATTTCTGGCATTCTTGTAAGCCCACACAAAGATTTCCCCTCGTCACCCTCCCCCAAATGGGCTTGGTGCTCCTAGTTTGTGCCAAGCTTCCAAAAATATCACAGTGGTAAGAGAAGGAATGTCAAGCTAACACAAGCTAAGCTTTCCAGGTACCTTGCACGAAGTTCAAAACTGCACTCTCCTAGAGACCTCAACAACATTGAGGCCCTCAAGACCCTCAAGAGTTAGGAGAGCACAAACTGAGAAGATGAGTCATGTGAACCAGAAGAGTGCCTATGAGGAGAGGAAAAGCCTGGGGACAGTAGCAGGTAGCTGAAAACAAGGTAGAAATAACCTTCATCCTTAGCCAAGGGGCAAAGAAATGAGCCACTTTGTTGAAGGACCTCCAAAATTTTTGGAATTGTTCCATGGGGATGTGGGGGCAAAGAAGAACAAGAAAGCTAAGAGAGCTATTTCCTAAGAATAGAAGCAAGGAAATAATAGACTGAAGATGGGTTAGGGCAGTAATGGGAAAATAGGACAGGAACCAACAGTGGTGGAAAAAGTAGAGCTACTAGTGACAGTACTACAGAAAAACAGAAGTGAGGAAAAAAGAGAGAATTGCTCTTTAGAAGAGAAACATGATGGAGAAATAATCTTAAGAGGAGGAAAGGTCAGGTTTGAATGATGTATTGGGAAGTTCTTGAAGATAAGAAAAGAGCATATATGAAGGGGATATACAACACTGTATACATACATCTTATGTGACCTTTTTTCTATTACAATTGTCATGATTCACTGATGCATTTTGAGTTTAGAAAGCAAGAGTGTATACTCAATATCCCTTAACAGTTAAGACACAACTGGTTTGTGTTAAGTAATCCTGTACCTACACTCTTTGTTTAACAGCATAAGGCAGTCCTTGCTGGATCATGGTCTTGCAACAATCTCAACAACCAGCATGAACATGTTGGTCTACTAGAAATTGGCAAGTGGTCCATTGATTGCCATCAATTGATGTAATAACTTCAACAGAAGAGAACTGCTGATCCTGAGAGAAGGAGCAAGCACTTAAGAGATGCTACCTTAGTGAAAGCAACAGTTGGCCACAGAGGAGGGTGAAGAGAGGGAGAACCAGCATCCTGTGAGGGGACAGGGCAAGTAAAAGGGAATTTATTGGTTGGAGATGGGCAAAACTAGGGATAATCCCTACAGAAGAGGGTGAAGACAGCAACCAATGCAATCCAATCCAATCCAGCATCCAATGAGGGGCAGGGCAAGTAAGTAAAAAGGGGTTTACTGGTTGGAGATGGGCAAAGTTAGGGATAATCCTTACAGAAGAGTTGAAGACAGGGAGAACCAGCATCCAGTGAGGGGGCAGAGCAAGTAAATTAAAGGGGATTAATTGTTTGGGGGATGGGCAAAGCTAGGGATAATTCCATTTTAGCTGGATTTTAGGTGTGCATGGCTTAAATCAGGACTTTAATTTTAACCCAATTGGACTTTTGCTCTGTTTTTGCAGGTTCTTTTCAGAAAAACCTTTTTTGCTACACTATGTTACCTTCAGCCTTTTTGTAAGTTTTAAATGGCTCTAGTTTTGGGGAATGGGTGGGCTGCTACAAAAAGCATAAGCGACACTGATCCATAATGATTTGAAAACATTAAAAAAATGAGATTAACGCAGTAAATGAAAAGTAAGTCCTATTTTGTTCAATGGGATTTACTCTCAGGAAAGTGTGGCTACAGCCATGATCTCTATGAATTACAAAACATATAAACAGATTACAATTATATTTAAATTTTTATTTGTATAGCCTATTGTCATGCATTACAACCCCAAATGAGTTCATTGGGGGGGTGATAGTGATGAGGGTGGGTGGGGGGAGAAATAACTGATAACAAAATGAATCAATCAAATCTACCCAGGGGAATTGATACTGAGAAGACCTCCCCCCAAAAAAGCTTGAAAAATATTTTTTTTCCCTAAGGGTACTTAAAAGACAAGCTGGGAAAGATGCTCATTCGGGAAGGGGGGGAGGAAGAGGGGATGCTGGTGGGGGAGGGGAGGGGCCCTGTGGGGAGGGAAGGATGCTGGGGGGGTTTAAAGAGGCGGAGGCAGCACCCCTTCACACACCCCTCCGCCGCACCCCCCCACACACCTACCTCCCCCTTCACGTCCTCACCGTCCAAGCCGACCCCACAGGTGCGCCTCTCCGTGGGGCGGGGGGAGGAGGAGGGCGGCGCCCCCCCCCCGACCAGCCACCGCCGCCCCCTCAGCTCCACGAGCCGCGTTCACACGTTCAGCGAGCCAGCCATTCATTCACGCGCGTGCGCGACGTGCCTCACCCCACCCCCCCTTACCGTGCTGCCCCCTCCCAGCCGGGCGGCCCGAGATCCCTGGCGCGGGTGGGGAGGAACAAAGGAGGAGCCGCCGCCGCCTGTGAAAGAGATGCTCTCACTCGCCCCCCTCCCTCCCCTCTGCACGCCCTCGCGGGAGGTGGCGCGCACAGGCACACAGTTCCAACAGGCTAGACTGGTTTCTCCCGCGCGCGCTCCCAACCGGCTGGACGGGGCTGAGGAAGGAGAAAGAGCGCTCGCTCTCGCCTATCTTTCCCACCAATGGGACAGCGCTGACCTAACCCATCTCCGGAGTGGCCACGCCCACTACCGCCGTCAACCAACCAAACCAATGAAGAGGGTGGGAAAATGACCCCGCAGAAGTAAACTCGCCTAATCCGACCAATGAGGATCCGCGTCACATTCCTTTCCCCGCCTTCTTGCATCGGCACAACCAATGGGCACGCGCCTCGCTCAAACCGATCAACCCATTGATTAATCCGGTGTCCGGATTGGCTAAATCTCTGGCGGAGGGAGCTCAGTGGTGGATCGAAGATGAAGCCGTTTCAGAGCCATGCGTGTTCTTTTGAGAGGCGGGGCCTCTATCCGCGATGAAGCCACGCCCCTTCCCCGGCGCCGGCCAATCAGGTGGTGGAAGAAGCACCCCTTTGTGGTCGGCGGGGGCGGGCTGGTTGGGCGAAGAGACGCGCTTTGCCTTCAACAGGTCGCGCGCTGAACTCCCTCTGCTGCCCCCCCCTCCGCCAGCTCGCGCACGCTCAAGAGCCGGCAGCGGCCGCCTTTGCGCATGCGCAGTGTTGCCATCACTGCGGCTGAAGCCAGTGTGGGGGGAAGGCAGGCTGGTTGGGAAGGGGAGGTTTTGTGTCCTGCATACTGTGCTGGGCAGGAGTGCTTGGTGGTATTTCGCTCCATCTTGGTTTATGGAGCTGCTCGCAGGCTGCACCAGGGGACAGCCACTGAAGCTGAGTGTGCTGGGAGGGTTAGAACAGACAGAAGAACATGTTGGTCTGTGGAACACCTTGCCACATGATGTGGTCCTGGTGTCAGGACCTGCCTTTAAAGGGGCACCCACCTGCCTTTAAAGGGGAAGTGGACAGATTTCTGGAGGAAAAGTCCATCCCAGGTTGTACAAGCCGGAATGGCATGTGCAACCTCCTGGTTTGGTAGTAGGCAGCCTCAGATGTAAGGAGGGCACCAGGATGCAGGTCTCTTGTCTTGTGCGCTCCCTGAGGCATCTGGTGGGCCACTGTGAGATGCAGGAGGCTGGACCAGTCGGGCCTTTGCCCTGATCCAGCAGAGCTCTTCTTATGACTGTGTACGGCAGCAGTTCCCAACCTTTAGGAAACTGCGAACCACTGAGGCAGAAGTTGGAATTGCCATGGACCGCATGCAGCTGTGGGCGGTCTGGTGTCTGACCTCTCTGGTGGTCTGCCTCATGAGTGCTCCCCACAGACTGTCAGAGAGGATGGAGAATGGGCTGCCCAAAGCCATAGCTAACACTGTAGTGGCTGTGGCTGCAGGCGGTCCATTTTTCACCCTCTCTGGTGGTCCCTGGGTGGGAGACTGCTTGCTCAGTGAGAAGCTGGATGTGATCAAAGGCAATTTGTTTCCTGAGACCTCATGGACCTCAGGGTCTCATGGACCACCTGTGACCACAGGTTGGGAACCAGTGGTGTACAAGGAAGCCCTTAAGTGTTGCAAAATCATTTAAGGACTGTTTAATACAGTCATTTTCAACCACTGGGCCGTGGTAGACTGGTGTGCCATGAGCAGTCCACAGGTGTGCCACAGGAATTTGGGGGAAGGTCATTTATTAGTAGGGCCAATGGGGGATGTGATCTTTCACTGGCAGCATGGTGTGCCTTGTTAATTGTGAAAAGACTGATGGTGTGCCTTGACAATTTTAATGCCTTGTCAGTGTGTCGTGAGATGAAAAAGGTTGAAAATCACTGGTTTAATATGTTGTGGGGGTTTTTTTTTTCTTTTAAGGTGCACAGCTAAGAATTTTAAGCGCAGTTCCTGAAATAAGGTGTTTGAATGAGGCAGAACCATGTTAAGAAACATTAATGTTCTCCAAGTATGCACTTATCCATGTGGCTTGCACTTATCCATGGCCTAGTTTCCCCTAGTGGCTAAACTACTGAATGGCCACTAGGGAAAACCATGGATGTAATGTGTGTCTTTTGACCTCCCCCAATCCCTCCTCCAGAGATGTACTGGAGTCACAGCACTGAATCTCAAGTCCAGTCCCAAGTCTCTGCCCCCTTGACTTGACCCCCTTTGACTCTCTGCCCATGTCATAACAGCAGCCATCACGACTCGTCTAGAGCCCTTGAGTCACTTTGATTCTATTCCAAGTCTTTTCAAGAAACAAGGCAAGTCATGGAAGCAGCAAAAAAAAAGGCAAGCAAGCACACTAAAAAAAAGAGTCACAAGCACATACTAAAAGTGAGTCTTAACTCGAGTCTTTTCATTTTTAGGGTAAAACCCCCAGGTTTTGAGTCAGTACGGAAGTTTTGACACACGTGACTCACGTCCTTACAAGTTGTGAAAAACGTGTTTTTGCAACTCAATTCTGAGTCATTCTAGTCCTGGCCCATCCCTGCCCTCCTCCCTTTTTAATTTTCATGTTGTTGCTGAGCAGAGGATTCTGAATTTGATTGGAATCGTGTTGGTTAGAGCAGCGGTGGATCTCCCTGCGCCTGGAGCAAAGGTCCACAATGGTGCCCCCCCGCAGGTGCCCCCCCTGCATGAAAATCCGCCCCCCCACCTGAGGCTCATGGAACCTCGCGCAACCTTAGCCCACATTGGGAAAGCCTCTCTGAGGTTCCCCAGTGCTATATACTGTGCTTCCAGAAAACTAGAGGACCTTGATTTTCATGTAACACCCCACCCCACCCTCCCTCTTCAGTTTCCCCAGTTGTGCAGGCAGTGAGCATGTGTAGAATTTGTATACACATACATTCTTTCAAACATTATGCTGAATATACATTGGGGCTAGGATCCATTGGGGTGGGATCATGGAAACAACATGATCCTACTCTCTTCTGTACCCAAGTTCAGATGAATGCCTGAATTGTGTTCTATTTCAAATAAGGAAATTTGTTTTTTATTTTTGCATAGAGGAGCATTCAGTCATACTATGCTATGAAGTGGTACTTTGCATACCTATGAAGTGGTATAGCTGAAATTCACAACTAACACTTCAAGGCTCAACTAAATGTAATATGGGAGGTATTGAAATCGCCCAGCTCTTTTAACTTTAATGCAGTCATGGGTACTGGAGTATACTGCTGAATTTTATCAAAGTGCTAGTAGTGAAGAGGGAATGAACAACCTAAGGTATTTCCTTAGTGCCACATGTCTACTAAACACTGCCCTCTGCAAACTGCTCTTTTCCCTAAGAGAAAAAAGACCCACATACAGTAGTAGTAGTAGTAGTAGTAGTAGTAGTAGTAGTAGTAGTAGTAGTAATAATAATAATAATAATAATAATAATACAGGTATTTATATACCGCCTTTCTTGGTCGTCAGATTTCTCCTCAGACTTTATTCAAGGTGGTTTACATAGGCAGGCTATTTAAATCCCTGTAGGGATTTTTACAATTGAAAGGAGGTTCTATCTTTCAAGAACCACAACATTTCAGATGTTTCTTTCTGATCTGGTTTCACATTCTGGCCTCCATCCTACCACGCTCAGAGCAGATGGAATAACTCTGCTCAGCTTGTCAGCTGCTTCAAGGTCGCACGGTGCCAGTGGCCTCAAACTGGCAACCTGCGGATGTTATCTTCAGGCAAATGGAGGCTGTACCCTCTAGACCAGACCTCCTGCCCCAGTACCCAGTACCTCTACATTGAGGTAGTTTGAGGGGGGGAAACCTCAAACCTCAAAGTTCAGGGAAGTTGATTTTGATTAGGCAAACAGCCTACAGGAAATGGGTCAAGCACTCCTTCTCTAACCCAGTTGTGGACCTACCATTAGGTCCAATGGAGCAAATGCCCTATGCGCAAGCCTCTAGGACAAAAGGTCCTAGAGCACAAAAGGTACACGTATTGTGGCTGTACATTCAGACACGCCCACATCAGTTCTTTTAGGACAAGATTTTTGTGATGTTTTGAACAGGCAGAAAGCTGCAGCCATTGGAAAGTGTAATGGAGAGGCTCCAGTAGGCAGAAATCCATATGGACACATGGCTACTAAAGTAGCAAAAGGAAGAGAGCATCCTTCAGGCATCTCTTCCATCAACCAAGAAGCTAAAGCAGGAGAAATAACTTCCAAGCCTAGAATTAGGGATAAAGGAACAGTAGGGAGTGGAAGATTTCTAGCAGCAACCCGTAGAAGACATTATCATGTTGGAGCAAGGACTGAACCATGTGTGTGTTTAATGCATTTTAAAACCTATTAAAAGGTATTTTTGTTTCTTTGATGCTAAAAGTCAAATAGATCATACTGGCCATTAGAACACCCTGCCACTGTAGCCAGCAACAGAAGTTTGAATGATAACTTAATGTTTCCTTAAAACTTTCTAGGTTCCTAAGGAAAAGAAAAGCAGGAGGAACCCTCCTAACCTTTGTGCCTCAGAGCATGCACAGAGTGCAAAATAGTAGCAAACAAAGAAAAGCCTCTAATGCCTAACTTAGCAATGGCTATCTTTTGTTTTAACCCTTTTTGTTTCAGCAGCAAGTAAGGACAAAGAAAAAAAGCATTTGCCCTCCAGAGGACAAATTTACTTAATCTCAATTTCCTGTACAGGAGCTAAGCGAGGATCCTATATCTGTATTTTTAATACTAATGAAGTATTTCTTTTATAGTGGAAGGATTGTCATGACAAATTTATTTTATTTACATTCTCTGCTTATCCACATACATATGCTCTATGTTTGTTGTATGTGTGTGTAGTATGAAAGAAACGCTTTGTCCTTGTCTGTCCTTGCTCTTGTTTTTTTACTTATAGTAAAGTCCATACCAGGCTAAATGAAGCCCACATGGTTGTAGACTTTATTTTTGTGACAGGCCTAATATTTGTTGCAACACTTTCTTTTATTATTTTTGATCTCAGTATCATTTTTGGTACCATGATTTTTTTTCCTATCTGCTTTTAAACTTGTAGGAGTACTCTAATCCAATGTGTTTTCTTTTCACACACACCCCCATCACCAAAGATGGAGGGAACATGCAGAATAACCCTAAGGTAGCTGAACAACACTTTATGTCCCACCAATGATAGACATCTTCAAAGGATACAGTCCCTCAGCAAACAATCTCTTAATGTTGGGACTTCACCCTATTGTGATTACCATTGTTGTCCAACTACTATTTTGTATTTTCTTAATTCTGCTTGTATGTTGGCAAAGGAAAAAGTATAACCAACTCTCAGAGCTGGCACAACAAATCCAGATGCTCAGCCAAAACCAATATTATAGAAAATAACACCCCATTTTGCCTGTTGTATGTCACCCACAACAGACACTTTAACTGATGGACAGTGCGAGAATCAGAATGTTTATCAGCCCTCCTGACTCTCAGTCAAGTCCAGTTGATAGAAAAATTGGCTATCCAATGCTAATCTGGCACTGCAGCACAAATTGGGTGATAATAAATTCTAAAGTCTATGTCTCACAATCTCTATACCCTATTCATGTAACCTCTATTCATGTAAATGAAAACCCAACAAGTGTACCTCATGTGTTCTGATCCAAGGAAGGCATAACCTGAGATGCAGTGAGCAGATAAAAAGGTTTTGCTTGAAGAAACATTTCTCCATGAACTTAGGAGCTAAAACCAACGAAACTCCAAGCAAGACAGAGTTATTTTTGTTAAAGTTATTTTTTTCAATGTGTTTAACTCTTGTTTCACTCAGAAATCGTGTAATGTTTCAGTATTATCTCGTGCAGTGATATCTTTAGTATCTAGGTGGGGAAATGAATGTTAGTGCAAAAGCCACCTCAAGCATCCTGTCAGTGTACACAAGCTGAGTGACCTCACACCGCTGGAAACCCTGGCGTGGACTGCAAGACAAGCTGGACCCGTGCTCTGTTGGACTGTACTTCGTCATGGAAGCAGCATGGCTGTCAGAACAATCTGACTCCTCACTCAGCCTCTCAGCGAGACAGCAAGGTGATGGCAACACCTTGGCAACAAGGTGACAGCAAGACAAGGTAATCACTCCGGATGGACAGGTCCATGTATGGAACGGGATCCACACACTTCTCGAGTTCAAGCTGTGCCAGACGACACCCCTTGGAGGAAGACAACAACTTCGCCACCCTGATGCTGGAGAAAAGCAGATTTTGTACCGCCCACTAGACACAATGCACGATACTAATAAGCTGTGTTATAAGCATACACAATTTCTCAGCACAAGAGATTTTTATTGTTGTTGTTTTGTTATAATCTTGTCTTAATGTGGTTTGCTTACTTAGTTTTATTTTGTGTGCTCACGTGATCTCGGCCCCAAGGCGGAGAAATCTGTTACGTGAAAATCCCCTTTTTGCCTTTTAGTTGTGACTTTCTCTCTATCTGGTTATGTACTATGGACTAAGTGTCTCCTACATTCAACAATCAGGTCAAGTCACAAGCTTACACAACCTCCACCTCCCTGTGGTTACACATTATAGGCATCTTAAATTCACCTCCCTATGAAGAAGTCTGGCATAGTAAATCAGTTTCAGTGTCTCCTACATTCATTGTATTGTTTTAACCCAATCACTGCTTAAGTACTGTATGCAAACCTGAACTCCCTTCTGTGTGTTGCTGACTCATTGTATTGTTTAAGTTCCCCCAGCTAGGAAGCCAGCCATTAGACCCCATTGAACTTTGCTGATAAGGGACATCCTGATCTTTTCAATGTTTACCCTGCTGTGTGGTAGTAAGCAAGTTACAATCCAGCTCAGTCTGTCTGAAAACCCTTTTAAAGAGAGGGCTTGCTGCCACATGCTCTCTCTCTCTCTCTCTCTGGCTCTCCCTCCAAGGACCAACACATCTGTGTTGTGTCAGAGGGTCCTCTACACAGGACTCTTCCCCCCCCCAACTGCTCTACAGGACAGGTAACTATCTTGCACCTGAAATTCTTTCCCTTCTTCCCCCCTTTTTTTCTCCCCTTCTCTCCCCATCTTTAGTCAGCAACTGGGTTTGGCAGACCAGGGACCCCTAAAATCCTTGCCTACAACCTTTCCTTTTTCTAATTTCCTCGGATGCACCAAATACTCTCTACATGCAACCACCATGAAAGCTATGTACACTAGAGTCAAGTACTGGGACCAAGAAACATATACTTATCATTTTTCCATGTGCATTATGTTTACTTTTGTGCTTTTGTAATAAAACTATAATCTTTTATTAAAAGTTATCTTTCTCTCAGTCTCCTCTTTAAGCAAAAGGGAATTTCTCTGCATTACACCATCTTGTTATCCAGCCTGTGATCCTAAATTTCCAATAAGGGCAGTATACTAATTCCCCTAAACAAAACAGCCCTTTTGGTAACAGGGGTGGCATGGGGCCACTGCCCAGAAGCAGGTACAGTTCTGCTCCCTGCATGTGCCTGTTGACATGGCTATCTGACTAGTGCTTAGATGTCAGGGATGAGATTTGGCCTTGCACCACTACCACCCATATAACATGTAGTTGCAACTCACACTTGGGAGAACACTTGAGAATGATACAGTAACTGGTTCATCTAACATACTGCAGTAGCTTTCTGGAGTTTTAGACAGGGTCTTTCCCAGCCCTATTTGGTGATTTCAGAGACTGAGGGCCCCATCCTATCCAACTTTCCAGCACCAGTGCAGCTGCAATGCAGCCCAGAGGTACAGGAACAAATGTTCACTAACATTGAGGAGGCCTCTGTGACTGCCTCTCCACCATAGGATGCAGCACACAACCCATTGGCATGGCTGCACTGGCCCTGGAAATTTGGATAGGATTGGGCCCTGAGGCCACAATCCTAACCACGCTTTCCTGAGAGTAAACCCTATTGAACAAAATAGGTCTTACTTCTGAGTAGACCTCCTTAGGATTGTGCCCTGAACCTACCAGTAGTTCTTCAGGTCTTTGCAATTTGACCCACATTTTGAGAACCCCTGCACTATACCATACTAGCTTAAGTTTAGTTTTGATGAACTGCAATAATGAGTATTTACAAACCAAACTACCTCAGGCTCAATGGATCAAGTGTTCAGCTTGGACATAAGAAATCCTTGTTCTGTGTATGAATGATGGCATAGCTGATGTCCTCTCTCTTTGCCAGATGGATTGTTTCTATGCTGTTGCTCAAGATACAGAAATCAAACCAAAGGCAATGGCACCATGCACATGGGATGCACATGGGGCAATGTAGGGATTGCTGGCATCCAGTACAAGAGAACTGTTTCACAGCCTTGAAGCTGTTCAAGAGATGTTGTATTGCTGTCTACAGTGATTTGGAGAGTAATAAACTTAAGACAATAGAGAGAAGGTGAAATCAGCTATACAGGTACTAGACAGTCCTCTTTATCAGCGGATTTGGTATTTGTGGATTTGACTGTTCACAGGTTCTGAACCTGCAGGATGGGCCAACCTGTACTCTCTGGATAGGACCGGAGGAGACCTTGTGGGAGGCACCTAAGATGCACTTCCGGTTTTCACAAAAAATGGAAGTGTGTCATAGAGGCCTCCAGCAGGCCCTCTGGGACGCAAGAAGCCTCCTCGCATCTTGAAGGGCCTGCCTGAGGCCTCTAAGACACACTTCCAGTTTTTCTGCTAACCCCTGCTAACTGGTTTTTCAAGTGGGTGCTCCTCTTTTATTTAGCAGGGGGAGAGTAACTGGCCCACCTCATCCCAGCAGTTTCTTTTCTATTGGCTGTCTGCTGGTGTTGCATCTTTTTAGATTGTGAGCCCTTTTGGGACAGGGAACCATTAGATATTTGATTTTCTCTGTAAACTGCTTTGTGAACTTTTTGTTGAAAAGCGGTATATAAATACTGTTGTTGTTGTTGTTTTCTGAAAACCAGAAGTGTATCTTAGAGACCTCCCACAGGTGTTCTGAGATGCAGGGAGGCCGGCCTCCCCATGTCTCAGAACATCCTCTGGACGTGAGCAGAAGACACCTCCTGTCGTGTCCAGAGGGTACAAGTTGGCTGATCTGTGGATTTCATTATCTGCAGATTTCAGCATCCGCAGGGGTTCTGGGAACGGAACTCCCACACATGCCGAGGCACGACTTCTACAGACACTCATGGTGAGCCTGAACAAACAAAACGTTCCTGGATATGCACAACTGAGACATTGAAAGAGCAGCTGTCCATGTTGGAGCTGTATATTTTTCATGGGTATAGTGTTCATTTCTTGGGGTGGAGAGATTCTCTGTTAGCATTGACATAGACAGAGATGCACTGACATTGGAATTCTAATCACCCACCCAGTTTATTTGACACAAGAACACATAAGGGAGGAGAGAAACTGATGGGAGGCAGAGGGGAGACTAAAGACAATTTATAAATAATAGCAGTTTTTGCACAAAAATGGATCCAGTAACCAAAGAGACAGATTCCTTTGGTTGTTCCAGTATATGCTGCTTAGGGGCAAAAGAATCCTTCAGCATGCCCATCTGCACTGTGTACTCAACAGTACTCTGAATAATCCTCTTCCACGTAATTTGCTGGGAACCAGCCAACCTGCAGGGAAAGAAAAGAATGCCTAGAACCCCAAAAGACAATGAGAATACTCCTAGGACAGAAACACAGGCTTGTGCTTCACAAGTTGTTTTGCAAGTACTGGTACTACCCCAATCAATAGATTATGATGCTTGCTAGGGATTGCCTGGAACTCCTTGCCACAGGATGTGGTGCTGGCGTCTAGCCTAGACGCCTTTAAAAGGGGATTGGACAAGTTTCTGGAGGAAAAATCCATTATGGGGTACAAGCCATGATGTGTATGCGCAACCTCCTGATTTTAGAAATGGGTTAAGTCAGAATGCCAGATGTAGGGGAGGGCACCAGGATGAGGTCTCTTGTTATCTGGTGTGCTCCCTGGGGCATTTGGTGGGCCGCTGTGAGATACAGGAAGCTGGACTAGATGGGCCTATGGCCTGATCCAGTGGGGCTGTTCTTATGTTCTTATGTACCCACTCACTTGAGGCTCCAGCTTCAGGGGTCAGAGATTTGCAGCCACAACATAATCTCAGTTACATTATATTTTTAGTGGCTGCCGCAATGGCAACTGTGACGTCATTCTGTAGACTGAAAGAAATGTAGGCTAGTGCTTTGCCCTCTCTGTGGGACAATAATTTTAAGTAAGCCATGACTCTGTAGGCCATGATGACTTTGGACTTTGACTTGGATACCCTGAATGATTTGACTGACCTGGGACTGTAACTTGGCTTATTGGCTCTGGACTCTGATTTGGCAACTCTCATTGATTGGACTGGTATACTTGGAATCTGTGGACTGGAACTGGACTCTGACTTTTGCTTGCTGCACTGGTGAGTTTCACAAGGGAAACTAATCGGCCTTAAGCGGGCACAAGGCCAAGTGGGGAGAAGACTTGGCAGAACAGCCTCCAATAGGGAGGCAGTCATGGAGGCCTCCTTGAGGTAAGGGAACATTTGTTCCCAGAAATGTTCATCATCACCAGAAAGTTGGAAAGGATTGGGCTCTCAAGCAATGCCAGAATCAACCAGAATTTGATCTGTTTTGGTGTTTCCTGCAGTGAGCCACTCCAGGCCGCAGAGTAGAAAAAAAAGTGACAGCATTGCTCTTCCAGGTCCCACAACCCTGGATAATCTATTGGTTCCTTCTACCCTGGTTGAGCCTTGGGTTTTTCCTTGAGCTGATAGCCAGTCTGGGTAGGTGGCCATTTGAAACACAACTGCATGGAAACAGCTACACAAAGCAAGGCATTTTTTAAACAGCTTAAGTCAATGAAATTGATAGGTGAGAAACTTAAGACAGACAAAAAGAGATACTCTGTCACACAGCAGTGTACTTAATCTGTGAAACTTGTTGCCTCAAGATGTGGTGATCGCTTAATGTTACAATAGAACCAAAATGCTTCTCCTAGGCCCAAGACTCCTTCACTTCTTGGGGGTGCTCTTTATGTGTATGTCAGTCTCATTTCTTTTAGCTGAAATTAAATCCGGATAAGACAGAGGCTCTCCTGGTTCGGAAATCCTTGATGCAGGTGCTGGATTATCGGCTTGCTCTGAATGGGGTTGCACTCCCTCTGAAGGAGCAGGTTCGCAGCTTGGGGGTCCTCCTGGACTCGCAGCTGCTCCTGGATTCCCAGGTGGCGGCTGTGGCTAGGGGGGCCTTCGCTCAGCTTCGGCTGGTGCGCCAGCTGCGGCCGTACTTGGATCGTGCAGACCTGGCCACGGTGATCCATGCCACGGTGACATCGAGGTTAGATTATTGTAACGCGCTCTATGTGGGGCTGCCCCTGAAGACGGTTCGGAAACTGCAACTAGTGCAGAATGCGGCAGCCCGTGTGGTCACTGGAGCTAGGCGGTTTGACTCTGTCAGTCCGCTTCTCCGGGGGCTACATTGGCTGCCCATTCGTTTCCGGGCCCAATTCAAGGTGCTGGTTTTGACCTTTAAAGCCCTATACTGCTTTGGGCCAGGATATCTTAGAGACCGCCTACTCCCGTACAATCCGGCTCGCCCTCTCAGGTCATCAGAGAAGGCCTTTTTACAAGTGCCGCCACCCAAGGAGGTCCGGGGGGCGGCTGCAAGAAATAGGGCCTTCTCGGTAGTGGCACCAACATTATGGAACTCCCTTCCCCTTGACTTGAGAATGGCTCCCTCTCTTGAGAGTTTCCGGCGAGGCCTGAAGACACTGCTGTTTACTCAAGCCTTCTGATTCTTTGGCCTTTTTAACATTTTTTTACACATTTTGTAGTTTTTACAGGCCTGACTCCTCTGTGACTTGCTCTTTTGTACTCTTTTTATTCTGTCTTTTAATCTGACTACTGTTTTTTAAGGTCGCTGTTAATGTGTTTTTAATGTTTTTATCTGCAATTTGTCTTAATCTATGTTTTTAAATGTGGTGTTTTTTTTTACATGTTGTTAGCCGCCCTGGATCCCTTTAGGGAGAAGGGCGGGATATAAATAAAGTTTTATTATTATTATTATTATTTTAGGAATGCACCACATTCTCCAGCCAAGAAGTTCAGACTTGTGCAGTTGCAAAGGTGCTTACCCGGCCATAGATCTCTCCCTTCCACCATCCCAGTTGCCCCTTCTTGTTCAGAATCTTTATGATGTCTCCCTCTGTTAGGGACAACTCAGTCCGGTCTCGGGCACAGTAATTGTAGCGAGCCTTGGCTGAACCAAAGTACTTCAAACTTTTCCCTGTTTGGAAAAGGAAATGGAATGGGTCTATTAGTCACTGTGTTCACGTCTGTGCATGTCATATCCCTCAAACTTTATGGAATCTCACTCCCCATAGCCTAAAGGCCAAAAATCAAACATGATGCATAAAGTGAAAGTGATTGTGTCCAACAAATAGCATACAGAATATCCATAGTAAGGTCTGTATCAATTCCAGGCTTTTTTCTCACATGGCTGAAAAAGGCTACAATCCTATACACACTTCTTGCAAGCAAGTCTTACTGTACTCAGTGGAACATACTTCTGAATAGGCATGCACAGATTACACTATTAGTCCCCAGTCTGTTCTCTCTGCTGCAGCCATGTGAACCAGTAGAGAAAGACCTGTCAGAAAGATGGACCTTCTGTTTTGTGCTTTGGCCAGTTGTCATCACACCTCAAGAAAGGTATTGCAGAGCTAGTGCAAAAGAAGGCACTCAAATTACCAGAGAGTTGAAACACCTTCCTTATGAAGAAAGAATTCAATGTTTGCATTTTTTTTTCACTTGAAGGGGAGATATGATTGAGACTTACAAAATTATGCATGGTATGAACAGAGAAAGATTTTTCTTTCTCTCTCACAATACTAGCACACAGCAAATAATTAGTCTGTGTAATTTGTTGCCATAAGAGTTGATAATGGCCACTAGTTTGGATGTCTTTCAATGGATGGCAGGTCTGTTAATGGTACTAGTCATCATGGCTATGTGCTACCTCCATATTTAGTGGCAGTCTGCTGAAATTTTGCAGGAGAGGAATGGCAGCGACTGAGCTGGTGTAACTTCAAGTACACCCATTGCCATGATTGGTGTTTTCCCTGGAGTTTCCCCTTACCTTGAAGGGGCCTCCAGACTGCAAAATTCCCCGCACAATGCAGCTCAAGCCATGTTTGCCCCACTACATCAGCATGGGGGAATTTCAATAGGATTTGGCTGCCTGACTACATTCTTTCAGTCTGTGTCCTATGACCAATAGATGAAATAGTCTGAATCTGAATCTAGTTTGCAGTTTTCATTGCAAATCATGACAGGTGAACATTGAAGAAATATAGCAAATTTCCTAGCAGTCCTGCCCTTCACATGGGCCGATGCAAGTAAACATGCTGTAAAGCATGCCGTAAAGCACGTTTGCACCTCCTCAGGAGTAAGCCGTGCCAGTGCACAGAGGTGTGCCGGCACATGGAGGCTGAATCTAGCCTCCATAGCAGCTTCTGTGCCTAGCCTTGCGTCGGCCCAAGGCTCTGGGGTGGGCAGGGAGGAGGCGTTCCTGGGCAGGGGGAGGGCAGGCAGTGGGTGGCCCTGGGGGCAGGCGGGTGGGGAGCAGGAGGCGGGGCTGGGATCCAGCACTTATGCTGGATCCCAACCCCCATTTCCAGGGAGTTCAGAGCAGCTTCAAACTGTTCCACTCTCCTTGGACTTTTGCCACCTCAGGAGGTGGCACAAGTCTAAGGAGACCCATAGGGGCAATGGCGCCTTACCCGGAGGTAAGGGGGAAAATTTCCCCTTGCCTCTGGCTGAGCTACTTTGGGCCCCTATCCTACTTTGGGCCCCTTGACTTGCCTGTTCCAGTGCAGGGTAGCATTGCACCCTTAGAAACATCCATTGGTCATCACATGATAGTCAACACTGGCTGAACCTATGTTATGTCCCTCAATAATGGTAGAGCGACATAGTCTCATCTGATTTCCTAGCAGCTGATGTTTGTTTTTGTTCCCCTCCCATCTCCTCTGAGTCTTGAAATTGTAGAGATGAGACACAGATCACACACCAGCTGGCCTGGACATGGTTTTAGTCTCCGGCTCTTTGAAAGAGAGCTGCAGCACAGTATCAAGGTTTTTGAAGCAATCCTTCAGGGAGTTCTGCTGGTAAAACTCAATCAACTCCTAGAGAGAAAAAAGAAGAACTTTTTACAGACACAAATGACATCACAAAGAATGTACAGTATCTCCTGTATGAAGGCTGGGTTGCTCTAGTACATCTGACATATGTGTGGTTGAGAAAATGCATTCAACTGACTTATTTGAGAAATATTGCAGATAGATACTCGAGTATAAGTCGATCTCACAGATAAGGAGGGCAGGTTTTGCATAAAAAATTTTGGAATTTTCTATGACCCTCAGATATGTTGGTGTGTGTTCAACTTAGGGGGACTATAATTTTGACTGATTTTATTTGAGGACAGATTATGAAAAATAACCTACCTGTAATTGTGACCTAAGAATTATACAGTCTCTAATTTATTAAAAATATAGTAAAAGATCATAAGATACATTTTTAGTCATTGACTTTTTAAATTCTGTTCTTCACAACTTCTTAGTAAGTGCACTGTAAACAACATACCAGTAGAATCATTAATCAGATTCTCCTTTAAGGTGCCTGGTATGTTAAGCTAGAGGCTCAACATATAACTATAACTGGGAGTGTGCAATTCAATTTACAGCAGAGAGACAAGCAACAAGGACTGAGTATTAGCAAGCACAGCTACACATAGTTGCAACCCAATTTACTCAGAAGTAGATCCATTGCTTTCCATGGGTGTTATTCTTAAGTAATGGTGCACTGAATTGTAGCCTGGGACTTTGATTCAAGTGAAAATGAAAATTACATCCTGGTGCTTTAAAAACTTGACCTCTGCCAAACATTTGCAAAATGGTGCAAAATATTTTGCAAAACATTTGCAAAATGGTACAGAAGGATGGGGTATGATCCTGCCAAAGATAATGAGGCTTGCTTGATTTAAATTGAAGCCTTGAGCCCAAGTTTAGTTTTGTTTCAGGAGGACTGAGGGCGCAATCCTAACCAACTTTCCAGCACTGACATAGCTATGCCAATGTAGAATGCGCTACATTCTGCAGCGGGAGGCAGTCAAGGGGTGCCTCCTCAAGGTAAGGACATGTTTGTTACCTTACCTTGGGCCTGCATTGCGGCTAGGTCAGTGCTGGAATATTGGTTAGGACTTTGCCCACTAAAGGTTAACTTTGGCTGAAGCTTTCAGCCTCATTGCTCTGGAGACAAATAGCCCTCTAATTATCTCTGCATTGTCCTCTTGCTCTCCCTGGCTGCCTGAACAGCCCTGACCCCTGATCTGCAGATAAGGCAAAGAGATGATTTACAGTTCATTTATTGGCAGAAATTTCTTGTCTTATAGGCAAGTATTTATGGTACATGAAATCTAACAGTTCTTAAAATCACACTTGATCACTACAAAATAGGAACCAAGAGGGACTTTCAGAGTTATTTCATACATAAGCAGGGAAAGAAATGACATGAGTGATTCATGTTTAGATTTTCCACAAAGGGGCTATAACATGCAAAGTGGGGCTTGTGGGTCACCTTGGTGAGTCAAATGAGCATTAGATGTCTTATAGTGCTTCTCACAGAGATTTTACAAGTGATCCACAATTTCCAATTTGCCTGTTTTAGCGCAATAGGCTGGGATGAAGAGGCAAGGGCCATTTCTTGGATTCTGTATCATGTGAGAATCTCAGGACCAAACAAGACATTACTTGGGAGGCAAATGAACAGTCTTCCAATGATATGTTTGAGCTTTTGGTTTGCTTTTTGCTTTACTGAAATGTGCCTGTAAGAGGCTGCCAGTTTGAGCAAAGAAATCATTTGCTTTTCTTGCCACTGGTCTCCAAATTGCCTCCCCAAGATGCTTACCTCTCTTCAGGGGGACAAGACTCCCCTTTTCTATGTAAGTGGGAAAGAAGCTTGGGGAGTAGTGATTTTGAGCAAATAACAGGAAAGATAAGAGCCATACGACCCCCTCCTCACCACTGCTGTCTTTGCATCCAATTTAGTATTTTCAGCAAAGAACAAACTGTCAAGACTGCTCATAGGTCTCCCATGTAGCTTCTAATTTTGCTCTCAGGCATTACCTCCAAAGCAACTGAGTTCAGTTGCTTTGGAGGTAATGCCTGAGATCTCAAAATGTCAAAGATCTCACTTCTCCCCCATATGGAATGAAGGTATTGTAGTTTTCACATTTTCACCTCCCTCTAACTTTTTCTCATTTTCCTCTTCATGCTTCCTTTCCTCCCCATCCTATTTTTTCCTTCAGTCATAACAGGACAGCAAACCAGTGCTTACTATGAGTCCTTTGAAGGCCTTCTTCTCCGTAATGCGATATAAACCTTCTGTTGTTTGGATTTTGATGTGCTTGATTTCAGCGTTGTACCTGGGTGGGGCACACACACAAATCCACAGTATATTTGGACTGACCATTTCCTGCCCCTCATATCACAGCAGTGATTGTTGGCACTGACTGAACAAACACCCTCATTTGAAAACAATGAGGCCAGCTCTAGCTTGGGAGACAGAATTAAATGCCAGGACAGGTAAGAAACCTACTTGGTGGGCCACTTCATTCAAAATGAGAACTTGGGGAGGCAACACAGACATTTTCTTTATTGACCGAAATCAAAATTATTTATCAGCAGCTTTCTGGCTCAAAAGAGCCCCCAATTGAAGGGAGGTTGCTCCAATATGGCAGCTCTTCATCTGTGAAGGGCCTTTCAAGCATGTTTACAGCAGCATTGACAGGGCTCAGCACCAGTGCTACCAGTGACTTCTGGTAAAATACTTAAACTTAGTACTACAATGCAAAGGGCTGGAGCTGACATAAGCAGGTGTGTGGACTACAGTGGTGCAACTACCTCCTCAACTAAAATATCTAAAATAGCTGGACCAAGATGGCTGTGATAAGAGGACTGCAACATTGGTGTAACTTTTTACCTTTTGGCAGTTGCCTGTTTGAGGGACTTAGGATACCCTGACAGGGATGTGGCTCAGCAATCTTGTTCCAATGAAGACATTTCTTTGCCTGAATTTACTCCTGCTGCTCATGGGTCTGGCAATCTTGTGAGATAGCATGACAGCAGGGGAGTTTAGTCTCCCTCTGTGGAGGGGTTAGGCTAGAACACAACTCTTAATGATAGGTTTGGATCAAGCCTGATGGGCTGAATCATCATATCATACAGAGCTACTTTATACAGAGCAGCACATCAGTGATCCATCTTGTCCAATACTGCCTACTATGACTACCTGGGACTCAAGCAGAGAAAGATTGACCTGAATCCTTTTTGCTGGCGGTGTGTGAGATTATTGAACCCTTCTGTATGAAAGGGATCTCCTTCTGTATGTAGCTCAGGGCACAATCCTAACCAGGTCTACTCAGAAGTAAGTCCTATGTTGTTCAACTGGGCTTACTCTCAGTAAAGAGTGATTAGGATTAAAGCCTCAGTCACTGTAGCTACAGCCCAGTCATCTAGAGCTGGAGAAGCTACTGAGAAGTATAGTATAATCAATGCATTCACTTCCAAAGAAAGCTGAGTAAGCTGGTGAGCACATTGCATGTGATCACAGTAGCCCTTTTCAGTTTTAATTCTGCCAGCGTCAAGGATGTCTGTTTTTAACCCTTCATTACAACGAATACACAATTTCCCCCAAAGCTCCTCCTCCACACTGGCTTACTTATATGAAAGCAACTGTAACAAGAATTAGGATTACTTAATGCTGATGGCAAATTCAGCAGCATCCTTGATTCTCTGCCGCACCAGGAAAGTTCCATCTGAACGATTGGTAAGGATCTGTTCTGCTTCCCCTCGCTCCATGGGTCCTGCATACCTGTAGACAAGGAACATTTGCAGTATGGTGTTCAGCCACTGGGTGTCTCTGTACTGCACAGAATTTATCACAACTATAAAAGCAGGCTGCACCAGAAGCCCAGAGAGAGGACAAGAAGAGTGATGATGGGGAGGGAGCCGGAAGAGAAGGAGGAGGCAAGTACATAAGAACATAAGAGCCCCCTTAGATCAGGCCAATGGCCCATCTAGTTCAGCTTCCGATATCTCACAGAAATTTGTCCAATTCCCTTTTAAAGGCATCTAGGCAAGATACCATCACCACTTCCTGTGGCAGGGAGTTCCACAGACTAATTACACGCTGGGTAAAGAAATGCCTGAGTAGATGGACAGAGATGGGCTCCCCCCCACCCCACTAATCAGCTGCCTGACACAACCACATCAGTTAGCCTCATGGATGGGGCAGCCCTGTCCATTCATTCCTGTACAGTCTCTCTTCAGTCTTCTCATGCGCAGCTGAGCAGGAGATCAGGGTTGGGAGCTCAGTTGCTCTGTTAAAGCACATTGCCTTGATGCAGCCCACCCCCTCACCCCTCCATACCCCAGAACACTCTCCTCCCTCTGCTTTCTCTATCCAGTACCATCCAGCCTGCCCCCTCACCCCTCCATGCCCCAGAACCCTCTCCTCCCTCTGCTTTCTCTATCCAACACAATCCAGCCCGTCCCCTCACCCCTCCGTGCCCCAGAACCCTCTCCTCCCTCTGCTTTCTCTATCCAGTACCATCCAGCCTGCCCCCACCCCTCCGTGCCCCAGAACCCTCTCCTCCCTCTGCTTTCTCTATCCAGTACCATCCAGCCCACCTCCTCACCCCTCCATGTCCCACAACCCTCTCCTCCCTCTGCTTTCTCTATCCAGTACCATCCAGCCTGCCCCCTCACCCCTCCATGCCCCAGAACCCTCTCCTCCCTCTGCTTTCTCTATCCAACACAATCCAGCCCGTCCCCTCACCCCTCCGTGCCCCAGAACCCTCTCCTCCCTCTGCTTTCTCTATCCAGTACCATCCAGCCTGCCCCCACCCCTCCGTGCCCCAGAACCCTCTCCTCCCTCTGCTTTCTCTATCCAGTACCATCCAGCCCACCTCCTCACCCCTCCATGTCCCACAACCCTCTCCTCCCTCTGCTTTCTCTATCCAGTACCATCCAGCCTGCCCCCTCACCCCTCCATGCCCCAGAACCCTCTCCTCCCTCTGCTTTCTCTATCCAACACAATCCAGCCCGTCCCCTCACCCCTCCATGTCCCACAACACTCTCCTCCCTCTGCTTTCTCTATCCAGCACCATCCAGCCTGCCCCCTCACCCCTCCATGCCCCAGAACCCTCTCCTCCCTCTGCTTTCTCTATCCAACACAATCCAGCCCGTCCCCTCACCCCTCCATGTCCCACAACCCTCTCCTCCCTCTGCTTTCTCTATCCAGCACAATCCAGCCTGCCCCCTCACCCCTCCATGTCCTACAACCCTCTCCTCTCTCCTCCATGTCCCACAATCTCTTCTCTATCCACCATAATTCTGCAATCCTCTCCCTCCACAACCCCAGTTTGGCTGTACTTGTCGTAAGAGGCAACTAAACAGCCACCTGGTAGATGAGGCTCGTCAGCCTGGGAAGGCAGTTCATCTAAGTCTACAGGGGTGCCCAAATCCCGGCCCGGGGGCCACTTGTGGCCCTCGAGGCCTCTCAGTGCGGCCCTCAGGGAGCCCCAAGTCTCCAATGAGCCTCTGGCCCTCCAGAGATTTGTTGGAGCCCACACTGGCTTGACGCAACTGCTGTCAGTGTGAGGGCAACTGTTTGACCTCTTGCGTGAGCTGTGGGATGAGGGCTCCCTCCACTGCTTGTTTCACATCTGTGATGCAGTAGCGGCAGCAAAGGAAAGGCCAGCCTTGCTTTGTGCAAGGCCTTTTATAGGCCTTGAGCTATTGCAAGACCTTCATTCATTCATATAAGGTCATCTTTAATATATTCATTTATGTAAACTTATGTAAATTTATTCAAATTTTAAATGTAAATTAATTCTTTTTTTCCCTGGCCCCCGACAGTGTCAGAGAGATGATGTGGCCCTCCTGCCAAAAACTTTGGACACCCCTGATCTAAGAGAAGGAAACTCTGACCTCAAACCTCCACTGCCTTGTGGCTATATCCAGTTGTGGAAAAGGCTTCAGGAGTCAACCTCGAGGCAAAATCAGGAGCCGGAGTCCCTGAGGCAGTTCGCTGCTGAACACAGTCACGCTCAGGCAACTCCTGCGATGCCGCTGGAACCAACCGTATTGGCTTCTGCCTTTCCATTGAACCATTCCAGTGACGTGGAGAGGGGGGATTTGCTGCATGGGTAACAGTCTATCCTCCATACCCACTTTACCCAGGCCTCGCGCACTGGAGAGGACATTCCAACTTCACCATACGGCGATGGCACAACACGGGAAGCAGCAGTTTACCGGTTATAAGTCTTCACTCGACTGGCGTAGAGCATGACGCCAGGGGCTGCTGGTGGGAGAGATCATTGCATCTCATTGAGCAGCTACCACCCACCTTAAACTGGGCAGTCCCCAGCCAGTAAGGTGATACCTCGCCACGGCCCGTTAACCTCATGAGGTGCTTGGGGTTTAGGGTGAAAACCGACAAGCGGATCGACAACTCTGCACCAGGCAACAAAACTCCTGCCCTAAAGCTGGGCACCTGGAACATTAGGACAATGACACCTTGCTTCTCTGATGACCTGCAAGAAATAGATGACGCCCGCAAAACAGCTGTCATCGACTTGGAGCTGAGCAGACTGCAGATGGACATCGTTGCCCTTCAAGAGACAAGGCTGCCGGATTCAGGATCTGTCAAGGAGAGAAATTTCTCATTTTTCTGGCAGGGAAAACCACTAAACGAGACCAGGTCAGAAATACCCTGCTGAAATCCATCATCCCACCTTCTGCAGGAAGTGAAAGAATTTTGTCCCTGCAGCTCCACTCATCAGCAGGACTTGTCACTCTCATCAGTGCATATGCATCGACTCTGTCATCTTCAGCAGAAGCTAAAGACAAATTCTACGATGACCTGGCCACCACTATCAAGAAAATTCCCCCAAAAAGAGCCATTGTTCATCCTCAGCGATTTCAATGCTAGAGTTGGTGCTGATCACAGTTTGTGGCCCACTTGCTTAGGCCAGTTTGGCACTGGGAGGATGAATGAAAATGGCCAACGCCTGCTACAGCTGTGCTGTCATCACGGTCTCTGCGTCAGCAACACCTTCTTCAACACGAAGCCCCAACATAGAGTCTCTTGGAGACACCCAAGATCAAAGCACTGGCACCAGCAGGACCTGATTCTCACCAGACGCTCAAGACTTCCCAGTATCAAGATCACATGCAGTTATCAGGGTGCTGCCTGCGACACTGACCACTCCCTGGTGTGCAGTAAAGTGAAACTGCTAACTAAGCGACTGTATCACACGAAAAAGGAAGGAAGACCTTGCATTGACACCAGCAAGACCCGGGACCAGGGAAAAGTGGAGGAATTTGCACAAGCGCTTGAGGAATCTCTTCCAGGCCTGGCCAATGTAGATGCATCCAACAGATGGGAACATTTCAAAAATGCCGTTTACAACATCAAGGGGATGTATGACGGTATCAAGCTGGCCCTATGTCCAACACAGAAGAAAACTGCCCCTCTGAAGTCTGTCACAGGCGAGGTCATCCAGGACAGGGTGCAGCAGATGGGACGCTGGGTGCAGCACTACTCTGAGCTATATTCCAGAGAAAATGCAGTAACTGAGGAAGTACTGAACAACATTGAGTGCCTGCCTGTGTTGGAGGAGCTTGACAGTGAGCCAACCCTAGCAGAACTTCACGTGGCCCTGGACTCCCTCGCCTCTAGCAAGGCACCTGGGAAAGACAGCATCCCTGCTGAAGTCCTAAAGTGCTGCAAAGAGATCATCATCACTGAGCTGCATGAAATCCTCTGCCTCTGCTGGAGAGAAGGTGGAGTACCTCAAGACTTGAGGGATGCAAACATCATCATGCTGTACAAGAACAATGGTGACAGGGGTGACCCTAACTACTGCTGCATCTCTCTCCTTAGCGTTGTAGGAAAGCTGTTTGCCCGAGTTGCACTGAAGAGGCTCCAGGTACTTGCAGAGAGCATCTACCCAGAATCGCAGTGCAGATTCCGAGCCAACAGGTCCACCACCAATATGGTATTCTCCCTTAGAAAGCTGCAGGAGAAATGCAGAGAACAACGACAGCCACCCTTTATAGCCTTCATAGATCTCACGAAGGCTTTCGACCTGGTCAGCAGGGACGGCTTCTCCAAGATTCTCCACAAGATTGGATGTCCACCCAGGCTCCTCAACATTATCAGGTCTTTCCACGAGGACATGAAGGGCACTGTAGTCTTCAATGGCTCCACATCAGACCCCTTTGACATCCGAAGCGGAGTGAAGCAGGGCTGTGTTCTCGCGCCAACCTTGTTTGGGATTTTCTTCGCTGTCTTGCTGAAGCAGGCATTTGGAACTGCAACAGAAGGCAGTTCCAAATCTATCTCCAGACCAGATCAGATGGAAAGCTCTTCAGCCTCTCCAGACTGAGAGCAAAGTCCAAAGTCCAGCTGAAATGTCTGCGTGACTTCCTCTTTGCCAACGATGCAGCTGTCACCGCCCACTCTGCCAAATATCTCCAGCAGCTCATGAACTGTTTTAGCAAGGCCTGCCAAGACTCTGGACTGACAATCAGCCTGAAGAAAACACAGGTCATGGTTCAGGATGTGGACTCACCTCCCTGCATTACAATCTCTGCACATGAGCTGGAGGTTTTCCATGACTTTGTGTACCTTGACTCAACGATCTCCAACACTCTTTCTCTGGATACCGAGCTAAACAAACACATTGATAAAGCAGCTACCACATTTTTCAGACTCACAAAGAGAGTCTGGTCCAACAAGAAGCTGACGGAACACACCAAGATCCAGGTCTACAGAGCTTGTGTCTTGAGTACACTTCTGTACTGCGGTGAGTCATGGACTCTTGGCTCACAACAGGAGAAGAAGCTGACGCTTCTTCTTTCCACATGCACTGCCTCTGACGCATCCTCGGTATCACCTGGCAGGACAAAGTTCCAAACAACACAGTCCTGGAATGAGCTGGAATCCCCAGCGTGTATACAGTGCTGAAACAGAGACACCTGCGTTGGCTTGGTCATGTCGTTAGAATGGGCGATGGTCAGATTCCAAAGGATATCCTCTATGGAGTACTTGTGCAGAGAAAGCGCCCTACTACCCATAGCTGCACTACAAGGATATCTGCAAGAGGGATCTGAAAGCCTTAGGAACGAACAGATCAACAGATGGGAAACCTTGGCCTCTGAGCGTTCTGCTTGGAGGCAGGCTGTGCAGCATGGCCTTTCCCAGTTTGAAGAGACACTTTGCCAACAGACTGATGCAAAGAAGGAAGACCCATAGCCAGGGAGACAGACCAGGGACACACTATACTTGCTCCCAGTGTGGAAGGGATTGTCACTCCCAAATCGGCCTTTTCAACCACACTAGATGCTGTGCCAGAACCACCATTCAGAGCCAATACCATAGTCTTTCGAGACTGAAGGCTGCCAACAATAAAAGCAGACAAAAGGAGGAAACCAAGCTGTCTGAGAGCTTATTTGTCTAATTTTTCATTCTGTTTGTTTCCTCATGTAGCCTTTGAATAACCAGCTATCCTACTGCAACAATGAAGCAAGGAGCAAGGGAGAGCTGCAGTGTGCACCATCCTCACTCTTCCACTACACTCCCACAGTTTCAGGCTTCAGTGTTAAACTTGTGATTTGGGAAGGATATGTTTTAAAAGCAGGTATGATGTGGTATGGGAAGAACCTCACAGCAAGCACTATACTGACTGCATTTGGTCTGCAAGCTCAACTTTGGGCAGTGAAAATGAATAAGGGTGCAATCCTAACCCCTTATGTCAGTGCTTTCCAGCACTGGCATGGTGGTGCCAATGGCACATGTGCTGCATCCTGCAGTTGGGTGTCACTCACAGAGGCCTCCTGAAAGGAAGGGAATGTTTGTTCCCTTACCTCAGAGCTATGTTGTCCTTATGTCGGTGCTGGAAAACACTGACATAAGGAGTTAGGATTGCGCCCTAAGTGGGCTGCTGCTACCTGGCAACCCAGACCTGTGTAGGCTGCAGGTTCTGGATGAGCTTTGTGTAAATACATGTGTCCCAAAACATCAGAATAGTTTAGGAAAGTCACAGCCATCAGCTTCACAGCAGACAGTGTGGAATGAAAAGATTGAGTTACTGGTTTAATATTGTAGTGTTACTTACCAAAGACAGACTGATAGGTCCGGAGGAGGAGTCTGGGAGGGAAGAGAATGCATTTTCTGTTGATTTCAGAAGTTTTTTTGCACTTTGCACAAAAGGAAGGTTCTTTTTTATTTTTTAAGCAGAACAAAACAGAGGAAAGTCCTGGATTGATTGACTAACAAGACCAGAACTTCACCCAACTGATAATGGCTTGGCTGAAGTACTGAACAGAGTTATGCTGCTTAAACCCTATTGACTTCAGGGACATAAACGTCTCATATTTTTATGGCATAAGAGATTTCAATTTGTACAGAGCTCAAGCACAGAGCTGCCAGAGTCTTTCTTGAGGACCTGAGCGAGAAAGTTTTATCTTGTCTTCTAAACTGAAACAATGATCAGTAAGTAATTGAACAGTACCATGAAAAGGCATACCAAGCTGGTTTCAGGAATCTCTGTTCTGATCAGTCAAATCACAAGAAGAAATCAACCCTGTATATACTAGAGATGTTGTACTTACAGAAACATAAGGCTTCACTTTCTTGCAAGGAAACCAGCCAACTTCATTGCTAGATGTGTTCCTACCCTGCAAACCAAGGGAGAAAGTAAAGACCACATCAGATACAGGACAGGGATGCTTCTGATGTAACAGACAGCCCAATCCTGAGCTGCCCAGTGCAAGAGGCTGCAGCGGCGCCAAAATGGCTACCATGGCATCCAGCGTGTGCTGGGCAGCCCGTGGTGGCTCCTCGGGGGAAGGAGAAATTTGTCTCCTTCTCCCAGGTAAAGGAAGTAGCCCCACAATGGGGCTACTCAATTCTGCAGCAGCTCTTGAACCAGCACAGAATCAAGGAGTCCCATATTGGGCTATGTGGGGTACATTACAATCCATTACGGGGTACAAGCCATGATGTGTATGCGCAACCTCCTGATTTTAGAAATGGGCTATGTCAGAAGGCCAGATGCAAGGGAGGGCACCAGGATGCAGGTCTCTTGTTATCTGGTGTGCTCCTTGGGGCATTTGGTGGGCTGCTGTGAGATACAGGAAGCTGGACTAGATGGGCCTATGGCGTGATCCAGTGGGGCTGTTGTTATGTTCTTATGACACGGGCCCAGGATCGGGTGGAGCCGCTCCCGCCCCTTTCCCTCCCCCTGCCATGCCTCCTCCCCACCCTCTCCCATCTCTCCTCACCCTGGAATGCTTCCCCCCACACCCTCATTCACCTCTCCACTGCCCAACAGTCCAGGTAACTGCTGGGCAGCAGAATGCAGGCTCAGCGCTGGAGCTGACCCAGCGCGGGCTCGTACTAGGTTAGCTCCAGTGCTGGGCCATCAGTAAGGCTCACAAACATGGCACATTTGCAACAGTGCATGCTAGCAGTAAGCCAACACACCAGGCTCTGGATCGGGCTCTTAGTAGCTTCTTATGTCTTGAGGTTGGCTAACTATGATACGAGCCCATGCAGTGCTCAAAAATGCTGCTAAATTCATGGATCATACCAGGAAGAAATTCAATGGGGACTCTTCCTATATAGTGCATGAAATCACAGGTTGGTTTATAGTTGAATATTTAAAAAAAAAAATCCTCTGGGTGATGGGGAAAAAATTCCAGTGAATGATGTCATGATGGAACATGGCTGACTTTAAGCACCCTAGAGAATTTTATACTAGTTTCATCCACTTCACTGAATGACTCACAAACTGTTGCAATAATAACAAAATAGCTCTTGGTTAGGAGTGTGGTGTAACTAGAAGTGAGCCGTTGTTCTTCAGCATTCCAGCCTCAGTGCAATTTGCTCAGTAGCAGCTCTAGCTTGAACCAGCCCACATCCAGCCTAAGAACCAGCCTAAGAGAGCTCTTCTGGAAGATAAGCACCCTGATGATTTTTCAGAACTGCTAATCCCTAGAAACAGTTAATAGAATCTAGAGGAAAGGCTGAATGGCACACAAACTCTCAGCACTGATGGGGATCCTCAAGTGTAGGGTGGATGAGTGCCACTTGGCACTCCCTCTGCTTCTGTCAGGCAGAACATGGGTCATGAAGCTAAGCACTTTAGTGATACATAATTCTTAAGACTCAAATCAAAAAAGATGGGAGAGGGGTGTTTAATACTTTCCAGTTCCTTCTCAGATTCCAAGGAGCCCACAAAGAAGACATATACACACACTGTTCATCAGCTTCCTTATTACACCTCTATGGTCTGACACCACTCCAAGACTAAAGAGCTATGACCAGAGACAGTGTTGATGACACCTACCTGCCACCACAGCTGCTCTGCCTCAGCTTTATTGAGCTCTATAATATCTCCCACGTTGAGTCTCAGAGGTGGACCAAATGCCACAGGTGGTGGAGGCAAGCCATAATAGCCCTGGCAGACCTCCAATTTGGGTAGCCCTGAAAAACAAAGAAGAGTTGCAGCATCTGAGATGAATCCATTTTTGCCCATGTCCTGTGTAACGAACAGCTCAATCCTATCTAGTCTCCGTCCCCCCAATCTATGCAAGCACACCAATGGAATGCACACTGTATCCCAGTGTGGGGAGGGGGAGCCATTCAAACCTCTGTGGCTATAATAGTGATTGGCAGCAGTCCTCCCCCACCCCAAGTAGCAGGCTGTATAACCCTGGATGCACAAAGTGCATCTGATTTGTCAATTTCATGACCTACTAAAAATTGGGTTGTGACCCACACTAGTGGGCCACAGACCCACAGTTTGGGAACTGCTGAAATAGTGGGTACGGCTATGTAGAAAGGCTGAAGTTGTGTATTCCCTAGGTGCTCTGCTGCTGGTCTTGGAAAGCTACTGCTAGCCTTGCTCCTTCAGCAATGGAAGCAGCTCTGTTTCACTATAGCTGAAGAAAGGAATTGATGAGAAGCTTGCCCCAGGCTTGAACTACAGTATCTTCAATTTCATTCTTTCAACTGTAAAACCAATTGAGAGTTGCCCTTGAGGCATCAAAGCATGAAAAGGAGTCACCACTGGGGTGGAGGTAAGGGGAGACATGACAATGGGCTACCAGCTACAACTCACCCATATCTGATTTTTTTCTCTCTTGTGTGTGCCGATTAGATTTATACTGCAGAGAGACCACAAGGAAATTAATTCAGGCAACAGGTGTGGGACAAGAAGCAGTAGGATATAGAAAATGAGTCACAAAGGTAAAATCACAGGTTTCAGGAAAGCCATATTATATTGTGCATTTCATTCATTATGTAATTATGTAGTTTGAGCAAAAATTGGTTGTTTATGGCCTGTCCACATTCAGAGGCTGAGCTGCTGTTAGGTCATAGAATATTCACAAGTAATGACATTTCTAAAGGGAAGTTCAATCCATAGCATCTGTGGGAAATCATATTTGTGTGCATTATCAGCGAGCGTCAACCCACATGGGATTTGGACATTCACTCCAGTTCAGACGTTTATCTGGGGGAAAAGCCACACTAGTCCCTCCTTCAGCACTGTCAATCACCAGCTCTTTTCCTATGTCTGCATATATCTCAGCAGCACTGCCCAAAGGTGCAGCAGTTTCTCCCTCAGGGACTACCCTTCTGAAAAAACAAGGAGAGGACAAGCTCTGGCAAAAAGGGACCTCTCTGAGAAACAGTCTAGGATGCCATCTCACCTTCTCTGAGGAAGCAAAAGTCACAGATATCAGACAAACATATGAGTTTTCTAACCAGACATTCAAAGCCCACATAGCATATTCTGAACTTGTGCATTAAGAAGTGGAAAAGGAACTTAGCTTATTTGGTGGGGGGGAAAACTCCTGGATAACACATGGATAAAGAAGGCCATGTGGATTATGTATCCAAACATGCATTACATTTTTGGGAAATGCTGATTCCTAGGTGGGTGTTTCATGTTTGGTGTGCACCTTAGGCAGAATCATGTCTTACAAGGAAACCACAGTATTCCCAACCTCATGTTTGTCTTTTGTGATGCTAATGTGAATGGAGGGACACATGGCAGGGGGAACTGGTTAGAGGAAGGAGTGCTTAATCCTTCCTCTTGCCTGCTGATTCCTCTTTTCAAACCTTGACTCAAACCATTTTCCCCTCATTTTCTCCCCAGCTGGCTCTGACAGCAAACCCAGATAGACAGGGGTGGGGGAAAACACTTGTAAAGGGACTGATGAGGAGAATTCACAGGTGAGGGAGCCACCTTTGTCCACTAGGTCTCTTCTGCACTAGGCCCTTCCCTGTTCCCCATTAATACTGGGCCATTACCCTTAGCCAAAAATTTGTATTAGGGTGCCATTGTAAACATATCTGGGAGTAAGTCCCATTGAACTCAATGGGATTTACTTCTGAGTAGACATGCAGAGTATTGTGCCAAAAACTACATGCTTGTTGCTGCAGTGATAATTCTGCTCTTTGCCCACTATTCAATTCAACCCCAACAATATTTTAACATTTGTTTTCACAAAGTTAATTCAAACTTTTTTTTTACCTTTTTCATGGTAGAACCAGATTCTGCAGTAAACAGAAAAAGGAAACATTATAGTAAACATAAGTGAAAAATGTGTGTGGTGGTTACAGTGAAGCAGGAAACTTTAGTTCATCACCTGATGCAGGAACAGAGGTCTGACATAGATAGTGAATTGTGTATATGTAGACTTTTATGTATGTGCATGTACTTACAATGAAACCCTGCATATTTTCATAGGTCTTAATTACCTTTTTAAGAAAAGGTGGATGCAGCCATTTATCAAACTAAGGGCACAATCCTAACCCACTTTCCAGCACCAAGGTAAGGGCAATACAGCTCTGAGGTAAGGGAACAAACATTCCCTTACCTTGAGGAGGGCTCCGTGACTGACCCCCATCTGCAGGAAAATGCACATGGCCCATTGGCCGCCCTGGGTCCCTTTAGGGAGAAGGGCGGGGTATAAATAAAGTTTATCATCATCATCATCATCATCTCTAGTTGGTCTCTAGATCTCACATGACCCATTTCACAGATCTCTAGTTTTCAAGTACATGTTAAGGCCTAATGTATACTAGGTAACAGAGCTCTATGAACTCTTTAAGGTAAGTGAAATGCTTAACATGTATAGGTAAGAGGAAAGCCCTGTGTATTGCAATGACCCTGGGGAAGTGCAATAAACCCATCAATACTCTTTGTGTATGTGTGTAAATGCATATAAAGCCATGATGAATAACCTTTATCTTAGCTCTGGGCCTCCAATTCCCATTTTGTGGATGAGAGAAGAGCATCTGAGAAGAGCACTGACAGATAGCAGCTTGTCCACAGTCACGCAAAGTCCATAACTGAGTTGGAATTTGCATCCCAAATGCTCTGCCCACTGGTTTACATGCACCAGCACTCCAGCACTCCCATGAATGCTAGACCATTCATTCCTAGACTGTGGGTTGCTTAAAAAAAATTCCAGGTACTGAAGGCTAAGCATAGCTGAATGAAGTCAATGCAGATGCTCCCCATCACCACTTAGGAGGTTAAATGCCTACCTGAGCTAGACTTTCCACAGGTTGACACCCGTCCCAGACATTCTTTGTGGGCAGGTGACCGACATTTGCTACAGCGATATCCCTGGTAGAAAGTACCCCTGCAGGTAGATGGGAGAGAGAACGAGGGGAGGGTTAATGTAATGAAGTATTCAGGAAAATGGAATCTTGCATAACTGCTGTACAATACTTCCTCATGTTGCACAATGAAGTTCAGTTGATGCAGTTCAGAATAACAGTTGACATCATCTGAAATTTCATCTTCCAAATCAAAGACATCTCAAAAAAGACATAGTGGAAATGGAAAAGGTGCAAAAGAGAGCAACTAAGATGATTACGGGGCTGGGGCACCTTCCTTATGAGGAAAGGCTACGGCGTTTGGGCCTCTTCAGCCTAGAAAAGAGACACCTGAGGGGGGACATGATTGAGACATACAAAATTATGCAGGGGATGGACAGAGTGGATAGGGAGATGCTATTTACTCTCTCACTAAATTTTTACACTCTCACTAAATTTTTACACTCTTACTAAATCTTTACACTCTCATTCCACTAAAATTGAGTGTTGGGCGGGTTAGGACAGACAAAAGAAAATATTTCTTTACTCAGCGTGTGGTCAGTCTGTGGAACTCCTTGCCACAGGATGTGGTGCTGGCGTCTAGCCTAGACGCCTTTAAAAGGGGATTGGACAAGTTTCTGGAGGAAAAATCCATTATGGGGTACAAGCCATGATGTGTATGCGCAACCTCCTAATTTTAGAAATGGGTTATGTCAGAATGCCAGATGCAAGGGAGGGCACCAGGATGAGGTCTCTTGTTATCTGGTGTGCTCCCTGGGGCATTTGGTGGGGCGCTGTGAGATACAGGAAGCTGGACTAGATGGGCCTATGGCCTGATCCAGTGGGGCTGTTCTTATGTTCTTATAAAGAGAAAACACTGACCTGGAGCTTCCCAGCATTAGCATCTCCACCTGAATTTAATTTCACCACTAAAGGTGGGGTCACATAAAACTGATAGTTATGTGAAGACGGCTATTTTCCCCTCACATAGCTTAAGTGAAACAGTATGACATAAGAAGAGCCCCTCTGGATCCGGCCAAAGGCCAATCTAGTCCAGCTTCCTGTATCTCACAGTGGCTCACCAAATGCTTCAGGGAGCATACAAGACAAGATACAACCTGCATCCTGGTGCCCTCTCCTGCATCTGGCAATCTGAGGTATCCTACCTCTAAAACCAGGAGCTTGCACATACCTACCATGACCTGTAATCTGTGATGGACTTTTCCTCCAGAAATTTGTACAATTCCCTTTTAAAGGCATCTGGGCAAGATGCCATCACTACTTCCTGTAGCAAGGAGTTCCATAGAATATTTACATGCTGAGTAAAGAAGGCATACATACCTGAGCAGCATCTGGCAGGCTTTGCAAGACGTTGTCTCCTCAAAGGAGAACATATGGAAATCATGTCCATTTGCTGTGGCATGTTCAGGGTAGATATTGGAGCTACATGAGAAAATGAGAACAATTAGTTATCAAATTACAGAAACAATGGTTGAAAAACAGGGTACTTCCACCTACCCAGAAATTTGGTTGGCAAAACCTAGTCCCCACAATGGGTTAGCTGTTCCTTTTAAGATTGTTTTTATCTTTGGCAGCTCTGGATGTGTGTGTTTGTGTGTATGTGCAATTTTTAACTGTACATACTGTGCTTTAGTTGGTAGCTTCTATGAGAATGTTCAGGCTGAAAAGCAGGCTAAGAAATGCCATAAATAAATATTAAATTCACATTTTTTTTGTTTCTCAGTTTCTTCAAATCAAAGAACATCCATTCCCACCCCTGCCCCTCCATCCAAAGTTAGTTTTAATTCTCTGCCTCACATTCTTGAGGACAAGGGCAAAAGAGACAGGAAACTGAGACAAGAAGGAGCTAATTAATGGGCCCAACTACACATGTTTACTGGTGTAGTTTAACCTTGCAGTCATTCAGCCAGGCAGGGCTTTTTATATTCTTATGCATTTGTTAGTTTTGTTCTTGTAACATCACAGCCCCGTTTTGGTTTTTTAAAAGACTGATTTATCAAATATGCCAGTTCAGTCATTTCACTGGACAATTCTGGTCCAAATCTACACCCCACTATAATAGTGTTCTACTGACAAGGAACTATTGCAGAGACAAGAAAGGATCTCTACCAGTAATTGATCAGTTCCTGACAAATGGAAGGACAGGTTTACAAGGAACAGCATATAAAGAATACAGGAACAGAAGAGACCTACAGGGCCATTTCAAATTGTTCCATCCACTTTTTCTTCAATTCCCTTGTCTTGAAGTACAACTCATAGCCTGAGGAACCGTAAAGGTCTATTAGAACAAACATATATGTCCACTGGAAAGAAAAAAGAGAAAACAACGGATTAAAATAAAATATTGGTTGGGGGGGTTTTCATTTGGCTGCCACTTGCCCTCCCAGTCCCCTTTCTGAGGAGAGTGTTACCAAATTAATCAGATGGAGAGGGATGAGAGAGTTGGGGGAGGGTCATGGAGGTGGCCTATTTAATTAAACCTAGGACCTTTAATTAGGACCTAGTTAATTAGGACCTTTAATTAGGACCTGGCTGGAGACAGGATGGGACCCATGACTACTATTCCATTCTCAGCTTTTCCCCTTAAAATAGAGACATTCAAACATTACCTTCTTCTTGTCCTTTTCCAAAGAAGTGTCATCTCGGACCTGGTAGCTGGGCAGATCCACAAATGTCTTCATTTCGTATGAATCCCCTTTTCGCTTACAGATTAGTAGAGCTTTATCCAAGAGGAAAGCGTACCTGCAAGAGCGTTTTCACTTCAGAAACTCCAACAAAGCTGAGCTATATGAAGTATGCATTTTATAATGACGATCTCCAATCCCTGTTGTTATGTGATTAGGCTGTCAAGCAAACATTCAGCCGAACCTAGTGCCTTTATTGTATAAACAGGCACTCCCTGACAGACACTAGCTGGCTGCACAGGCTATTAAAGACTGATTGCCTCTTCTTTGCATTAAGAGCCTCTTCGTTGTGTAAACAGACACTCTACTGCAGACTGTGGGAGTCCCAACTGCCTCACTAAGAGCCTCTTTGTTGTGCTTTGATCACCGTCATATATGCGGTCCACCATTAAGCAGAAGGTTGTTAAGTGGCGCACGCCTGTATTTGTTTGTTTGTTTGTTTCTATCCCACTTTTAGACAGAGATGGTCTGAGTTGGATTACATGGTTGGAATGAAGTTTCCTTTTGGTCATAAATATACACAGAAAGCTGTATTTTTTTCAGACCCAAACTAGACACATTCACAACCATGTGTCATCTTCATCCTGCCCCCCTTTTTTTTAACCCAAAGAGGCATCAAGATAAGTGGGGGAGAAGCAGAAGGTGCTGCATAGCCTTTTCCCCTCTGGCTTTTTTCCATTCAAAATTATATCTCCACCCATGTGCTTTCCATCTGTGGAGAAAAAAACCAAAAGGAAAATACAAGTATCCATACTGGAAACATGGTGAGAGGGAAGAGAATTAAATAATTTCTCTGCCAGTCCTTATCCTCTAAGACTGCTTTTGGGTTAAAAACAAAACCAAAAGCTCCATGTCATGCCTCGTTCAGGTCACAATACCATATCAATTTATTTTTACTGCTGTATATCCTCTCCTAGCTTTCTCAGAAATCTCCTCCCCTTTTCTTTACTCGCTTTTTTGGCAAGTATGTTTTATTCCCTCTACCTTTGGTCTATACAAGCATAAAAACTGTGCCAACATGGTTTCACAAATTATGATCTTATGGCAGTCATGCTAGAGCATTACATAGCACTTACGCAAAGGTTTAGGATCTGAGTGCCAGCATGTTAGAAGCTATGTATTTCAAAACATTATCTCATTTTAGATTCACTCAGTATTTCCTACTGAATCCTCTTCCTGTCTGGCCCTAGTTCTCTATTTTGCAAAACTGCTAAATAATTTGCTGGGCGCCAAAACAGAGATTTCCCTTGTGAAGAGATTTTTCTTATTGGCGCACCTTTCTAAATCCTCTGTTTGCCTAAGCCCTAAGCAGAAACATTTTCAATAGCACTGAGAATTTGCAATCCTGGTCATGTGCTTCAGGTTGGTCTTTCTTATATTAATTTCTATTGCTCTATGGATTTGCATGGTGTCACCTGTCTATCTTGGAGCGCTTTTCTCCGGTGACGATCTTGAGCTCTCCATCTATCTTCGGCCTTCCAAAGTGAGCCAGAGACTGTGTCTACAAAAAATAAAAACCATATTTTTTTGCAACAGATCAGCTGACTGCATATCAAACATGCTATTCCCTTCTACCCACCGGAACTCAAAATACAAGGAGTCTGCACAGGTCTAAGATTTCCTTCTCCTAATTAAAAAAAACACACACCATTCAGAGAAAGAGTCCAGCCAATTTGACATATTCATGAAGAAGGCTGAATCTAACAATAGCTATTAGCTGTGATAGCTAAATGGAACTTCCAGGCTCCAAAGCAGGTTACCTTTGAACTAAGGGGATTGGAAAGGTTTCTGGAGGAAAAATCCATTACGGGTTAGAAGCCATGATGTGCATGTGCAAACTCCTGATTTTAGAAATGGGCTATGTCAGAATGCCAGATGCAAGGGAGGGCACCAGAATGAGGTCTCTTGTTATCTGGTGTGCTCCCTGGGGCATTTGGTGGGGCGCTGTGAGATACAGGAAGCTGGACTAGATGGGCCTATGGCCTGATCCAGTGGGGCTGTTCTTATGCTCTTATGATGGTTGGGGGGAACACAATGGGATAAGGCTGTTTCCATCCTGAACTAATTGTGGGCTTCCCAAAACCATTCATTCTTGGGGACAGGAATGTGGCCTAAGGGAGGCTTCTGGCTGCCTAACTCCTCTCAGGAATATTCTGGGTAGTGGTGATGAATTAGATAACAAATGATAGAATCATATACTTAAATTAGGTTAAATGGGGAAGGGGATGTTTATTTTCCATCCCCACACTATTTTCCTGATTACAACAAATAACCTTGCTGCACCTGCCTAAGGGTCCAATTTTATCCAACTTTCCATCTCTGGTGTAGCCACAATGCAGCCCCATGGTAAAGGAACAAAATGTTCCTATACCTTGAGAAGACCCCAGTAACTGCCCCTCCACCACAGGATGCAGCACACTCCCCACTGGTGCAACTGCACCACACTGGAAAATTGGATAGGATTGGGCCCTAAAGCTGCTATTAGCCTCAGTGGGGCCAAAACAAACAAACCAACCAGGTACCAAACAAGCAAATAAAAAGAAAATAAATCCACAAAAAAGCTTAGCACTTGAACTGTATCAGGAATGTTCCATCAACACTCACCAAGTTCTCTATGGAGAGCTGGAAATTAGTGATTTGTTTCAGTGTTTCATTGTCCCTCTTGACCTCATTTACACACTGAGCCAGATCCTAGCACAGGAAAGAATTAATATAATCCATGTTCAGTAAAAGAAAATCCATCCATTAATCCACGAACTAGTTGCCAAGATCAAAAAGAGGAGTTAAAAAATAAGATCTCTCTCTCTCTCACACACACACACACACACACACACACACACACACACACACACAAAATTAATTCAGCATTTGAGTTCATTTTCCAATTTTAGAACTTCTTGTTTTAGAAACTTCTGCCAGTCGGGATTTTTCAAGTTGTTCTGATCAAAAAAGGGCTAGACAATTCATATTTCCTTTTCAAACCAGATTGTTGAGATTTCATCAGCCAGCCTTGTAGGAGTCTCATGGTGTTCTCTTTCCTACTTCCACATAGGCTTGCTTACCTATGGGTGGAAGTACACATTTTTTAAGAACCCAATGGCATTGACAGTCATTCCCTTCATCAAATCAAATCAGGGTACCCTTTACTTAAAAACACCTCCAAATCTTCCTTGAAAGAATCCAAAGAACAACATTCATCAGCTAGTCATAGAGATGAACAGAAGACTGGACCATGGGAGAGACCATAGCTGAGCTTTCAAAGCAAGTGCTTTGTTGCTGAGGGTCTTGGGTTCAATCCTGGGGATTTCCAGATAAAACAGATCCCAGGTAGTAGGGCTGTGTAAAATTCTCTATTGGTCATCTGCCATTCAGATTATGGCCATCAAAGTCCCAACCTCTTGTCTTGACCAAACCTCTATCTCAAGCAGATACTACACAACTGACAGGTGTACCAGCCTCGATTCTCAGACAGCTCGGGCTGTTTTACAGCCTCCTTTTTGCACTGGGCCCCAGAAATCCTAAGGCCACAAGCATGGCCTGTCAGTTATGTGACCACTTAATTTCAGGACAAGGGGGGGGGAAACAACATTAAATCACTCTGCCTGACCCAAGATGTGTGTTTTACCCGCATTGCATCCAGAGCCTGCTTCAGGTGCTCCTTTTCATTTGGCTCCACTGTGTATTTGATAAGTTCCTGGAGGGAAGGAACAGAGAACTTAGCAAACTTCTGCATTTCCAGGATCAAATAACCAAGGGCATCTTCCATTGCATACTGCTTCTAAAAGTGATGCTGACACATAAATTTACCAGCAAGAATTGCTGAGTCCTGTGCAGAATTTTGATTACAGCAGCACAAAGAGCAGAGGACATGCCAGGAAGCTCAGTTACAAGTCTACAGGAGGGAAGATGGAACCCTTGGAGATGGGAGAGCCTTGACTCAGAGGATTGCACAGGAAAACCTAGTATTCTTAGCTCCCAGTTCTTTCTTTGCTCTCTCTCTCACTCACTATGCCAGCATTTCACAACATTTGTCCCCCACTTTGCATGGTCCACCGACTGGAAGCACCACTGGAAATAACAGGTAATTATGATATCACCAGTTATTTCTGGACTGGGAGACCAGATGCGACACAACAAACGCCGGTAAGAGGCTCAGGGATGGGAGGCTTTTTAAAGAGTGCAAAAAGCACACACTGGAGCCATGCATGCCAGACTGAGCGTCCTACCACCGCTTGTTGCATTGCATTGCTGGTCTCGCTGCCAGGGGCTTGGGGTACCACCAGACACCAACTCAAGTGCTACCAGTGATATAAGTACCACTGATTGAGAAACACTGCACTATGCTAGCCTGATTTAGAAAGAGAAAGAACCCTGGGGTTCTGGCTCTTCTGTCTGGCCGCTTGGTTCAAGCCATTGGGAATATCTACAACACAAACTCATTTGAAATTATTTGAGGTTTTCCCCACTATCTGGCATATCATAAATCTGGTAAACGGTTGTTACCTGCAAGAGCAGATGGTATTTCAGCACACGCTGCATGGGTACCATGAGGAGGTCACGCAGGCTGAAGCGGCCATTATTGGCTCTTTGGGAACATTCCTGAAAAACAGAAACCACATGTGCCAACTTGAGCTTCATGCCAAGAGAAAGGCATAAATATAAAGGAAAGGGTGAGGTAGTGCACAGTGTTAGAGCACCTGCTTAGTATGGAAACATTTCAGATTCAATCCGTGGTAAACTCTAGATAGGGATGGGAAAGACACCCTGCTTGAAACCCTGGAAAGCTGCTGCCAGGCAGTGTGAACAAGACTGAGCTAGATGGACCAATGGGCAGCTTCTTATGTCCCTAAGAAATGGAGGGAAGGTTTTTGGAAAATCTGCATAAGGTCAGGCTCACTGGGTTTTACAAAAGATTCTGTTTCATGCTAGGATAATTTACTATGCTCCATTTTAATATAATGCCACTATGTCAATATGACTTGTATAATGTGAAGCAGAACACACAGAATAAAGGTTTGGCTTAAAAAGAGAGAGAGAGAGAGAGAGAGAGAGAATCTTAGAACTGGAACAGGAGTCTATAGACAAGGAAACTTAACAGCCAGCTGCTTTTTGGCGGGAGTCATGCACATGCATAAAAAGGAAGAATAGCCCTTACCTCCAGTTTCATGCGCACATCCACAATGGTATTGGCCATTTGGTCTAGGTGTCTAGTGGCTGCTTCAACCTGGCTACAGTACCGACCATATAGCAAGAACCTACAAGTAAAGAGAAGAAAGCTGCTGTGAATAAGAACCCAGCAAGTGATGGACACAAACCTCTGGGTTTGAAATGTGGACTCTGAAGGCATTGACTTGCATCCCAATTGTACTGATGGCAGTGGATAGTCACACCTGTCTGGAATAATAAGTCCAGGATTTAATATTAGGATACCAGAGCTGGTATCCAATTTTCATGCCTGGATTTGACCTGGAACAAGTAAAGCCATTAGCAAGCTGCTTTGAACATATGCAGAGTGAATTTTCTAGTTTTGCTGAAGTGGAGCGCAATCGCTCCACTTTCACTTTTGGAACATCGGGGAGCCCTGCAGACGCTCGCACAGGGCTTCCCGCACCCCCGACAGGCTGCTGCAGGGACTGGTGAGTACATACCAGTCCCTGCAGCCCCCCTTAGCGACGCAATCCTGGGGATCGCTTTGCTACCTTCCCCCTGCCCCTGCCCCTGCCCCTTAAGGGAGCAGAGGCCAGGGTGGTCAGGCTGGGGCATCGCAATGCCCCAGTTTGAATAGCTCTGGCTTACACCAACCCTGTAAGAGTAGCTAATATTAGTTTCTCCATGATGGAGGTTTGCAGGTGTGTGGGGGGAGCAGGGATGAGGTTGAGAGGACAGTAGCTTGCCTACCAGTGCAATCCTATGCGACTCTACTCAGAAATAAATCCCACTGTGCTCAAAGGGGCTTACTCCTAGAAAAGTGTATTACACTTTAGAATAGGACTGCAGCCTGAGACAATGAATTTTTGGCTGAGGACAACATTTGCAGCAGGGACTCTTATGCCAGCTTCCACCATCTAAAAGCTTATCAGAGAAAGATCAGGCCATTCAACCAATAAAGCTGGGGAGAGGGAGAATGCAAGGGAAAAGAACCTGATGGAAGCAGCACTTCGTCCTCCTATGTCCTAATCAAAAGATAAGTGCAAGGTTTGGAGGAAGAGATGACTGTTCTGAATTGCAATCCCAGAGAATCCTGAATATGCTGAAAACGGGACCACCTGGGAGTCATCACTGCCTGGCGTCACAATATCACTGGGCATGCACAGCTCTGTTGAGAGCAGGACTTACCTTTCTTTGTATTTGATGAAAAGATGGTAAAGGTTCTGAGAGTTGCTAAAAGACAAGGCATTTTTGAGATCCACTAGAAAGCTCCGATGAACCTTCAGAAGTTCCTGATGGAAAGAGAAAATAAAGCAAAAAGAGAAAGAAGTAGGATAAGAACCAAACAAGAAAAAAATTCCATAGCCAAGGCAGTAGTCAGGGTTTTCTGAGCTCTGAGAATCCCTTGTTACATCATTAGAAGGCTCTATTGAAATAGTGATGCAAGAGAACTAAAGATAAGAACAATGGGAATTTGGAACATTTATAAATCTTACAGGTTTCTGGTTTTCAGGATTTTTTTCTTTATTATTCCTTTTTTTGGCCTGTTTAAGAAACATTTTCTTCCTTTTGCATTTAAATGACACATAAACTCTGGTTTCCTTCATCATAAGTTAAAGTTTGCCTTTTAATTACAATGATGTGCCTTACTTTTTCTATCTACTCCTATCTATCTTTCCTCTTTCCTGTCTACCTACTCCATATCACTTCTCCAACATGAACCCAAGATAATACAGGGTGAGTCTCTGAGATTTTGGTGAGCCATAACACCATAACAATAAGGATATGGAAACAGAGCGCATGGTGATAAAAAAAAAGTCTCCAAGTTTTGTATGCATGCGCACTGGGGAATTGGTGCATACTTCACTAGTAAGGGGAGTTCCCATCAGTCAGGATGGCATCAGGCGCAAATGAGGCTTATTGACTTTTGGAGTATGTGAAAACCAAGTCCGTTATCACAATTCAATTGCACTTTTGTGCTCAGTTTCCTCTGGGGCTATGTTAAGGATAGCATATGTTAAGGTGTTTGTGCTGCCCATGCCCCAAGATTTAATGGAATTGAAACAACACATTACCACGGCTATCACTCAGGTGGACCAGGCAATGCTGGTAAGTATGGACCGAACTGGATTACACGATAGGCATTTGCCATGTCACAAAGGGCAGATGCATCCAGCATTTGTAATATCTGTAAAAAAACTTTTCTTTTTTACAGAAAAAACAATTCTCATTCCATTACCATTACCCTCTCGCTTTCCATTACTGTGTATTGGTACACTAAAATCCTGGAGACCGTTATGACTAACCCTGTACTGGGATTCTCTTTATAAGGGCCAGATAGAAGGCAGTTCACTGAGGTTTGGTATGTTTTGAAAATTTAGGTCAGAGGTGCAGATCAGGAAGTTAAAGGGAAATCTCTGTGTGGCCCCCTGGACTCCAATACCACCCCCCAACACTGAAGCTGGCCCTCTTCCTACAAAATAAACTAGGATCAAGCTATATTTGATCTTGCATGGATGTGATTCTGAGGAAAAAGGAGAGAAAGCTGAGAAGAGCAACAAATCCAGAGGCTATTCTGACTTAAGTGGAACCCCAATGACAGACAGTGCTTCAATGGCTACTGCTGTCAGGAGTCCCAGGCAGCAAAATGCTCACCAGAACAAATGGCTCAGTCTCACAAGTGAGTCATTCTGGCTGTGGAAACAGAGGAGGGAGGCAATGACACATATACACACTCATACACGAGAGGTTACAAAGGACACAGCAGAGGAAGGAAGTCTAGGCCACAAGCAAAGCAGAACATATAACCTGAGAGATTATTATAATCAAACACATACTCTGTGTTAGGGCTACCTGGTGCAGCAAGTAGCCTCTTTAAAATGTTTGTTGTTTTTGTAAAGTGGGAGGTTTTAGTATGAGGTTTACAAAATCATAACTTGGGTGGCAAAGTGGGAAGCAGATGAAGGGGGAAAAGAACTCAGTGATTGGGGTTAATTTGAATGACCACTTATTCCTGAATTTCAATGTTGCTAAATCTTAATGTAAGCAGAAGTTATGTACTGTAATCATATGGAGCAAGATTTGTCATGTGTGGTAGAACTGAAACCTTCAGCTTTGTTTGCCAATGTAAAAAAAAAAAATCAGATGAACATTTTTTGTTAGAGCTCATGGACACTCATCATTTCTTTTTTCCTCCGTGTACATTAAGATTTGGCAACATCAGAATTTAGCAAAAGAACTCATCCAAATCCAGGCTATACAATAAAGCTTTCACATCTTTATGATCTTAGAATGCAGAGACCAAGAAGTTCCTGGGATGATATCTGAGAACAGTATTGGAGAGATGGTGTATTTGTGGAGAAAATTAGAAGGAAGAAGAAGGACAAAGAAGCTATTTTTTGAGCCGTCCATTTATACCCAAATTTGAAAACAATTATTAGACCATTTGCTATCACACAAGCATTTGGCCAACTAGAATTAAGCTTCTTCATACCCTGAATGGGACAACTATGGATGTATATCAATATACTGTTTGTGGTAAATTGAAAGGAATATATGGTATGGACTGGCTAGTTATTTTATATATTGTTGGTATTGCTTTTGATGGCTATGTCAGTGTGGATTTATTGTATTTGTGCTCCTGATCTGCTCCCCCTGCACACATGTTTTTGGCAGGGCTGCATGGGCAGGGGATCAGGATAGGATTGGGCTCATAATTTACTTCTGACAATGGATCATAGAAACATGTTGTGCTTCATATATCTAGGAGTGCCAAAACTCAAGGTAGATGAAAGTGCAGAAGCATCGTACCTCAATATTAATAAAAATATTCTCCATGTCCTGAGGTTGCAAGAACATCTGTAGAGGTCTCATAAAATGCTGTAAAGAGAACAAACTGATTGAAAAGACTGAGTAACAAGCACCATTCAAGGACAGGGCGTGTATCGGACTGATAAGGTATAAATGCACAATGACAGGGAAACATCTAATGCTAGGGAGGAACCTGGAAAGACCCAAGAAGAGGAAAATGTGCTCATGCATGCCACCAGACTTGCAGGCATCCTCTCCCTGGCCTCTTGCAAAGGCAGCTACATCAGCCATATCTTAAAGAAGTTGAGGTGAAGGCTCAATCAAAAGCAATATTAGGTCACATGTGGAAACTTTGATAGGAGGCTGAGAAAAACGGGTGAAAGCATGTTCAGAACTTAAGATCTGCTGTTCTTCATTTTGGATTAGAAAAAACAGAGGAACCACAGTTTCAGTATTTTTATTTATTTATTTTCAAGATTTGTATTCTGCCTTTCTCCCTCATTGAAAGGGATTCAAGGAGGCTTATGTATTATATATTAATAAGCAAGGATTGCTTATGGAAGCTTATGTCACACAAACACATTCGAAGGCATATCTATCTAAGTTCAGGATGAATATTGTGCCTGATCTCTATTAGTAACACAGCACCTGCACACAGCCCATGCAGCCCATGTAGCTCTCCCACCTGTCCTCAGTGAAGCTGTGGGGAATCCCTAGTGATGCATCACAGCACACATGGTCCTCTCACCAGGTCCTGTTCCCCTCACCAGGGGATGCATGCCCAGTTTAGCACCACAGTGTTAAAATGGGAGTAAAGAATATCTTTAGCCTGTATAACTTGGGGACAAATCTTTGCTACAAATGAGAGAGCAAGATGCAGTGATACTACTGTGTCTGCCATCTAGTTCTACCCAACAAGTCTGCTCTTCCAGAATGCGTGGCAGAGAAATTCATCTTATCAGGTCTAAGCTGCAAGAGGGGGAGAGTCATCAGAAATACATACCTGATGAATTGATTCTAACGTGCTTGCATATTTCTCTTCTGTCTGCTGGATCTCCTGCAAGCAGCATTTTCGCTTATCCAGTTCAGTCATTTTCTGCTGAAGAATGGGCAACATAGTGGAGAACAGTATTATCAAAGAAGCTGATGGGTCTGGTGAATGGAGACCAAAACTCATGCTGAAACATCAATTTAGTGGGCCACTCCAATGATGTTAGTTTCTTGTGGGGCAAATGTCCCATTTGTAAACCAGGCATCATGCTCAATCTATTTATTCTTTGAAGTGCCTAAAATCTAGTTCTTTATAGATAAATGAGGGAATTTCTTTTTTGGAAGGGGGAATGGGGCAGATATCTGGAATCAATGGAGTCAGCAGCAGTAATGTTTGCACCTAGGGAATTTCAACAGAGCACTCCCTCTTGTCCACTTACTGGCATGACGCATGGCTCTGATCTCATCAAGTCCTGGTAGATTTCATCCCCTTCCACCTCTTCATTCTCCACACAGTCATAGAGGTCATCATCCTCTTCCATTGTGTCACTAATAAAAAGGAGAAGAAAAAACATCCTTAGCCTGTGACACATGGGAAGTCAGACCATTACTTGAAAAATGGTAGAAAAAAATCAAATTTCAAGGAGGCCTGACCCATATTGCCATTCAGAGGCAAGGGATCCTGTAGCTGGTACCTCTGAAAAACAAACAGTGCAATGTGGGAGTGAGAAGAGTCCCCAGCCGGGGATGAGGCACCTGCCAGTTCAAGAAAAATGGATTCCAAAAGACTGCTTCTGTCCCAATGAACCAGAGCACACAAAAGGAAAATAATTATGCCCACTATGTAAATGGGCATAGAAACTGAGGCCTAGAGTGGCTCGAGGTAGATTGAGATGACGCATAACTGCTACAGCTACACGGGGATACACTCATCCCATGTAGTCCTTCTCTTTGTTAAGGTTGCACTCCTAAACACACTTTCCTGGGAGTAAGCCACACTGAACACAAAGGGACTTACTTCTGAACAGGACTGTGCTGTAGGGGCTTTTGCCTATCTGTGCTGAAAGGCTACTTATAACCAAATCATCATATGGTAGCAGCTTCAAATGATTAGGCTTGTAAAGTGGTACGCACCATGTGAAAAAACACAGTTCTATGAATCTTTCCTTAGTCAAATCCAAGCATCTGTGGCTAGGCAGGGGATGAAGCTTGTATCTTCAGGTTACTTCCTTTATAATAAAGAGGAAAGATAAGACCCAAAACATTTTGCTGCCCCAAGAGCTTGCTTGCATTCGGTGATCTGAGAGGCCCACCTTTGCAAGGCTGCAAAGGATGCTGGGGTGCAGATCTCAAATGGACCACACACTTCTCCAATCCCTTGCTGCTTCATCAATGTCAGTGCCACTAAAATCACTGTCACCATAATAAGCAATTGTTATGGTCTGTGCCATCAAGTGAGTCGTGTATCCATCTATACAAGAACCATCTCTCAAGGTTCTTTTGAAGAACCACATCCCTGCACATCTTGCAAGTGCCTCCTCCTAACCATTCAAAAATAAAATTGAAATGGGTCAATCCTTTACTTTCAGATCATTTCTGATACCACATCCCCCATAGGGCAAAAATCCATTATTTCCTCCTATGTCATTTTTTCACCTATTTTGGGCCTTCTTGTCACCCAGGAGACTTCTGCACAGACTTCAGCATCTTGAAGGGTTTGTCCAGTCATGTATTGTACTGAGCTCCACAGTATATCTTTCATGCACATAAATGACTGACAAGGTAAGCTTTTTTCTGGGAGTGATCTTGTTCTTTGAACAATGGTATGAATAGCAAAAATTCAGCAGGTAAAAACTTCCCAGCCTATACTGACAGGAACAGTTTATGAACCATTAAAGGCATAGAACCTCTTCCATTTAAAAAGTGGCAAGAATGATTTTCCCCTATCTCAAAATAAGCTTGCTCCTTACTCAATTTGATCCGATAAGCCACTGTATATGTCATCATCAGCAATGCTGTCCTCAGTAGGGAATGGCCTGTAAAATAACAAAGTTGATCAAGCTCACAAGCAAAGCAAGTAGACCACTGTTAATAGCTGCTGCTGCAGGGGTAAGGTGGGATTTATAGTGGAAAGGAGGTTACATCTCTCAAATGTCACCACTCTGCTTTTGTGACATCCCAGTTGCAGTCTGATGGATGAACCTGGCAGCAATCCAAGGCTGGTTCACATAATCACTATTGCCTAATAGGTAAGGCGGACAATTTTTAAAATAGACCCTGTAAATACGTTTTGAAACTGTGGCTTCATCTGCAGTATCATACAGTATGACTGTATGATTATACAGTGAGTGATACTTAGAGTTCATCCTGATACAGATTACTCAGGAGAATTTCAAGAACAGCTGAATGGTATGTAGGTTGGTAGTGGTAGTTGGTAGTGGACCAACCATAACAGGAGGGTTTCAACTGGTACCGTATGAAGTGTAGGAGAATGTCAGGAAATTTCTACAAAGCACAGCTGCATGCTCTGAGATTCTGCTGCAATTTATGCCATGCAAATCCTGGACCGCCCCCACCATTCTTCACTGGAGCTGCTACTGTAGATGCAGGCAGAACAAAGCCAGAAACAGTGATGCTGCACCTGCTTGAATGAGGAACTGCATGCCAGCCCAACTGAAAAGGTTCTCTTTTTATAAAAAAAAGTATAAATGTGCAAGTATCCCATGGCTGTCTATCACAGAAGAAAGCCCCCTACACTTACATGAATCCTTTGTTCTGAGCAATTTGTGTCCATGACAATATTGATAAGGAGTCAATCACCTGCATGGAGGGAGAGAAAAGAGATATAGTCATGTGCATTGTGAATGCAGTCATTGGCATGGAATTTAATGTTTACCAACTTGCTTATTTACTTAAATTATTTCTATGTTTTCTCCTTCTGGAAGTAGTATACAGGAAGGGGTGCATTCTCAATCAAAATTACAGTGGGGGGAATATTAAGTCTTCCCCCATTCCCTCTCCTTGGTTTTGTTATGCCCTGCATACTACTTTAAACAAAACATTTTTTTTTAAAGAACTAGCCCAAATATGTGTTTCTTGTAATTTGTAGTTTGGCCCTAAGACTGGTTCTAACACATTGAGCACCGGGACCCACTTTTTAGAATGAGAAATCTGTCAGGACCCACCGGAAGTGACGTCATGACCTGAAGTGACATCGTCAGGCAGGAACATTTTTCACAATCCTAGGCCTCAATCCTACCCACACTTATCTGGGAGTAAGTCCCATTTGCTATCATTGTTAAAAGAATATATAGAGTAGCTTGTTAAAGGTCCAGGTCTGTCACATTTCCCCAAATGCAGTCACATCCCATGTCTAGTCAAGTCTAATCCCATCCCATCAAGTCTAATATATTAAAATATTGAAATGAATGGGGACCCACTTGGAATTGGCTCATGATCCACCTAGTGGGTCCTGACCCATAGTTTGAGAAACACTGCCCTAAGATAACATCTGCAAAGGACATAATCGAGCCCAAATTAAGCACCTTCATTAATTTCCATTCTTTTCAATAAGAAAAATACATTCTTAAATAAAACCCACTAAGATCAAAAGTGCTTGTTTTGACTGGTTCATGCTCTACATATTATTATTCTTCCTGTAGTTATTTTGGTAGTTGGTGCTTTGTGAATTTATAATGCAGACCCCCCCCCCCCCACTTCAGAACTTGAAATGTGATGCCTGAAAGTCACAGCAATCTAAAAGATGAAATTCAGTTATGAGAAATTTGGAATTGAAGAGCAAGAACAGAGCAGGACCACTAGCAAGTCTTTGCTGATTATTTTTAGAGGCCCACACCCAACCCTATACCACAATGACCTCTGGAGTTGGGATTGTTTGTTTGCTTTTGTTACTAGTATGTTATGGAGTGGCTATTATGGAAATTTCTTTCTTGGAAGCATTCTAGAAAATGTTTAACAGGAATCTATTGTAGTGTCAAACTAGATGTGACATTTGTTTATTCCTGTGTTTATTCATGAGTCTGCCCTGTTCATGCATAAAGTAGGGAGTGACTAAAGACCCTGTGTAGTTAAAAAGAGCTGTCTTACTTCCCAATGCTCAATTTTTCATACATTTTTCTTCAGTTCCAGTTCCAGTACTGAAAGTGGGGTTGGGGATGAAAATCCAGCTCCCCTCACCTACATATCCTTTGCAATGTAAATGAAAAGATGTGATTTATCTCAACTAGCTTGCCCTCCGGTATTATCTATTTTGGGGCAAGAAAAAAGTACCGCAGATACTCGCCCATAAGTCAATCTCACAGATAAGTCAAGGGCAGGTTTCAGGCCCCAAATCATGGAATTTTCTATGATCCTTGGATAAGTCGGGGGTTAAACTTAGGGGGGGGGGTTTGACTATAATTTTGTCTGATTTTATCTGAAGCCAGATCCTGAAAAATAAATTTCCAGTAATTGTTACCTAAAAACTGTACAGTTTCTAATTTATTAAAAATACAATAAAAGATCATAAGATGCATTTTTGTTCATTAACTTTTAAGATTCTGGTCTTCACAACATTTGCATTAACACTGTCAGAGTAAGTGTTGTGCCTATAAGCAACATACCAGTAGAACCAGTAGAATCAGTCAAATCCTTCTTTAAGGTGCCTGGTGTGTTAAGCCAGAGGCTCTACATATGACATGTAACATAAAACATGCAATTGGGAGTGTGCAGTTCAGTTCACAGCAGGGAGACGAGCAACAAGGACTGAGCTGCGCACAGTTGCAATCCTCTTTGCTCAGAAGCAGACCCCTTGCTTTCCCTGGGTGTTACTCTTAAGTAACATGCATTGCAGCCTGGGACCTTGTTTCAGATGGAAATAAGGATCACATCCTGGGGTTTTAAAAACCAGGCCCCTAAACTTGGGGGTGAAATTCTTTGCAAATGACTTGCCAGGAATGTTCTGAGCAGCAGCAAAAGAAGGAGGCATTCCCCTTCTTCTCCAAACTGGGAGACAAAGGGGTTCTGGGAATTGTGGGGAGGCTTTGCGGTAGTATGTGCTGCATTCCATAGCAACAGCCCATACAGACTATAGTTCCCAGAAGCACCTTCACTTCGCTTCCTGTCTGGAGAAGAGGCTAAAATGGCTGCCTCTGAATACCGTAATTACTGGTAAAAATTCTCCTTTATCTCCACCTGCTTCCTGCTTCTCAGCCCATTTCTACCCCCCAACTTCACCAGACTGCTGAGCCTCCATAAGCTTCCCAGAAGCTCCCACAGGATTCTACTCCACTCACTGCATTGACCTGGGTATAAGTCAACCCAGGTATAAGTCGACCCAGGCCCCAGGCTGTGTTTTTAGCCATAATTTTTTGACCTATAGGCGAGTATATGCAGTGATTAGAGGGCTGGCATGGTCCCCTCTTCTTCTTCCGTGACCCCTCTCCATCTGGTAACGTCTGGCTCATGAAAACAGGTGTCAGGCTTTTCTTGGAAGCCAGTCAAGACAGCTACTGAGAATGGACAATCCTCCTAACCTACTATCTGTCACTCACTCACTCATACAGTTTGCAACTTCTGGCCTCACGGAAACCTTGTGCAGCAAGGCTGCACATGTTGCAGGCTTTCTCCTAGGATACACCCACTGCAGCAGGCCATGTGGTTCTGCTGCTGTTTTTCACATCCTGTTGTGGGCAAATGTTTACTTGCTTTCTGGCCAACTGAGATAAGAGCAAAGGTCTGGGAACTCGGTTCCCATGAAGCTGGATAGCCCCCAACCTTTGGTGTTATGCAATACCTCCCTTTTTATACTTTAGGCCAGGGGTCTTTAAACCTTTTGGCCAAAGGGCCACATCAAATAGTGTTGAGGCACAGTGTTGAGGGCTGGGGGGGGGGGGAAACTTAAATATAAAATTTAAATAAATACATTAGAGATGGAACTTAGATAAATGAATAAATGAATGGACTCAAATGTTCAGGACTTCTCCAAGCATGAACGCAGTGCAAGAAATAAAGCACACACGTAAATGGACCCCCATTCCCCCACCCCACAAGCACAACTCTGGTTGTGTTCGGTCAACTGGGCCAGAGGCTCTTAGGGGATCAGAGGCTGGCTGCAGGCCAGATAGAGGCTTGCTGCGGGTCACATCTGGCCCCCGGGCCGGGGTTTGGAGACCCTTACTTTAGGCAATGCTGAATACAGAGCAATTTTACACAGAGTCTAACCTGTGACATTTGCCCCTCATGAGCCCAACCCTCAAAGTTGCACCACATGATCTGAGAGACACTTCCCAGCAACCCCTGCAACATTAGAAGGTACTGTATCTTTCGGAGCGAGCATCCTTCAAATGGTCTGCGATGCAACTGCTTGGTTGGTGGAAAGAATAGGCTTTTGATACAGCAAATGAGAATATCCACCTGCTTTGACAATCTGGTCAAACACACATTCAATGAAGGCTAGAAGCACAAAATGCTGGGAAGGCACAACTTTGCACTGACATAAAGAGCACCCCTCTCCGTATATTCCTCCCTATCCCTTACAATCTGCAATTTCTTCCCAGAATACCTACGTGATACCACCTCACTCTTTGTTCCAGTCTCTCTTCAAAACCCTTTTTTACTGTAAAAGCTTTTGGCAAAATCTCTTTATCCCCTGATGACACTAAATACAAGTAAATATAACTGAAGACATATTCTCTCTGACTACCAATGACAAGGCAGTGCTGTCTCATACTGAATCTGGCAATACTACATTTCCATTTTGTGGCTCTGCAGTGCGAGAGTTCTTTTCTGCTTTGCTCAATGAGAGTTTTTGCTATTAATGCCATCCTCATGGCCACAGGGTTCCACCCTGAGGGACCAGTCACAGCCAGGCTCTGCCACAGTCCCGATCTGGAACATACATACCTGTCCCATAGCTGATAACTGTGTGGGAAGTCCCATTAGCACCCACAATGGCTTTTATTTAACAAATAAAAGTTAAGCACATTAAGATCAATGACACATGACCTTGGCCCAAAGGTAGAACCATTGCATCCTGGTCAACTGCGCCCCATGTTAAAAGTGTCCTGGTATTTGCATCTTTTTGCATTTGCATCTTTTTGCATCCCGGATATTTGTGTCCCAATATAAGTATATTTATATTAGATGTACTTTTTAATTTTTAAAATGCAAAGGTAGGGTTAGGGTTGGGATAAGAGGCTTAGGATATATAACATGGGGTTTGTTGCCAGACACAAATGTCCAGGGACAGCAATGACCAGGACACAATAAACCAGGTTGCAAATACCCTGGTAACATTTGGCCCTGAGCCATAGGAAACCTGGCAATCCTAGTTTGATCAATGAGGACATCATGGCAAACTATGGATACGATCAACCAGAAAGTGGAGGAGATAATAGGTAAGGGAGGTGTGTGTGTGTGTGTGTGTGTGTGTGTGTGTGTGTGTGTGTGTGTGTGATCACAATAAGTGAACTAGATCCTACTCTAAAAAACCAGTTGTTTGGTCACAAATAAGCAATATCTGGCATGTAACAAAGACCACATGCCACACAATTATTTGTTCTTATTTATATGAATTCCTTGTTTATGTTATTTTTGCTGCTGTTTCTTATTAGGTGCATTCACTGAACACTGGTGTTGGTGTACTCTCTCAAAACTCACATACACTTGTATATTCAGAAGTTTCAACAAGCATGGACTATTTTTGTGCTTGGTTTTAGATGCATCCAAGGCAGCACAGAAATGCATAGAAATGCATAGAAATGCATCCAAGGCTTTGCATTTCATGAGTTTCTGTGCCAGCTCCTTGACCTTCCTTGATGGCCAGTCCCTGTTCTCTGGCCTGTCCCTTCATATTCAATCTATTCCTAAATCTCTCCCTCCTTCATTCTCCCAGGTCTTGTTATTGAAATAAAATAATAGTAAACATTTTTTGAAATGTAGCTCTTGGAATTAGAATCAACACAAGGAAGGTGATATGGTCCATTCAAGATTCCCTTGTTCCAATAGTCCCAGCATGGAAACCAGAGTAAACGGAACTTCACAGAGTACCTTGCCAATGGCCTTAAGGACTTGTTTGCATTAACACAAAAATTCAGGAGTCAGAAGCGCTCTGATGTTAATCTGAACCCTGTACCATGCCTGTGTGGTTTTGTGAAACAGAGATAGATTAAGCAGTCAGACCTTCCCAAAATCTTTCACGTCGAACAAGTCAAAAACTTCAAAGAGCTCGCTCTTCCGCAGACCAAACTTCTCACAGCAGGTAGAAAGGAAGGTCCGGATGTTCTTAAGGCACAGGAACTGGAAGAGAAGTGCAAGGAAAGGATTTAAGGCTGTGACAGCCATACAACCACCATGCTAAACATGCTTCGCTTATTCACATTGCTATTTCCTGCTCCCCTTTATTGATAGTTCTCATGTTCATAGATTGAAAAATTCAACCAGGACCACCCAGACTCTGAGCCAAACTGACAAGCAATAAGCAACAGCAGACGCAGAGACCAATCCTGCGCTTCTGTGGCATGGGACTGCAGCGGCACCGAAAACGGCCTTCCCCCCCGATAAAGGGAATAGCCCCGCAATGGCGCTACTCAATTCACTGCAAGGTCGGTGGTGAGGTAAGGTCGTGTCAGGTGCTGAGCATTGCTCCACCGGTCTCGCCTCCCTCCCTCCCCACTCCCTCCTCTGGCACACCTCCCCCCGCCCTCTCCCCACCTCCCGCTTCCCTGTCAAGTCTCTTCCCCGCGCTTTGCCCACCTGCCCCCTCCTCGGAACACCTCCTCCCCATCTCCTCTGAGATTTGCGGTGCAACTGCTGAGCAGCGGAAGCTGGGCGCCCACCCATTACTAGCCTGGCCAGTGCTGGGCTAGCACGGGCACTCATCCGGCATTAGGACTCGCAAATGTACCTTATAGCACGTTTGCAACAGTGCACACCAGTAAGCCAGTGCATCAAGCTCAGGATTGGGCTCTCAGCTATGCTCAGTGTTGCCAGGTTGCTGGAAGTCCTGAGGCAAAGCCAATAGCACTCCTGACAGTGCATTGGGAGCTACCACTACCACCAATACTTAGGACTGAGGAGGGCACATGGGCCCTATCATCACCACACCTATGCCAAGGGACCTTCAACCAATTTGAAAGTTGTGTAACAAAGAACCCCATTTTTTTCCCCTAACATATTTTGTGCAACTTAAGACAACATAAATAAACATTAATCAACTGCATATTTTGAACCAGTGTGAAACTATGGAGGAAGGGGACAGGGATTTGAGTTTACAGGATCAAGCTCCTTTACCTTCCATCTTCTACCATGGGGGGAGGCAAGGATAGGACCAAGTTGTTTGTACAGTACTGTAGTGAGACTCAACCCTCAGTGTTGGGGGGAGGGGTGTCAGAGGAGGAAGCATCATATTGATGTAAAAAGGCACCAGAAGCAGAAGGTTGAAGAAGTTGGGCCAGCAGTGTGGAGGAACTACTTGCAGATTGTTCTCTGTCATGAAGACAGCCTAGATTTCCAAAGGGAAGAAGCTGGAGAACATCACTTAATCAGTGACCAGCATTCTGCAACTACACATTTCTCTTACAGAAATTCTGTGGCAAAGCTTGAAAGTGGCTAGCTAGCAAGGGGTCATTCTGTCAGCAAGAGAGGGCGTTTTCCTTCATGCTCTGCTTTATGAGTGTCATTGGGGATCTAGCTGACCACTGTTGGAAATGGAGTGCTGGGCTACATTGGTCAAGGCCATTCTTATGTTCTGCCAACCACAAGTTTGCTTTAAGATATTTTGAACTCTGAGAATGAAAGGAAAATGCAAGAATGCAGCAGTTCTTTAAAATTTCTCTAGAGGCAGTGACCATGGAAAGGAGGGAGAGGCACAGCAGTTTCCCAGACACACCACCTGCATGGGAAAAAAGGCTCTCTTGCTTCCTTTTCCTCCTTGCTACTGCCTGGTCAAGGCTGAAAGATGGTTGTGAAAGGAAGGTGGCAATTAAAGTTCACAGCCCTGCCATAAAACTTCTTGGCCTTTTGGCTAAGATCAAGTATAGTATCAATTTCCAACTTATGTCCATCAGAACTTGTCAAAACCCTGGGGATGGTAATTTGGTGGAGGGGATGACGACAGGTAAATACTAAGAGAAGGGGCAAGGGGTTCTGGCTTGAGCATCTCTATGTTTAATCACAGCAAACTTTGGGATACCATAGTTACTAGACATGCGCTTCTGCACATACAATGAGGTACAACTGGGACAAATTGGGCAGCTCAGGACCCATTTGGCCCAAGATTCCCAGCAACCCTTGCAAAATGGGGCAGAAAGAAGGAAGGTCTAGCAGCCTTACCCAGAGCCAACTGGCTTTAAACTTAAACCTTACACAAACAGCTGCCATTCTGACAGGCAAGGAAGGAGGGAGGGAGGGAGGAAGACCTCATAGACTGCAAGGATCCCTGGCTGGGTGGATAGGTGTATCCAGTACATCTCTCTGTGCATAGGATACACTGGCATCCCATGTAGTCCCTCACACAGTGTCTAGGGGAGATTTTGTTACATCACAGTAGTGTTCCCTGTCACAGAAAGATACTCTCATGCTATATGAGAACAACACTTAAAAAACACACAGCTTCCCTGAATGCTTTGGTTTTTTTTAAACCAAAAGCAGCCTCTGGGGGGGTGTGAGTTTGAGCACTAGAAAGGCTGTGTATCCACCTCTGACTGTTCTTCTGCTCACCTCCTCCCTGCAAATTCCTCTTTCCCCCCATTGGGGATGGATATGGATACCAGTCACTGCAGCCAGCACAAGCATTTCCTATCAGTTATGTTGCAAATCATCCACTTGGTTCTGCACATTGATCTGTCCTGCCCTCATCCAAATACCAGAACTTTTGAAATCAAATTTGGTTACACCAGGTCAAGGACTATTTTCCTCAAACTGAGCACAGCCATCTGGCCCTGAGGAGGAAGCTAGGAATGTTTCCCTGTTGCCAGCCTTGCAGATGCATTCACTTTGCACTGCCTCCTTCCTTTCTCCTCCCCTCCTATTAATGTGATTGGAGAACGCAACAATGGGGAAAGTATTGTATTATCAAAGACATCATTTGCAGCCTCAGAGCTGCCTTTAGGAGGGCAGACATAGCTCCTTCCTACCTACATGGGTTCTTTGAGTGGTGACAGGGGCTGGCCCACTGAATACTGGAAACTGTGGGCCAGTTTGGGCCCTCTTTTTATGTTGTCCCTAAGCACAGCACAGTACTTTTACTTTGCCCCTCATGAGTACAAGCAAGTTGGGGGAGGGTCTCCAACTATTCCTGGTAATCTCTGTACCTGAAGTGGGGAGCAGGTCTGCCCCCTCTCAAACATGTCCCAGAATAAAGCCTGTCTTACTTTATTTCATACAACTCAATGCAGGACATTGAGAACCAAGCCCTACAGACCTGCGCACTCCTGCCCTGAGTTCTGTTTGTTGGTCATGCCACAGTGTGACAGGAAGTTGAGTATAGTACTAGCTAACCTAGCTAAATACCTATCAAGGTTCCTGGGTGTGGGGGCGGATGAAAAATTCCATTAGGTATTTTTTCCCAACCTTGCATGATCACCCCCCACTCCCTTACTTTCCCACCCTACGTGCTTGCCTTTTCTGCTCAGTTTGGCTGCATAGTAGCTTTATTCTTGGGGCCCCATTTCCAATTCATGCGGAATTGTGAAGGGATGTCAAGAGAATGCAACAAGCAGATTTGCTTGTGGATTACTTGTAGAGATAAGTACGTTACAGAGCAATCCTATGCATTTCTACTCAGAAATCCATTCTGTTCAAGGGGCTTACTCCCAGGAAAGTATGCATACAATACACTGTGTAGGACTGCAGTCCTAGTGTGTTAAGGGCCCAATCCTATCCAACTTTCCAGCACTGATGCAGCAGCAATGCAGCCCCAAGGGAAGGAGACAAATGTTCCTTTACCTGGAGGAGGCCTCCATGACTGCTACCCCACTCCAGGATGCAGTGCATGCCCCATTGGCATGACTACATCAACACTGGAATGTTGGGTAGGATTGAGCGCTAGGATAGGATTGAGCTAGCTTTTCTTTGTTTTGTTGGTAGTCTGTTATTAATTATTCCTATAGGTCTATTCTCTACTCTAAGTAATTTCCTAAGGCATAATCTCTTGATGGGAATTCTTACTAGCTTATAGCATATTAATAGGCATTTGTATATGAACTGCACTTGGACAGTCTGGCACTTTCACACCAGTCAGCTGTAAAGCAGAAAGCAGAATTTAAAAAAAACCTGTGTGCATGTGTGAACTCGGGAAGTAAAGAAGTAATCCCATCACATGCACAAGTGACTTCCCCATCTGATGTGGATGAGGACACACAACTATTTCCCCAGCACGTTCACTTCCTGCAAAAAAGTGCTGAGCAGTATGGTTGGTAATACATTTAGCACTCTCTTATCACCACATTTCTCAACTGCACAGTGACACCATCTGTTAAATATTTTCAGCTAGCTAGACACTTACAAAGCTTGGTGAGTGGGAGCAAGCTGAGAAATAGAGCTCTGGGTAATAGAAAACTTGCTTTGCATGTACTAAGTCCCAAGTTAAATTTCAGGCATCTTCAGATAGGTTTGGCAAAGACACCTGCCGAAACCCTGGAAGCCTGATGCCAATTATGATAAAAGGTCTGCATATGCAGTTTCATATGTTGACTCCCAGTTCTTCATCCAAGCCCACTCAAGGTCATCACTCTACTATCCAAACAGAGAAGATGACCTGGCTATGCTGCTCACACCTCCCATTACAACAGTGATGGCAACAGCTCTAGACATAGCATGGAGTTGATGGATAGGATAGTTTTGTCTGATTTTACCTGAGGCCAGATCCTGAAAAATAACCATCAGTAATTGCTACCTAAGAACTGTACAGTCTCTAATTTATTAAAATATAGTAAAAGATCTATATTTTAATAAAAATTAAAAAAGGGACACAACATCCCTGAAAAAGGGACACAACATCCTCTTATAAGAAATCAGAGGGATCCAGATACTCAAATCCTCTCAACTTCAACTTCATCAGATTGACTTTCACCTACCCGCTCCCAGAGCATTCCACGGGGTCAGCTGAAAATCCTCTCTTGTAATATCGCTGGTTGGTCTGCAAAGACTCATGGAAAAGAGCTAGATACTGTTTTAAGAGACCGAGATATTATTTTACTGCAGGAAACTTGGGCAATTAGACCTATTGAGTTTGATGGGTTTCTCTCTATATCTTTACCCGCACGGAAGAATGCAGTAAAAGGCCGCCCAGTTGGTGGCCTTGCCATATTAGTGAAATCTGCTTTCAAACATGAATTGCTATTTATGGCTGATAGTTTTTGCAAAATACAAGCAATCAAGGTGAAGCTAATAATTATAATTAATATATATATGCCCCCTTTAAAAGATAAATCTGCAACTGAAAAGCAATGGGCATATCTTAGTGGTATAATCAATGACCTGACTGGTAAATTTTCCTCTTATAAGATTCTAATCGCAGGAGATTTCAATTCCAGGGTGGGGTATAATTCCGACATCTTTCATCAACATTGGGACTTACCTACTGATACGACATTGCCAGAGACCTGTCTATTCGAAAGGCAATCGAAAGATAGAACAATTAATGCTGCGGGGCTGCTTCTAGCCAAATTTTGTATTACTTATGGCCTTACTTGGCTAAATGGCTTAGACGCATTGGGGGATAATGGAGAATTCACTTACATCTCATCTAGAGATGCAAGTGTCATTGATTATATCTTGGTTCCTCCTCGACTCCTTCCCCAGATAGCAAACATTTGTGTTGGATACAAATCCTCAGTTGTGTGATTTGGACTATCTCCCAAATCATTATCACAACACTAACACCCAAGAGGAAGAAGGTTACCCAAACATAACAAAAAGAATTAAATGGGACCCAGACTCTAAGGACCTATTTTGTGCATTGATACAAGCAAAGGAAATCCCTCAGTTGTCCACTCTGGATCAACCAGGGATTGTCCACTTTTTTGAGGACTTAATATCTACTCTTCTGAAAGTATTAGGTAAGATCCCCTCATCCCGAAGAGTTGAGGGTAGGAGAGATGACTCTAAGATTGATCAGATCTGCTTATTTCTGAAAACTGCTGTTCGCAGCACTTACAAAAAATTTAGAGACACCAACAGTAAAACACTTTTACGCCAATATTTCGAGCTGACTGCCCACCTGAAGGAAGCTGTCAGAGTTTCAATCCATTGTATTGCAGAAGCAAGATGGTCACTGCTAATCAACGCTATTAGATCAAAAAATTCTAAGAGTTTTTGGCAAATTATATCAGGTTGTTTTCATAAGGAGTCAATTGGTACTACCACAATCCCTGCCAAACTGTGGGAAACGCACTTTAAATCAATTTTTTTTTTATGAATCCAAATCGACCTCTGCGGTTCAGGCATCCATCCCGCCAGACCTCCCAGACTGGCCTGCTGTCTCAGTGGATGAGATCATTTCAATTATTAACCAGCTAAAACAGGGCAAAGCAGCTGGCCCAGATGCAATTCCCTCAGACATCTACAAAGCAGCGCCAGACTGGTGGGCACCAATTATGGCGGAACTATTCACAAGAATCAATAAATTTGGAGTAATTCCAGAATCCTGGACCAGATCAATCTTGGTCCCTATTTTCAAAAAAGGAAATAAGAACCTTCCCTCTAGCTACAGGCCAATAAGCCTTTTGGATGTCGCAGGGAAAATGTACGCATCCCACTTATTGAAAAAACTTTCTTCCTGGATATCTGATTATAACATCATAGGTCCAGAGCAAGCTGGTTTCAGACCAAACAAGTCCACAGTCGACCACTGTATGATTTTGTCCCACTTAATTTTCAAACAGGTGACTCAAAAGAAATCTCGACTCCATGTGGCATTCCTGGATTTAAAGTCTGCCTTTGATTCTATTGATAGGGACAGACTCTGGGAAAAACTTGAGAAGATGGGACTTGACAAAAGATTATTAGAATTAATTCGTGTCCTCCACCTAAACACTTCCTATCAAGTGAAATTATCCCCACAAGGTGACCTTTCAGCTCCAATCCCAATCAACAAGGGGGTCAAGCAGGGTTGTGTGCTGGCACCCATTTTGTTCATCCTTTTTATCAATGATCTGGCCCCCTTCCTAACAAAGCTTGATTCGCATTGCCCCAAACTGGGATCGGTGGACGTCCCTTTACTTTTATATGCTGACGACATGGCTCTGATCTCACGTACAAAAATAGGCTTACGGAGACTGGTCAAAGACTGCATTGAATACCTTACAATAAACTCTTTGCAGTTAAACTATGAAAAGTCTAAAATTGTGGTATTTGGGAACTCATGGAGACCACAATCTTGGCTTTTCAGTGGAAAATTAATACAACAGGTCAAGGAATTCAAGTACCTTGGTCTTCGATTTCATTATAAGCATTCCTGGTCCTCTCATCAATCAACTGCAATTAATTCATCCACACCAGTGGTTCAAGCCATAACTCGCTTTTTCTTCTCCTGGGGCAACCGGTTTGTACCAGCTGCTTTACAAGCTTTCAATGTAAAAGTCATACCACAAGTTTTATATGGCATGCCAGCATTAAATAATACAATTGAAAGGTTTCAATCCAAATTTCTTTACAAAATTCTTGGCTTACCGCATTGAGTTCCCTATGCAGCACTTTGCCTGGAATCAGGTCAACACAGTTACATGCATGGTCCAGTTTTTTAAAATACTGGGCCAAAGTCTTTTTCAGGGTTGATCACGACTTGCTGCTAGAGGGGCTGTTGACTGATTCAGTGTTAACCCCTTGCCTAGTACTATTTTATAAAAAAAACTCAACAGATGGGCCTTGAGGTCGATCTACAAGGAGCTCCCTCTCCTGAGGTTATCACTAGACTTGTGAAAACCAGACTATATGCTATATAGTCAAGATATATAGGCAAGAGATTCTAGGCGCAGCACAGAAAAAATGTTCCCCTCTGAACTCTCAACTTAAAATTACAAGTGGTCAACAACCAAAATATCTGTCCCTCCTAACGCACCCCCTGGAAAGAAGGGCCTTTACCTTGGCACGTTGCAATGTGACCCCCTCTATGACTTACATGGCAGATTTAGAAACGCCACCTGGGAAGATTGTTTATGTAGCTGCAATTTAGGCGAAGTAGAATCATCCACACACATTATGTTGCACTGTCCCAGATATCAAGCGCTAAGACAACAATTTCTCTCTCCCTTGCTCCATGCTAAAACAGGGCATTCTGAGAAAGCTATAATTCAATTCCTTCTAGCAGGTGATGTAGACTGACAACCCTCTCAGTCGCACAATTCCTAAATTTGAGTAATCTGAATCGAGCCAAGCTTTCTGTACCAACTAACCACTGAGTAGATTACATCTGGGCAATATCTGCAGAGTAACTGATTGTTTTCTGTTTTTTAAATAATTCGTGTTTGTATGTAAAATGTAATGTACGTTTGTATCTGTGTGTACACGTAGGTGCGCACATATACATATATTTGTGTACTACTTAGGTTTAGAGACTGTAGGTCTCTACGGTTTCTGTACAGAGTCTTCACCTATCAAATGTTTATGCCTAATAAAGGTTTTATTGACTATTGACTATAGTAAAATACCATAAGATAGATTTTTATTCTTTAACTTTTAAAATTCTGGTCTTCACAATGTTTTTGTGAACACTTTCAGAGTAAGTGCACTGTAAACAACGTACCAGTAGAACAGTGGTTCCCAACCTGGGGTAAATGTACCCCCAGGGGTACTCGACAGAACCTTATGGGGTACTTGAAAAAGAACCGAATAATGGCAGAAAAAGGCAGGTAGTGCTCCAGAATGCCTTGCAGGGCCAGCAAGACAGGAAGGGAGGTGGCTGTGAAAGCCCCACCAAGGTTTTGGTCATCAATTCATGTATGAATCAGTGACTGAAAACTAGCACAGAAAAAAACCCGAAGCATAATATGGAAAGTGATCGATCACCAAGAATTTCTCAGGACACTTCTGGTGTAAAAGTGAAAAGGCTAACAGCCCAATCCTATCCAACTTTCCAGTACCGGTGCAACCGCAATGCACTCTGGGGTAAGGAAACAAATGTTCCCATATCTTAAGGAGGTCTTTGTGACTGCACCCCCAACACAGGAAGCAGTGCATACCCCATAGGCACAGCAGCACCTGCACTGGAAAATTGGATAGGATTGGGCCCACAGTCTTTTCTTCTTCAAACAGATAAAAAGAGACAATACTGTGATGAATACATAAAGTCTGGGAGATGAGGGCTTATATTATTCTTATCAATTACAAACATTTAGCTAATATGAGAGGTACAATTTATGGAAATAGGCTGCCAAGGGGTATGCAAGTGAAAAATGGTTGGGAACCAATGCAGGAGAACCATTAATCAAATCCTTCTTTCAGGTGCCTGGTGTATTAAGCCAGAGGCTCTACATAGAACATGCAACTTATAGCACATAACAGGGAGTGTGCAATTCAATTCACAGCAGAGAGACAAGCAACAAGGAATGACTGACCAAATGCAGCTGCACATAGTTGCAATCCTATTTACTCATAAGTAGATTCATTGCTTTCCATGGATGTTATTCAATCAATCAATCAAACCTTTATTAGGCATAAAAATTAACATATAATATCTCTAAACAATCCAATATATAAAAATATGTTAAAAAAGCAAATAAAGATAAAGGTTAAAACAGAACAATTTACTTGTGCGGTAACTCCAGGTTGCTTAGGACCAACAGATTAGCCCTCTTCAAGTTACTCAGGTGTAAAAATTTCGCAACTGGAAGGGTCATGAGTTTAGAATCTCCCGCCAACAAAAATTGTAGGCAAACATTCTCAGAAAGACCTTTTTTAGTTCTTAATAATGCCATGGATGTTATTCTTAAGTAATGGTGCATTGAATTGTAGCTTGGAAATTTGTTTCAAATGGAAATGAGGATTACATCCTGATGTCCCCCCCAAAAAAACACCAGATCTCTGTCAAGCATTTGCAAAATGGAACAAGGCTGCAGCAGGGTCTGCTAAAGACAACAAGGCTTGCTTGATTTCAGTGGAAATCTTGAGCCTTCTCAAGAAGAGAATAAAAGGTTAACTTTGGCTGCAGCTTGCCAGGGAGATTATGGTGGAGATTAATAGCCCTCTAATTATCTCTTCATTGTTTCTCTGGTGCCACTACTTGCTTGAAAAGCCCTGACCCATGAGTGACCTCACAGCTAAGGTGAGTAAGATCTGCTGATCTAAGCAGAAATTTCTTGCTCTACAGGTGAGTATTTATGGTAAACTAATGCCACCCAAAAGCACTTTTCCCTCCTGCAGTATCTTGGGATGTTCTTAAATGGGCACTGTGCAACCTTGGGTTTCCACAGCAATTTCTTCATTGTTGTGCTAATGTTAGTACACTTCCTGAACACATATGTAGCTTCCTCATTTTCAGACTGAAGGTTTGAGGTTTTATTTAGCTTTTTCTTAAAATAGCCATGAATATGCATGATTGCAGCCAATTATTTTGATGAGATACAAATAATTCCCAGTGGCATCAGTACCTGTACTGGAGGAGCTAGTGTGAGCCTCAGAGGGGAGTGACACCACACTGTCTGAGCCTCTGTTTGGTGATCTTCAGCCCTCTCTGGACCCAGTTGCCAGTTGTATACCTGCCATACACTTCTACGGGGCAAAAGCCCCAGGTGCCAACCACTAGGACCCTGCGGAAGCCTATCTGAGGCTCCTGACTGGGCAGAAACTGTGCTTCTGGTTTCTGGGAAGCACTGTTTATAGCATCAGGGAACCTCAGAGAGGCTTCCCCGACGTGCGGGGAGGTCGTGTGAGGCTCTGTGAGCCTCTGGTGAGTGGGGGAGGGGGGATTTCTGTGCAGGGGCGGCAACGATAGTCCGTGGGGGGAGCACCATCGAGGGGCTGCGGAAGTACTCTTGCCAAATATAGTGTTTTCAAGGCTCACTGGTAAGAACATGAAGCAACTGCACCCAGAGAGGGCTAAGGATAACTGAATGGAGGCAGTCCAGAGATGGATTTAGTTCATTAATGCAATGAGCTCAGTAATGCAATAGTGATGGGAGGTGAAAGCATAGCAACACACACAATGGTAAAACGCTGTTTGATTTTAATAGGGAGCAATATAGGAGTCTGACTAGAGCTGGGGCCTGAGGCCTCAGAGGATATGTTTACACTTTGGAATAATGTAGCTCAGAGATAGCAGATACCAGTGCCAGGCAGCTGCTGGGGAGGAATGAGCTCTCACCTTGGCAAATGTTATGATATTCACTGATTTATGCATGTATCCACCAGCTTTGTAACTTTTAGAGCAAAAGCACACATATGTAATATGGAGACCAAGTGATCCTTGATACCAAGGTAAAAGGTCACAATACTTATATAAAATTAAGTCATAGAAACCAAAATGCTTGGTTTTAATAAAGCATTTAAAAAAACCTCTTTAAATAAAAGGATAAGGAGCCTTAGTTTTGCAGAGAGGCCCCACAGCTGCTTAGTGTCTATACTAGCACATAGGAAAGGAATGCAGATAAGATAAGGAGTGCCAGGCACATCACACCTTCTCTTCTCTTTTAATGATGATTGCCTTCTCTTTTAATGATGTTATTCTAATGTTACAAGGTCGAGAGCAAAGTTCAAAAGCAAACTCAGTAGGCAAGAGTGGTGATCGTCTGCAAGCTTTAATTTGTTGCCAGCAACGGACCTCTCAGGGACTCTTATCTAAAGTGGAGAGCAATGAGAGCCATGTGGGAACTCCCAAAGCCCTCAGAGAGAGTGCCATTTTCCAGTATGAGCCTCTCTCCTTTTATTCAATTCTGGCTCCTTTGTCTGCGGAGTCTTACTTTTCATTGGCTGATGTGTGACATCAGAGATGGAGGCTTTCTCAGGATTGGCCAGAGATATCATGCACTTAATTATTTGCTCTTATCTTTTGCTACTCTTTACTTATTTATTACAGAACTGGATTTATGGTATGTCTTTTGCAATTATCCCCTGACCTTCACAAAAGCCACATGCTTATCTATTCAACATTCTTTCTATCTGGTCATTAATCACTGTGGGTTTTCTGTTAACGTCTGTTTGAACTAAGACTCTTGGTTTTTAATTCTCTATCCTATGTGTGATTCTCTATTTGTGATGTATAGTGGTATATTTACAAGACAAACTAACTCTTATTGTACAAAAGGATTCTTTTTTAGAACTCCTTTCTTATTTAAAACAAATCTTATTTCTCTCTGTGTCAGCTTAGAGGCTCTCATTATGTTTTGCTGATCAGGGGACTCTCTTAGGAATGTTTGCTAATTAGGGGCTTTCTCATAGACAAATTTATTACCTTGTCTAGCTGTTTCTGCAGGTGTCTTATCTCTGTTGTTAGCTGTCCAAGTTAAGACTTCCTCATTAAAAATGTTTTAAATTGTGTCTTTTCTTGGTACTAAAAGATATCGCTTCCTGGCTACTCCTATTTGTTATCCTGTATGTTGTAAATTAGTACTCTGAATTGTGAATTTCTAGTTCCAATTATAAGTCTTTAAATCTGTCACTTTTGAGTCTACAGAGAAGTCTTATCTGAGGAGTACCACATTCCAGGTCTATGAGCTGTTGCAATTTAATTACATGGCTTGAGCAGCCTCAATGGTAAAATTTAACTGCCTTTAAGCTAAACTCAATAATTTTCCTTTCTTATGCACCTCTATAATATTATTTATTTTTCAATAACATCAGGCAATTAAGCTTTACCCTAACAACCAATTTATATATTAATTACACTTTAAAAAAACAATCTTTATAATTATTAAGGCATTAAAAGCTATTGCCATGCAGGCATATTATATTTGGCACTTCTGTGATATGTTGCTTTGGTGCAATGCTCTCTCAATATTCATAACACTGTCCTTCTGAAAATATAATGTTTTAAAACTGTTTTTTTCCTGGTTTAAGGGAGTCTAAAGGAATTAGGTTTAAGAATCAAAATAAATGTTCTTTTTCCGTCTAGTCCAGTTTCATCTGTCTAGTCCAGTTTCATTTATCAAAGCAATTAAATTTGACAGCTGGGAAATTCCAACTTCTTTGAAGCTTGAACCTTATCTTTGTCCTTGACATTCCTTGAGACTGACTAGCAAAGGCTGCTAGTCTAGCAGTTTCAGATGGGCCTCAGAACTAAATGGATTTTTTGCAAATTTGTTTGTGGGCATGCTAAACATAGCATTTTCATATAAACTTAACTAATTCACCCATAACATTGCATTAACGTTATTAATGTAAGTAAACATAACTGATTAGTTTCAACACAATGGCTACATACATTCATTGCATGGCATAACATTTGCTTCATTAAACATTTGGGCTTTCAGGGCCTTGCCTCACTAACACCTATTAAGGCAAGGCCAAAGGGAGAAGCCAAACTTAGGCCAGAAGGAAATACAGTAAAATGTCATGATGTTTCGTTCAAATGTATGTATGATGCCAAGATGTATCAATGCTGAATAGTGCTTATGAACCAAATGTTATGTTATGTAAGGAGAAGATGTAAGTTCAGCATACCCAAAGTCCATACCCAAAGTAAGCCAACATGTATGTTTGCTCAGAAGCAGCCTTCTGCTCAAGCAGGCCCAGAGAAGCAACTTTGCTCTCTTTCTTTCTGAGAGGGTCTGTTTGTGCAACAGGCCACTGCAAGCAACTTAATGCTAAATGTTTACTCATGTTTACTAATGCTGAAACTAATCATTTATGCAAATGTTATGGGCAAATTAGTTGGGTTTATATATATGATCCCATAAGGCAAACAGCAAGATTCATTTCTGCCCTCTCTCTGTTTGAGACAGTTGGAAGTAGGTGAAAGGTACAGCTAGTCCAATTATTGGCTAGTCCAATAAATCAGTCCAATTAAAGTGCTATTTGACAGCTAGCAAATAATTAGAGAGGACCCCAGCTAAAGGAATATCCAGTTTTAAGGAATGTCCAGGCAAACTGCCAAAGGAACTGATATGTCAAGATGAGTGGCTAATTAGCAAAAGTTGTATTTTGTACAGTTTTAATAAGATGCAATAAGAAAAGCTAAGTTGAATGTTAGAATGTGATTCAACAAGATTCCCTTTTTAGCCAAATAAACAAATAAAGTACATAATAATGCTTAAGAACATATCAAATGCTAGAAGCCTGAGTGTTTTAAGCATTTCACAAATAAACAAAGGCAAATTTAGGGGTATGCTCAGAGGACAGAGAGTGGAAGCTGGTCAGGCAGTCCTGAAGGGTGTTGCTCTTGGCAGCCTGCCAGAATGATGAGTTCAGAATGATCCAGTTGTCAAGAAGTTAATTGAATTGATAAATGGAGCCAGGCTGAACAGAGAACACACCCCCAAAAGCTTGAAAGTCAAACTGGACAAAAGGAGCAATTTGGACATAATTAAACCAGGAAAATAGCTTTAATAATTACTGAAGCTATTCTTTAAAGTACAAGTATGGTATTTTAAGTGAATTTAATAGGTTAATTGTAAGAATAAAAGTTAGTTGGAGTACATTCCAATTCTGTAAGATTCAAAGTCTTGTTTGATGTTTTAACTGAAACATAACTCATAAGGAGATTTGAAAATAATAAGAAGTCAAAGATGCACCTGGCCAGGAAATGAGTTAATTTAAATAACTTATCTCTTAAGTACCATGAAAGAGACATAACTCAAATCAGTTTAAGAAAGTCTGAGCTAAGCAGCCATTAATCTAGTCTCACTAATGAGGACATTTGTAAATCAAGTCCAGCTAACTAACATTGTGTCTCTAAGATAAGAGAAACACCTGCATAATGAGGTAATAAATTGTCTATGAAGTTGTCTAATTGGCCAACATTCTTGAAAGTCCACTGGTCAGCAAAACAATGAAGCTTCTAAAAGCTGACAGGAAAAGTTAAGTTTAATTAAAATAAATAGGAAAAGAGTTCTAAAAAGGAAACCTTTATTTAAAAGTTAGTTTCCCTGTACAGAATAAATATATGTTTACTACTATACCTTGCTAACATCTCCTAAAGTACACATATAAGAGAAAACTTAGTTTAAACAATGCTGGCACACAGCCCTATGAAGCCTGGTACTAAGAATGTTAAAGAGATGGTCAAGGTCAGGCCAATAGAAGAATAAGCAGAGACAGGCAAAGACAGTAATAATTGGGTGAACAGTGCCACCTCTGGACATGTTTTATGCAAATTTCTATTTTTCTTATTGGTCAGCTCAACCTAGCCAACCAAATGTCTGTAAAACAGCTAATTAATTTCTAACAAATGAGAGTGTGAGATTTAGAGACAAAGAAGTCAAATGACTATTTAAACAATGTACACCTATGGGAAGTTTGCTTTTTCTCTGGGACACTGAGAGACCACAGCTCTCTGTGTTCCCCATTTTGAACCACCAAGAGAAGCCCATTGCTGGTAATGAATAAAGCTTGAAGATAACCACAATTCTAAGTCTGCTGAGATTGTTTTGAACCCTGATTCGCCGTGCAGCACTATCAAAACAATCTGTATAATTGGCTTGAATTATGTCAGTGTTATTCAGCATTGGATAAATGGTATTGTAGTGCACCCTGCTAGGTTTTAGAAACTTTGTAATTTAATAGGTTTTAAGGTGAAACTCCACCTGTAACCAATCAATTGTTTGCCCACCTCTTGCCCACCTATTTCCCATCTTTAATTCAAATTGCACCTTATCTGTAACCTATTAGGTGTTTGCCCCATCTCTGATGTAAAATTTCAGCCAATGGGATGTCTAGATTTGAGACAAAGAACCAGAAATTGTATAAAATGGTCAGGACACCATTGAGATTTGATCCCATGCTTTGGACAGTAGTCTGGTGCGTGCCCATTGCTTGCAATGAAATAAAAAACCTGCAAACTCACTCCTGAGTTTTCTTGAGCTGCTTTCTTTCAACCTTGCAACAACAGAGCAGAAGGTTGGGGGTGATGTGATTACATCATTACATCACACCCAAACTTTTGGAACGGTGAGCTCCACTGAGGGCGATGCATCCTCAGGATCTTTCCTCATCTTTCCCCAGACGTGGTGCTCTTCAATGTAATAGGAAAGCCTCCCTATGAGTATGTGACGTGATGCTTGTTTGCCTTGGTTTGCAATACAGCCAACCATTATGACATGTGTAACCAGCATATCCATGAGAAGGGCTTTAGTCTGTAGCACTGAATCTACTAGCTCAGAAAGAACAATGGACCAAGAGAAACACACTGGAACCGTGCTGGGTTTTGCTCACACACGAGTCTATCCACATGACCATAACTGAGGGGAGGTGGCAGGGGATTTAGCTGAATTTGTTTTAAAACATTTCTTTAAGAAAAGGACTGATAATGGCGGTCAGCCCATATGTGGATTTTGAGGATGTGTATGGATAGATTCATTTTTTTATACAGGTGTGCATATTGGTGCCAGGCAATGTGCATGGATGCACATGCGGAAACATACAAAAACCCTAGATCCTTGCAGTTTTCCTTAAACTCTTAGCATCCTGTGATGCTGAAACTCAGCCTCTGTTTGTTAAACTAACAAAGTACCTCTGAGGCAAGGCCATGAAAGCAAGCCATTTATGCTAAAACTAATCATTTATGCAAATGTTTATTTATGTTAATAGTGCTTATGCTATGCTATAGGTGTTTACAGCTATAGGGAAAATATTCACAAACAAATTATTAATTAAAAGTCTAAATAGAAGTTCAATAGGGGATGCTCACATGTTTAAAACCAAAAAGCATTTCTCTGGTCTCTGTCTGCAAATTGCAAGCTGGCTGTTAAAATTAGTCTCAGGGAATGTCTCTGGGCAGACTGCCAAAGCATCAGATAAGGCACTGTCTCTGAAAAGGCAGCATGAGGGAGGGAATTTCCCATCTCAAGCACAATTGCCTGCATGTCAGACTAAACAGAGAACATTTTGGATTTTTAGAACATAATTCAGACAGGCTTTCCCTTTTAAACCAAAATACAGTCTAGTATGCACTGGGAAGAGCTATTTACACCAAAGCTTCATGTCAAAAGAGCTATTTAGAAAGTATTATACAAAGATCACAAAGTTAGCATGCAAGCCAAATAATTCTTCAGTTATTGCTTAAAATTATAATCAAAATATATATAAAGGCATAGTAATGAGTTTTAGCTATTAAAATAGTTTGATTAAAGCATAAATACACAGAATAGTAGAAGCCATTAAATTAAAAAGCCACAAATGTGATTCAGAATGCAGCCTTAGCAGAAAAGCTGTTCCCAGCCAAAAATCAAAAGGGTCTAACAGGGAGACTCTGGAATGTAGTATAAAGTTACTCCTCAAAGATAAGGCTCTTGTCTTGGGCAAAAGCATTCCTAACCCTGTATCTCCTCTGTAGACTCAAAGTCCTGTTTGATACTTTTAATGTGAACAAGGGAGTAAGCATCCCACAGAGATTTGCAACAGCATATGGGCAGAACAACAGGCTTTGCAACAAAAAGCGAGGGCAATGTTATCTGTCTTGGCACCAGAATGTGGGGAAAACAGAATATGAGACTGAGAAGACACACAACTTGCAACATTTTAGTGGAAAGACTTGCAACATTAGATAGAGATGCCTTGGCAGGGACAGTTTATCTGTTGCTAATTAAAAATAGAGTTTTCTAAGATACAGACACCTGCAGAAACCAGCTAGACAGGAACAGATAAGCAGGAACGTTCCTGAGAAAGTCACAAGAGCCTCTGTCTGAGCTAAAAGCTGACAGAAGGGGCTGGATTTAGTTAAAATGAATGAGAAAGGTCTCTTAAAATCCTTTTGTACAATAAGAGTTTAGTTTGTCTTGTATTAAATATATGTTTACATCACTATACATCTCAAAAGGTAACAGATCACATATGGACTCACACATGGAATAGAGGCAAGCCAGAGGACTTGATTTAGACAATGTTGGCACAGAGCCCCATGGTGTCTGGGAAGAACAAAGAAAGGAATTTAGAGAGATAGCACTGGTAGCTCTTTGCAACATGCCAGGGTCAAACAAGTGAAGAGTGCCAAAAGATAAGAACAGAAGACATACCAAAATGCCAGTTCTGTAATAATTTAGTAAAAACCTACTGGCTTTTGAAATCTTTAAGATATATATGTCTCAATGTACATTTTTGCCTTTTTTGGAACCTGTAACTTGAAACCAACCAATCAAATGCTTGAAATGTTATCTCTAGCTAATCCTGAGAAAGCCCCATCTCTGATGTCAGACCCCAGCCAATGAGAAGTGTAAGACTCCTCAAACAAAGGAGCCAGAATTGAATATAAGTGAGTAGAATATAAGTGAATAGAATATAAGAGTATAAGCTCAGACTGGAAAATTGCTCTCTTTGCTTTGGACAAGGAGTCCCTGCCATTGCTGGCAACGAAATAAAGCTTGCAGACGATCACCACTCTTGCCTACTGAGTTTGCTTTTGGACTTTGCTTTTGACCTTGCAACACCTCAGGAAGATTTTGTCTCCATCATGAACTTCTGAAAATTCAAGGACTTCCTCTCATGGGAAGAAGTACCCTTGAATTCCACTAGGACAGTAATTCCCAAACTTTTTCAACTGCGGCTCCTTTGACTTATTGGGCCATTGGCTGTGGTTCCCCATTAGGAGTACAAACCTAATCTTAGTGGCAGCAGTTTTTTGCAAGGATTCCATGGCTCCCCTGGGCTTGTTTCCTTGGCACCCCAGGGGGCCATGGCTCACAGGTTGGGTACCCCTGCGCCACGGCTTCAACAACTTCCGTGCCATCATTAACTGAAATCTGGACCAGTCCATGCAACAGGTTCACTGTCTGGACACCACAGTACAACTAACTATGGAAAATACATATAGGTAGTACGTTATACCAGATTACTACAAATATCTATATGACTCCAGCTCCCACCCAGAGCATACCACATGACCCATTGCCTAAATATAAAATCATAGGACATGGTTGTATTTATTCAAATATTTCTGTACCACTTTTCCCAAAGGTTCAAGCAGGTTACCTCATAGGGAAAACCAAAAAAAATTAAAACAAGCTGATAAAATGTACACCACCAACAATACTATGTAACAACAACCATAGAAAACTATATTCTCAAATATCAATCTCACATCTGGAGTTTACAGATATTTGGGGAGGAGGGAGAAGAGTTCCTCAGTGCCCATCATTTCTCCCATATAAGAACATGAATCTTCCCAGCCGCAAAAGACCTGTCAAGATAAGATTTTTTTTTAGGCCTACTTTGAGTAATTGAGTTTTTAGAATCTTTTAGAGCTTCCCAGAGGAGCAGCGGTGCCAAAATGGCTACACATCCAGTGGACGCCAGGAAGCAGCTGGAGGACTCCTTGGGAGAAGCCTCAAGCCTCACAATGGGACTTCTCAAGTCTGCGCTGGCTATTTTGCCAGTGCAGACTTGAGATCCTGTGCCGGGCCAGAAGGCCCAGCATGGAGTTCAGGATCTGGCAGAACAGAGCTCTGCTGATCCTGCCCACTTCCTGCCCTGGTTCCTCCCCATCTCCACACTCCCCTACCCTCATTCCACCTTCTCCCCCCCCCCCCAGAGGCCACACTGCCACCCAGTAGTGGAACTCACTCCCAGAAGCAGTGCATGCTCCTTCTGCCGGCACTGGGCCTGGTGCCTGACTGGCGCAGACCCAGCGCCGGCACTCCCTATTCACCAGATGCTGTAAACGTGCTTTATATCATGTTTACAGCACCCAGCACCGGTGCTAGGACTCAGCTGGTGCTGGGCCTCTTTAGGACTGGGCCCTTAAGCAACAACAAATTGATAAAAAAAACATAGCTGGACAGAGTAGTTGGTCAAAAACATAGCACTGATCTTCCTTCCACCTAACCTAAAAAAACTGCAAAAGACTGCAAGTTGATCACTGACAAGATTTGGGGGCCTGACTTATCATAGCAGAGTATTAAAAAAAAGGGGGGGGGGTAAGTGAATGGTAGACCAAAAGCAATTCATTAGTACTGTAAGAACTGAATGATGACATAATCCTGTCAACCAGCAAGCCTGCAGCCTGCAAGTGGCCCCTCTCCCTCCCCTCGGGAGCCATTTGCCTCCTTTAGCTTCACTGCAGCGTGCAAGCAGCTCCTCCCCTTCCCTTTGGAGCCATTTGGGTGGGAGAGGGGGCAAAATGGAGGCGAATGGATCCCAAGGGGAAGTGGTCGCTTGCACGCTGCGGGGAGACTCCCAGCAAAATTTAGTGCCCTGCCCCCCCTTTAGCAACGCCAGTGAGCTGAGAGATGCTCTGCAGTGATATGTTGGCAGAAGCAGCACTGCTAAAAGGGTGGCCTGCATGATAATTGGGCTGCCAAGCACCATGGCAGTTTTGCCCTTCTCCCTTTCTCACCCCTCTTTCTACCCCTTCCTCTGTACCCCTTCGTCACCTTCTGAGGCCTCCTTCCATCATCCTCTCAGCACCTTGGCAGAAGCAGTGCTGCTGAAAGGGCAGAGCTGGGACAGCCCAATTATCATGCGGGCAGCACTTTCAGTAATGACACTTCAGAAGAAACAGGGCTGTTAAAAGTGTGACCCACGTGATAATTGGGCTTTCCCAGTGCTGCCCTTTTAGCAGTGTCACTTTTGTCAATGCGTCACTAAACAGCTGATGGGACAGCCCAATAATCAGGAGGATAAAGAGCTCCCACAGGCTGCATCCAACTTGTGTACCTTATGTTTGACACCCCTGACCTAGACCTCAAGAGAAGTGGGGGAAGGCAGTTCTTAAGGTATGAAGGTTGCAGACTGTGCAAAGCTTTAAAAACTAACAGCACCTTGAATTGCACCCACAATTGCAAACTGGCAGTCAATGCAGCTGATGGAAAACAGGTGACATGTCTGCTAACACCCAACACTCATGAGGTTGCAGCATTCTGCATTAGTTGAAGCCACTCAGTGGTCTTCAAGGGCAACCCCACATAAAGCACAATGCAGTGTTTAACCTTGGAAGTTACAGGTAGTTCAGTGCACCAAGTGCAACAAGGCCTGAACCTGTCAAAAAGTTCAAAAGGTCTCTTTATTCGCTGAATGTGAAAGAAGACTCTCCTAGCTGCATCATGCTTCTCAAGAAGCAACTTCAGTTTCAGGAGTTCCCCCAGCTCTTTATTTGATCATCTGATTACAACAGAGCCCCCTTCAACCATAAGAAAGAATATCCCCTCCTGATCACACTTATTTCAGTTCTGTGGACAGGGACTCTTAATTGTAGGGTTAACATCAGACATGCTGTTTTAAAAAAAAATTATTTTCCAAATAGTTTATTGAATATATTTTACTCTAAGAAAAAAAAGGTTTGGTTCATTCCTTAGAAATGATAGACCATAATTCAAAAAGCTATACAACTGATTTATAATATCTTCAAAACAACTATTTTCCAGTAACACATTCTGATCAGTATACTTACTCTAATATTGTAAAATTTCAGCGTTGGTACTAATCTTCCTAGTCCTTCCATTCCCTGAATCCAACAAGTTGAGTAAGCTTTATCAAGTGCAGGGTATTCCAGTGGTTCTCACACATTTAACACGGGGACCCACTTTTTAGAATGAGAATCTGACAGGACCCACCGGAAGTGATGTCATGACTGGAAGTGACATCATCAAGTAGGACCATTTTTCACAATCCTAGGCTGCAATCCTACCCACACTTATGCAGGAGTAAGCCCCATTTACTATCATTGTTAAAAGAATATACATAGTAGCTTGTTCAAAGTACAGGTCTGTAACATTTCTCCAAATGCAGTCACATACCACGATAGCATCAAGTCTAATATATTAAAAATAAAATATTGAAATGAATGGGGACCCACCTGAAATTGGCTTATGACCCACCTAGTGGGTCCTGATCCACAGTTTGAGAAACACTGCCATGCTCTATTCAGATATTCTTCAACTGTAGGCCCTCTGATCTTTATTTATTTAGAGATTTTCATCCTGCCTTTCTGCTCCTGGAGAGACCTCCAATGTAGCTCACAACACAAATAAAATAATTTGTACAGCTCAATTTTTAAAAAAATGGTTAGACCATCCATTTTCAAACACTGTGCCATGGCACACTAGTGGTCCACAGGTGTGCCCCAGGAATTTGGGGGAAGATCATTTATTAGTAGGGCCAATGGGGATGTGAGTCCCCCACTGGCAGCATGGTGTGCCTTGTCAATCGTCAAAAACCTGATGGTGTGCCTTGACAATTTTATTGCCTTGTCAGTGTGCCACGAGATGAAAAAGATTGAAAACCATTACAATACCTTAATAATCAAAACAAGACAAAATGCAGCAGGGAAACATAAACCAACTAGGTAGAGAATAATAAAAAACAAAAAGCCTAGAAAAACAAAAAAAGTTTTTACCAGATGCTGAAACACCAAAAATGAGTGGGCCAAAGAAGCTTGCAGTCTCTGCTCTGGCTCAGACAATTAAACTATGTACTGTGTCGTAGTCAGCTGTTGTCAGGCATATCAAAACTATAACAATCCCTAATGAAGTGAAGTCACAGATCACAAAGGCCAGGATTTGCCTACTCCAGCTAACAGCCCAATCCTGAGCTTTCCAGCACCCACTGAAGCAGCAGTGCCAAAGTGGCTACCGCTGTATCCAGCAAGCGCCAAGAAGCATCCAGAGGTCTCCTCGGGGGAAGGGGACTTTCATCCACTTTCACTGGTGAAAGCCCCAAGCCCCGCAAGGGGGCTCTGCAAGTTTGTGCTGGCTATTTTGCTGGCACAGACTAGAGAGAATCTGCGTTGGGCCTTGTGGGCATTGCAGAGGTCCGTTGATCACGCCTACCTCCCACCCTGGTGCTTCCTCCCACTCTCGTTCTGCCCTCCACCCACCCCCCAGTAGCTGCACTGCTGCTCAGTGGTTGCACTTACTCTGGGCAGTGGCGCATCCTCTTCCTGCCAGCCCAATGCTGGTGTGGACCCAGTGCTGGCACTCCTTACTCACTAACTGCTGTAAACGTGCTTTACATCACCCAGTGCTGGAGCTAGAGCTCAGTGCCGGCGCTGGCTAAGTTTATCACTGGGCCCTAAAACTGCTCCAGTGTCATATTGTCCAAAATAGCATAGATCAGAGGTTCTCAAACTGTGGGCTGCAACCCACTTGGTGGGTCGCGATTGAATTTCTGGTGGGTTGTGGTAACTGGGTGGCCGCCATCTTGGAAAAGGGCAAAATGAAGTTGGCAGCACCATTTTGAAAAAGGGCAAACCTGGGCAGCATCATTTTGAAAAAGGGCAAAGTGACCCAGGTGGCACCATTTTGAGTAAGGGCAAGTAGACCCAGGCAGAGCCATTTTGAGAAAGGGCAAACAGACCCTTGGGGAGCCATTTTAGGCTTCCAGGCACAGAGTAAACAAACAGAAAGAGTGGCTTGCACATGCGCAGGGCAGGCAGCATGCCGCTTTTCCTCTGTGAGTGTGCTGCTGCCCAGCCCCAGTCAAAGGAGAGGAGAGGAGAGCATGCTTGGAGATTTTCAGGTGCGTGCTCCCTCATTCTTGGGGGCATGCAGGACCCCTGTGTTTGGCTCCCTTTAACCTTAGGTAGGAGAGAAGGGGAGTGGAAAAGCGGCCTGAGTGGGGACCATGGGTGGCGGCGGAGGGGGCTTCAGTGCCCACACTCTGCTGCCACACACTCAGCCAGGCGAGAGGGGGAGTGGAAAAGCGCCCTGAGTGGGTGGCGGCAGAGGAGGCTTCAGTGCCCACACTCTGCTGCCAGGACAAGTGAGCACTCCCTTCCAATATAGCTACCCCACTGTTTGGCTCCTTTTAGCAGCTGGGAGGAGAACAGTAGGGCACCCCTATCTTCCCAGCTGTGAGGGGGATGCTCCATGGTCCCGCCCCACACTTCTCTGATGCACACCATTAAAAGTAGTCAAACAGATATGATACATCTCTCCAAGTGCCTTGGTCATCTCTTCTGCATTGAACATATGTCTGAGAAGCTAGAGGTGGGGTTGGACTAGATGACCATATAGGTCATTCCATGATTTTGGTGATCTTCAGGGTTCTGTGTGAAATGGGCTGAAAGTAAAGTCAGTGTATGTGGCAGAGAAGCATTTGGAATCTTCAGGGTAATTTGTGAAATGGGGTGCATTACTGATGATGGGCATGGTGGTGGTTGTCGTGGCAGCTGAGTGATTTCAAAGCCACAAGGCTCACTCCTTGCTTGTATCTCTGGTTCAATCTTCAGAGAATTACAGCTCTGCCATGGTCTTTCACCAATTTTGTTTTATTGTTGCCAGCTGACAGTTAATAATAATAATAACAACAGGTATTTATATACCACCTTTCTTGGTCTTTATTCAAGACTTTATTCAAGGCGGTTTACATAGGCAGGCTTTATCTAAATCCCTTATTAAATAGGGATTTTTACCATTTGAAAGAAGGTTCTTTCTTTCAAGAACCACTACATTCAGGTGTTTCATTCCGATCTGGCTTCACATTCTGGCCTCCATCCTCCCATGCTCAGAGCAGATGGAATAGCTCGGCTTCAGCTTGTCAGCTGCTTCAAGGTCGCACCGGTGCCGGTGGCCTCGAACTGGCAACCTTGTGGATGTTATCTTCAGGCAAATGGAGGCTCTACCAGACCTCCTGCCCCTAGACCAGTTCTGGCATATGTTTAAAACTTCCTGCTTCTTGGTGATGGTTTTACAGATGAAAGTTGTTAAACTTTCATATTTATTCCTGGAAGCATTAAAATATTCAGTAGAAATGGATAACTGCTTTTTAAATATAAACACCAGACCTTTTCAGAGCACAGAATGTCATTAATTTTGCGAACTCAGGAGTCCTGACTTCCACATTGCCCTATGCCTGCCTAAACACTGTTTCACCTGCTGGCATCCTTGTCTCCAAAGAACCATGACCCAGACTAGTTCCAGGGAGTGAGTTTAAGGACCTTTCTTTTTGGAGAATATCACAAAGCTACATTAAATGATGTTCCCAACACAATGGGCAGTAAGAAGGGCTTACTTCTGAGTAGATCTGCATAGGATTGTGCTGTCAGTATGTGCATAGTATGCAATACAACTCTAAGAGACTGGATGATGGAATTATGGAGGTGGGAAGGTGCAGCTGTGGATCGTATGCAAGGAATGGTCTCTGAAATGCAAGGCAGGCAGCAATCCTTCCTTCTGTGTTGTTGTTGTTGTTGTTTTGCAACCTGCTGTTTGTTTGGCTTTTCTAGTTATACTAGCTGGTGTGTGAGCAAGACACAGTTTTCTGAACCTGACTTGCAGTTGTGGCTTACTGTGCTCTGAGAAACTGAGATGCTGATATTCTTCCAACCTGACATTTGAGTAATATTTGCTCTGGCAACCCTGAAATTCAGGATGTTGTTTTGCTTGTGTCAAGGTTGTAAGGACCTTTGTTTTATTTCATTTTGCTATTGGAAAATGGTTGAGAAATAACCCAATAAAAGCTAATAAAATGCAATGAGATACTCTTCCTTTCCACCACATCAATACCACGTGGTATCATTTTGCTTCTCTATATATGACATAATGTCATTTCTCTCAGGTAGCTTGGTTTTGCTTGATAGCAATGGTAGCGGGGGGGGGAGAGAATTGGAAGAAGCTTCTGAGCTGGAATATTTTCTCTTGTCATTTACAGTTTGAGTTCCTAGGTTAGAACAGTGATGTCACTTTCTGCTTGATGAAATCACTTCTGGCTCTGCTTTCACAGTGACGTCACTTCCTGCTTGATGATGTCACTTCCTGCCATGACATCACTTCCAGGTTGATGACATCACTTCCAGTGGGTCCCAGACAGATTGTCATTCTCAGAAGTGGGTCCCGGGCTGAAAAGGGTGAGAACCACTGGCATAGATGGTATATTATCAATTTCCCTGCAAAAGACTTGGCTGATGCAGACAGCTCCTAAATCGAAAGTGGTGGTTTGCCAACAACAGACCAACGAAACCTAGAGATCAGGGACTGAAAAATCAAGGATCATCCTCCAACACAGGGGTGTCCAAATTTTTTAGCAGGAGGGCCACATAATCTCTCTGACACTGTGTCGGGGGCTGGAAATAAAATTTGAATAAATTTACATAAATGAATATAATAGAGATGGAACTTATATGAATGAAGGTCTTGCAATAGCTCAAGGCCTATAAAAGGCCTTGCACAAAGCAAGCCTGTTGTTTCCTTTGCTGCCACTGCTGCATCACAGATGTCAAACAGCAAACAGCCCTCATGCAAGAGGTCAAACAATCACCCTCATGTTGATTGTCGGTCCAGTTGTGTTGGTCCAGTTGTGTCGGTCCAGCATGGGCTACAGCAGGTCTCCAGAAGGCCAAAGGCTCATTGGAGACTGGAGGCTCCCCGCAGATTAGGAGTCCCTGAGGGCTACAAGTGTCCCCCCAGGCCAGGGTTTGAGCACCCCTGCTCCAACATGATATATGCCACCGCTTGCCAGTAGTGACCTTCTGTTGTCTTCATAGGACAAACAAGTAAGTTTGTATGTAAGAAAATAATATGCACAAAGGTGACATTAAATATGGCTGCGTTCATAATCAATAAAGGGCGCAATCCTAACCCCTTATATCAGTGCTTTCCAGCACTGACATAAGGGCAATGCAACTCTGAGATAAGGGAACAAAGATTCCCTTACATTGAGGAGGCCTCCATGAGTGACACCCAACTGCAGGATGCAGCACGTCCCATTGGCACCACTATGCCAGTGCTGGAAAGCACTGACATATGGGGTTAAGATTGCGCCCAAAAGGTCTCTGCTATTGTCTGTCTTGTATATCTTAGGCCCTGCTGTTTTACGTTTCACGGAAAAGCAATGTCTTGAAGCAGTAGTAAAAAGGGTATTACTTTAGCTTAGATAACCACATTAGTGACTTCTGTGTGTTATGAGCTGAAAACAGTTGTCAATTTTTTTACTGGCTTCTGCTTCTGTGCCTTTACTAATAAGCTGATCTGCAGTCATTAGCAAATTGTGAAGCACAAAGAGAAGCATTATCTGCTGATTTCTGCAGATGCAACTGCTGATAAGACACAGAAGTAGACTAGCTTTTTTTCTAGTCCATTGGCTACCTAGTGCGGTAACTTACAGGTCAGCTGTCTGCCCTGCAGAAGATATGGGTAAGCTATTGAGGGCAGGGTTTATTCATTATGTTACCACTAGACAGCGATGGCACAACTATGTCAGTTGCCTGATGCTGTTTCTGACACACCGGTGGTGGTGGTGGTGGTGGTGGTGGTGGTGGTGGTGCTGCTGCTGCTGCTGCTGCTGCCACCACAAAAAAACCCAGAAAAAAGCAGCCCTTGACCTCATATGATTCTTTTAGAAACAAAACAGGAAGTGCAGGTTGTGCTGGGAACTCCCAGTGTGCCCCACACTTTCTGTTTTATTTAAAGGCTCTGCAAGGATGGAGCTACTTCCTTATCCCCTCAGCTCCTTCCTTCCTTGCAAAGGTCTCTTCCACATATCTTCACCCCCCTCCTGGGCCAGGCAGCCCTACACAGGGCTGCTTGGAGTTCCACTAGCTGGCAAAGATCTGAGTAGCCCCATAGAGCTGGCTGAGGCATTACTTGGGGGTAAGGGGAATAACATCCCCTTATGCCAAGGAGACCTCCAACCTGCTCCCAACTAGCACTGGATACAGTGGCTGTGCCAGCACTAGTTAGGATTGGGTTGTCCATGCAGTAGGATCTGCCCAGTGTTTGCCTCCAAGTCTGCTAGAGAGAGTTAACTCCACTTATACTGCATCCAAGAGTACTGTACCCTGCATCAAGCACAAGCTTCATACCATGGTACATTTTGGGAAGGTGGATACTTCTGGAGCACGTGTGTTGAAAGGCTGAATTCCTTCAAGGCCAACTCTGCGACTGAGAAGGAATGAAAGCATTCTGTTTTATTGAATATATGTAGTTGCTCCATTTAGAGACACATTAGGGATCTATGGTCCCTAAGGACCACAGTACAGCATTCTATGCTGACATCATTGAAACAGCCTGAATTGCTATGATCCTACACTCTCTGGGATTAAACAACACTTTACATTTAAATCCTGTACCAGTGCTCAAAGTGAGTCAATAGCTGTATTTGTGGCAACATGTAAGTAACTTGCATCTAGTAGTTCCTTACAGGAACCATGCTGGAGGACATGCTGCAAGATCAGCTGGTTTGGAGCACTGGGGACTTAAAGTATTCAATAATGTCTTTTAGCCATGCCAGATTTGACTTTTAAAATGGCCTTGGATACTGTCTTTGTGGTGGAATCTGTAGAACAAGGGGCAAAAGACCTCCAACCAGAACCCCAAGTCACACCAATTCTTAGAATGGAAGCTAAACCAGACACCCAAAACCCAAGAGGAAGGGAAACACCACAGTAAACCACTGCACTATTGACCAAGCAACCTTGCTACCGCTGTGTAGATACTCACCCACAGACTTGCTGTTTTCCATAAAAAGGTGGACCATTTAGCAAAGATATGTTACAGTAAAGAACAGAGAGACAGAAAACCATGGAAGCATTTTTACTACAGAACTTGCCATTTGTAAGGCTCTCCACCTACAAGTGGTCCAGCAGGAGAAGCCGAGAAATATCCATTATGAAGAGACCACAACCAGAGCTGCTGTTACTATGAACAGAAGTATTGTGCAATTGGAAGTTGACACAGGGACCTCTGCCACCAGCACAGACCATGGAACATTCCTTAAGTTCCACTAAAATTGAGTGTTGGGTGAGTTAGAACAGACAAAAGAAAATGACCCCTGCTAATTGGGTAAGAGGCACTTTTTCAAGTGGGTGCTCCTTTTTTTAGCAGGGGGAGAGTAACTGGCCCACCTCACCCCAGCACTGTCTGTTCTAGTGGCTGTCTGCTGGTATTCCTTTGCATCTTTTTAGATTGTGAGCCCTTTTGGGACAGGGAGCCATTTAGTTATTTGATTTTTCTCTGTAAACCGCTTTGTGAACTTTTAGTTGAAAAGCGGTATATAAATACTGTTAATAATAATAATAATAATATTTATTTACTCAGCATGTGGTTGATCTGTGGAACTCTGTGCCTTTAAAAGGGAATTGGACAAGTTTCTGGAGGAAAAATCCATTATGGGTTACAAGCCCATATGTGCAACCTCCTGATTTTAGAAATGGGCTATGTCAGAATGCCAGATGCAAGGGAGGGCACCAGAATGAGGTCTCTTGTTATCTGGTGTGCTCCCTGGGGCATTTGGCGGGCCGCTGTGAGATACAGGAAGCTGGACTAGATGGGCCTATGGCCTAATCCAGTGGGGCTGTTCTTATGTTCTTATGAGGATGATCCCAGCATCCACTTGAACAGCAAAGGGTTCATGAAAGCATGAAAGCAGAAAGCTTATAACTCAAGATGCCTTGCAGAGTTCCAGAGAATTCTGTGTCTCTTTGGTCTGTAAACCGCATCATTCTTGACCATAACAATGAGGCATTGATTTAGGACTAAGACTGATAAATTTACAGATTGTTTTTTACAGATTTATCAATCTTTTTTATTGATTGATAAATAAAAATTATCAATCTTTTCCGATTGGGGGGGAAATCAGGGGGGAATTTAATGTAACCAGGCATTTTACTCTAATCCCTTGTATTATCTCTTCCAAGAGTTTCTTATAAGAATGAAATAACCATGGTTATAAAAGCTGTATAGGTTGGAACCTGGATTCTTGAAGGGATGCCTTCTCCCCTATATGCTTACCCATGCATCCCATTCTACATCTCAGGTCTTGCTTTGAGTCCTGTGTGAGGCACATTTGCAATGGACAGGGCCTTTGGAAAGTGGCACTCAGGTTAAGGAACTGTTTCCTTTCAGAGGCCCAAATGGTCCAGTCATTAGATGTTTTCAAACTTCTGGTTAAAATTGAAGTATTTGAGTGGCCACCTATCAATAATATCTTCAGTGGCATTACTGGGGAGTGCAGGCTGCACTGGGTGACGCACACAGGGGGGAGTGACACCAATATGGCCAAAATTGTTAAAATCTTGGTATTTTCGAATAATACCATCATGTTATATATCATTCAAAGCAGAATTTCATGCATAATACAATGAAACAAACCGGGATGAAATACTTCTATTCTATCAAAAGTTATAGCCCCCCCCCCAAAAAAAACCAGAAAAGGAAAACACAACTGCCTTATGTAACAAAAAGTGAATTTTTATCTCAAAACCGACCAATGAGACTGATTGTTCCAAGAACCAGTGAGGTGTTATTATGATACAGCAGGGAACAAATAAGGTGTTAGTATGAATCAGCTCTCATTCCATGCATCAGAGCCGATACTAGTTCAGTTGTGGGAGTGCCATCAAGTTGGCCACTGGTTTTCTGTTGGTTACTGATTTGTTAGGAGACCTGTACTGTTATATATTTAAATTAATAATAAAAGTTAATGGGGGTTACACCAGCCCTAGTGCTAAATGCCATTGCATTTAGGGCTGTGCATATGATATTGTATTTTATTCTGTACAGTCTGGTATGGGACTGTACAGTCTGTACAGTCTGGTATCCATCATGGGGGTGACCAAATCCTAGTGACACCTCTGGAGCTGTTCACCAGGTGTTGCACTGTTTGTCCCTCCTCGTTTTTAAAGAAATAAGATGTTCAGTTAGTTTTGCACTGTTTATTTGTTACTGTTCATTTTTACAGAAATAAATATGTAAGTACATTCATTTAGGCTGTGCGTACGGTATTGTAATTTAAAGGTACAATATTAATATTGCGGGGGCAGGGCCATTGCCCATGCAGGGGTGGGGAATGATGCATCACTACACCCACTACCCAGGGTGTTGCCCTGCCCACTGCATGGGAGGGTGTCTGTCACAGAGGTGACGCAAACCCTAGTAATGCCACTGAATATCTTCATCATTGATCTACAATCTGTCTGCCTTTTTTATTCTTATTTGTAAAGGCTTTGTACTTTCTTATATAAAAATGTTTGAAAACTTGGGTATACCGTATTTTTCACTCCATAAGACACACTTTTCCCCCCCAAAAAGTGGGGGGGAAAGTGTGTGCGTCTTATGGAGCGAATACTGCAAAAAAGAGTGCATGTTGGGGACCTTAATGAAGGGGGGATCTTCATGCCAGTGTATGATCCCATTCACCCTGATAAAGGGAGGGATCTTCATGCCAGTTTATAATCCCATTCACCCTAAGAAGGGGGGGGGGGAATCTTCATGCCAGTTTATGATCCCATTCAAAAAATGTCATTCAAAAAATGTGGCATTAGCAATGCCTTAGATGGAAGTGAAGACGGTATCTTATATGAAGACAGCGAAGAAAGAGATGTCAGTGATTGTGAGCAAATGAGCTTCATAAATTCTGACTCTAGTGATGACGAGTTCTTGGGGTTTCCAGAAAACTAGAGTACTCAAACCTTTAAGTCTCTCCATTTGTTAATGACAGTGATAATGGTTCTTAATGCCACTGTTGACTGCTGTTCACTTTACATGGTTCAAATGTTATTCTGTTATTTATTAAATATTTATTTATTTAATATTATTTATTTATATGTTATTTATTTATATGTTATGTTATTTATTTAATATTTATTAAATATTTTATTACACTATTTGGTTCAGAATATTTTTTTTCCTGTTTTCCTCCTCTAAAAAATAGGTGCGTCTTATGGTCAGGTGCGTCTTATGGAGCGAAAAATATGGTAAATCTGTGATCTATTGTTTTACCAGTTGTAAGCCACTTTAAGCACTGAATACAGCATAGATCTGAATCCACAGGTGCTGAATAGCATTCATTCTTGGGTTACTCCCCTCCGCACCAGCCACCTGCCAGATATTTCAGGCTGTCCAAATAAAATGCAGTGTGTTAAAACTTCCTAAGAAGCCTAACAAGATCAACAGGGTGGTATTTCTTTTCTGCATCGTCCCTTTCTGGCATCTGTTTTCCAGAAAAGGAGATCAGAAGGTATCCAACAATCTGAAAGATCATATGAATGTATGAAGTTACCCTATACTGAGTCAGACTGTTGTTTCAGCCAGTCCTATACTGTGACCTACACACTGACTGGCAGTGGAGGATCAAATTAGGTGTGAGGTGCAAGTTCCATCTTTTTCCTAAGTTAGTTTAAGGGCCTGATTTGGGCGTCCTGATTTAAATCAGAGCCACAGTATAGGGGAAGGTTTAATCCCACCCACCCCTGGTGCCATTTCCCTGATGAAAACCACCCATCGAAGCTGCTGCTATTAGCCATGAAGAGGAATTTAAAAACCAGGTAAATATTGATACCCATATATTTTCCCTTCAGCAGCCAACGGGATCTCTGGGGGGGGGGGATTTCCACTGCAGAAACAATATGGGGGAAATGGTTAAACTCCCTCCCTGCTAAACCATGGCCCCTCATCCAAACTGCCAAAGATGTCCCACCCCCCAAAAGACATCTGGAGCATATCACATCTGTTTTGCCTTCAAGATCTTTTGGGCTGGTGGTGCCAGGCACAGAATGTGGGCCCTTCTGCAAATATTACACATATTCTACTACTGACATATAGCTGATCCTCATCAGATACCACTAGTAATCTGATGAGCCAGCAATCTGGCTTTTTTTCTAAGAAAGGACTAATCAGAGTATCCAAACACAATGATATTAAAATGTCCTTGCTGCATTAATTATCTTTCTTCCCAAAGCTTCCTCTCTTCAGTTGCTCTTATTATCCTGCTACAAGATCACGATCTATGACCAGGTCTGCAGCATTGACTTTATTTCTGGTTGTTCCCTCTCCCAAAGAGTCTCTCATTTACCATCCAGTCCCATGGATGAAAGAACTGCTTCAGAAGCTACACTGCCCCTGCTATTCTTCACCACAACTTTGCCACAGGTACTTTCCCAGCCAAAAACAAAGCCTTTTTCTCTCACTCCGCTACTCATTCAGCAGTTTCCTGACTTCTTATGATCTTTACTTTGATAAGAGTGATTAGTGGAGATTAAAAAACTTATTTCTCCCACCCCCACCATTTACTTCTTGGATACCTACATAAGAATGCAAGAAAGGAAGACCTTTGCATCATCAAAGAAGAATGATGCAGGATGCTGGGAAGCATCCAATAACATTTCCTTAGAAAAGATCTGTTATATGGGTTTTGTCCTTGGTTGAGGCCCTGATAGGGAATAGGGAGGAATGTCCCTCATGTCCAATGGAGAGATCCATGGAGTTCTTAATAGTTTGCTTAGGATTCACCATCTTGAATATTTGGGTGCAAACCTCACTGCTCACTTTTAGCACCAGGTCATTTATCCTTGGACTCCACTGCTTACTACCTCCACTGTTCATTTATTGCTAGCCTCAACTTCCTGTCTCCACATGCTGATGAGTGCTACTGTTCCTGAGATATCTTGATACAAGGCTTAGTCAAAACGTTTTTGAAAATACAAGAAGATTTTATCTACTGGATCACCCTATCTACATGCTAGCTGAACACTCAGCAAATGCTAAAAGGTCAATATGGCAGGACTTCCTTTTGCAGAAGCTGCCTGGATTCCCCCAACCAACGCCAGGCTGATGGATCTGTAATGAGATTGGCCTGTGCCTCCTGGACTGGGATGCTTCAGAAGGGATAACTCAGGATGGCTACTATGAAGCTGTAGGATTTATCAGTTCAGCTGAGAGATGGGTTTGGTGGGTGCAAGTCATTCTGGCAAATATCTGTGTTCTGATCTAGGCACACTGTAAAGGAAATGGCAAGCAAGTAGCTAAAATGCTACTTGCTGTGGCAAGTCAGCTGTGCTCCTTCCTGAGAATGATACTCCCTTTGGGGCACAACAAGCATCTTTTTTTCCTACCTACTTGGAATTAGGTGTGCTGCACAGCAAAAGCAAAGCAGTCATCTGACATTTACTTCATCATGACCACAAACCCTTCAAGGTACATTACATCATATTTTGTGCTTACGAATGACAGAAATTTTGAGGCTCAAGTCAAAAGTCCCAGTTGTAGTCAGGCACCAAAGCCTTAAAGGGAGGCATTTGCTGATAATTCTCTCTCTCTCACACACACACACACACACACACAATTGTGGTTGACAAGGCACATCATGTCGTCTTGCAGATGCTTGCTTAAGGGTGCAATTCTATCTTGCGCTGGAACAAGCAAGCCAGAAGGCTTGCACTGTATCCATTGCAGGACAGGTGCCCAAAGTGGCTCAGCCAAAGGGAAAACATTTCCCCTTACCTCTGGGTAAGTCACCCTGGTCCCTGTGGGTCTCCTCAAACTTGTGCCACCTCCTGAGATGGCAGAAGTCTGAGGAGAGTGGAGCGGCTTGAAGCTGCTCCAAGCTCCCTGGAAACAGGGTTGAGATCCAGCATAACTGCTGGGTTCCAGCCCTGCCTCCCGCCAGCCCCCCCACCCCGGAGCTTACTATACATAGTATAGAGCTTACTATACATAGCTCTGATGTATAGTAAGCTCTAACAACTCTAAAAGTGGCACCAAATGTGGGTCACCAAAATATTTCCAGCTCTGGAATAAAACTTCATAAGCCTGGGCCAATATAGGGTCCTCCTTAGTTTCAGGCATATTACACATGTTCAGGCATATTACACATGGTTGGGGTGCACTCAGGTTGGAACAGGTTGATACAGTAAACAAATTCCATCCCTATATTTCAACTTTCAACTGACTTTCAACTGCTACTGGTAAAGATTACAGTCCACCTGCATTTGCATGTGCTGTTGTCTTCATGTATTCATGTGTAGTCTGGTAAGGAAAGAATCCAGGGTTGTATTCAAGTTGCAGCTGTATAAGCTTCATGGATTCAGAGTAGAAATTCCAGGCTGGTAGTCAGTGATAATGGTGAATTTTTTTCCAATATACTGTACACACACTGATTGATTTCCTTCATCCCAGACTAAACTCAGACACAATCCCAGACACAATTCCCAGACACAATCCTAACCCGCGCTGGAGCAGGCAAGCCAGGAGGCTTGCGCTGCATCCAACGTGGGATTGCAGCGAGCAGCGGCTCAGCCATGGGCAAGGGGAAGCCCTATGGGTCTCCTCGGACCTGTGCCACCTCCGCAGGTGGCGCAAGTCTGAGGAGAGTAGAGTGGCTTGAAGCCGCTCCACTCACCCTGGGGACAGGGGTTGGAATCTGGCATAACCACCGGATCCCATCCCGCCCCCGGCTCCCCACGCACCCTCCCCCGGGCCCGCCCTCCCCCCGCCCAGTAACGCTCCCTCCCAATACCTCCCTACCACGCCTACCTTTACCACTTATGTTGGCGCGCTCAAGCCAACACAAGCAGCGGTGCAGGAACCGCAGCAGAGGCTTCTGCCTCCATCTGTGCATCGGTGCATCTGACGCAGCTCCCACCTAAGGAGGCGCAAACGTGCTTTACGACCCTCCAGGGCCACCTATACCAGCATAACTGCTGGTTAGGATTGCACCCAAAGCCCCTTTATAACTTGTTTAGTTACATTTTGCTGCTGACAGGGATCTGGAGGGATAAAAATCTCCAAAAGAACTAAAGAACTAAAGTCTCTGTAAATCGCTTTGTGAACTTTTAGTTGAAAAGCGGTATATAAATACTGTTAATAATAATAAAGTTATGTGCTATTGGTCTTTGACTGTAAGACATCACCTGACAATGTACTGCTTCTATTCCATGAAAGGAAACATCACACACTAACTTGATGGGCAATGATGAATCAAAATATATGAACACATTGTCAGATGTGCTTCACATGTAAGAAGGCTTCTTCACAGGTCCATAACCAAACCCATGTTTGACCCTTCTGTAACAATTAGTTCAGTGGATGGAACACACTTGCCACACTTGTCGCAAAGCTATTATAGTCGTTAACAAACCTAAGGAATGATCAAAGTTGATCCTTAGATTGCAGATATAACCTAATCGTTAGATTGTGGGTCTTCCAGGACTGCATCACATTTCACTGGAGACTTGTGAGTCTTCAACAATGATTTTCAACCTTTTCATCTCATGGCACACTGACAAGGTACTAAAATTGTTAAGGAGCACCATCCATTTTTTGACAATTGACAAGGCATACCATGTTGTTGTTGGGGGCTTACATCCCCTAGTCAATAATACTAATAAATGACCCTTCCCCAAACTCCCATGATACACCTGCATACCATTTGCGGCATACTAGTGTGCTATGGCACAGTGGTTGGAAATGGCTGGTCTACAATGTGCCCATAGTAAGCTATTCTTAAAAATTCATATTTTGCATGATTGACTTGTACTTCATACTCTGTTCAAGAACCATTGGCAGAATTTTCAGATAATTTTTGTCACTTTCTCCTGATAAAATGCTATCCAGATAGTACTGTGTTCTTGGAATACAAGTTGAGTCTCATTATTTGCGAGGGTTCCATTCCAAGAACTCACGTGGATGGCAAAAAAACGCACGATAGCAAATCAATTTAAAAAACAAAGTTTCTTTGCTCTGGTTATTTAAAAACAGCCTTGCTGACCTTTGTAATGCACACAGAGGCCATCAGTCTCTCCAGGCACTTAGGCTTCACTAGGAGACAGCAATCTCTCCACCAGGAGCCCCAGCAAGGGGGAAAGAATGGAGAAGGTGATAATTGCTGCCATTTAGCCTTCTTTCACGTGCTCAGGGGGAAGGGAGGAGTGAAGCCTGCAGAGAATGATTGATGGATTGTCAGCCGGCTGCCCAATCTGGCATTATTATAGGACTATTTTCCTTTATTTTAAAGGGCCCTTCTCATCAGCTTTGACACAGAAAAATCTGTGGATACTTAGGTTATACTTGCATGAGGTTATATACTTGCATAATCACTTGCATGACCGTCACTTGCAACAGTAAAAAACAGTTTTTGAAACTGTGATTTTAAAGGGGTGCATTTTTCCCCTTCTCCAGAGATCAGCACATTCCTTCTCATTTGCAGGGGCCATTTGTGTTGTGTTAAATCCATGTATAAAAAATCAGTGTATAATAAGGCTGGACCTGTACCTTGCAAAACTTGATGCATTGACCTTTGTCAGACAGCAAAAGCTGATGCAGTACAGTACTTATACTGGACCAACACTTTTGATGTATTGATGATAAGGTATATAACTTCCTGAATCTCCTACTTCCAACTGCAAGTATGTCCTTTACAAATTAGTCATTGGCCTCCCTGTGCCAGTGCTGCATAGGATTGGGTTGTCTATATGCTTTCTTTTTCAATTTGGCACCCACTTTTGGACATATACTATAAGGAACAGGTCTGACTTTGACAAACTTGGACCCTGCTTTTTCAACTAATGTCAGTCCTGCTTTTATATATTTATATTCCTGTGCCCCCTAAAACACATCTGATACCTGATTTAACATCTTTCCCCAGTTTTCCTTGATGTTCAGGATTTTGGTAGATGCAATTGCAGTGCCTTTCAATATTTCTAAAGCAGGCATGGTTTGTTTATCCATTTTCATCTCCACAGTGCTGGCCACCTTGCTCAACCACATACAAGCCCAGAAAACACATCTGATATTATTATATTCCACATCATCATGTACTCCCCTCAAGGACATTATCTATTCTTCTGCATAAGTCTTCATCAGTAAGGTTTTTTGCCCCATTTTGATGTTTGTAAAAAAACAAAAAACTTTATTCTGGAATAACAACCATTGCAGCTCTTGTATCTGGTTGCAACCTAAGTATTTTTCCAGCCATAATTGATGTCAATCAAAATTGTCATTTGAACTTTTTCCTCCTATCAGGGCCTTACCATAAAGCAACCTGAAATACTGTACTCACATGGAGTGTCACCTGAATGGATAAGCCCCCAGCCTCTTGCCATGTCCAGCCTCCCACTCCACTGAGGACTCTGATCCTTTTCCAACTTTCTTAGAGCAAGATGGAAGAGCAGTGGCAGCTCAAGGAAGCTGCACTGATGGAGGAAGCCCCTAAATGTTACATGTGAGGTGTGATCCCAGCATTACTGATGCCAGAGGGCTGGCAGGGTGCTGGATGCACCTCACCAGTCTGTTGCCTGCCCGGCCAATTCTACCCACTACCACTACCAATTCTACCCACCCATTCTATCCTCTTCTTACACTCTTGCAACACACTACTGCTGTTGTCCTGATTCCACTCTCGTGAAGGCTTGGAGAAAGGGCTGCTACCATTCCTACCCTGCTACTTCTTGCAAAGTGGTTGCATGGGAGATAGAATTGTCCACCCTCCAGATTGACCTGGAATCTCCAGGAATACTGATTCCTGGAGTAGTCCAGGAGACTACTGAAAACAATCCTGAAAATTTTCAGTGCAATCCTAGGCATGTCTACTCAGAAGTACATAAGAACATAAGAACAGCCCCACTGGATCAGGCCATAGGCCCATCTAGTCCAGCTTCCTGTATCTCACAGCGGCCCACCAAATGCCCCAGGGAGCACACCAGATAACAAGAGACCTCATCCTGGTGCCCTCCCCTACATCTGGCATTCTGACTTAACCCATTTCTAAAATCAGGAGGTTGCGCATTATAAGTAAGTCAATGGAGCTTACTTACAGATAAGTGTGGATAGGTTTGCAGTCTTTAACATGGCCTCCAGGAATGTCCAGTGTTACATCATGCTGGGGTGGGGGGGGGGGGAAATCTCCACGAATAGCTTCATTCAGAGTGAATGATGGGAGCAGAGAAGTTCCACTTCCAGAATCCTCTCAACCTGGCAGTTTAAAAGTAACTGCAAAGGCATTTGTGGAGAAGAACGACAATAAGATACAGGTACAAGGTGTGTATGCATGTGTATGTTGGCTGGTGCGTGGGGATATCGGGTCTGTACTGTACTGGTGGTAGTAATAGCGTCTAGTGTACCATAAGGGGGCAGGCCAGGAGTCCAGTAGTGGGGGTTCCAGGGTCCTCCGTAACCTGAAACCAGCACAGTAACCAGTGCTGGTTTCAGGAAAATGCTCCTTCTTGGAGACTGTGTTGTTGTGAGCTGCAGCCTGCCATAACAGCTTCCATAATCATCTGTATGCAAATAAAGACTTTGCATACACAAAGGGCTTTGCATTTGGACATCAGGACCCCCCCCCCCCAGATAGTGTTCCTCTCCTCTGGTTGCCACCTGAGCATTATTTTTATGGATTGTTCATATGTTGGAAACTCTGTCCTTGATAAACAGGAAATTGACAATGCACAGAGGTTGTTCATATTTGTCATAAAGGCGGAATTTTATGTTTTAGTGGCAAATGACACATTATTTGCGATATGTGTATGTGAGATTGTATTGACAATGCCTTTGGGTCATTCCTTTGCAATTCTGCATGCTTAAATTTAGAGGAGGGCATTGGTATAATGGATTTGATAATTATGAAGAATCTATCTGTACTTTGTGTTTGTTGGTGAACTTGGGATGAAGCAGACCCTTTCATGCTAATAGGGAAGCTCCTGTGTGTATGAATGTAACATGGAGTTGGCTTGCCTTAGGCTGCAATCCTAACCACACTTTCCTGAGAGTAAGCCCCATGTCTGCTAGTACAATCTGTCATCATGAGTATAGTCCGCAGCTTGGGGGTCCACCTGGACTCGCAGCTGCTCCTGGATTCCTAGGTGGCGGCTGTGGCTAGGGGGGCCTTCGCTCAGCTTCGGCTGGTGCGCCAGCTGCGGCCGTACTTGGATCGTGCAGACCTGGCCGCGGTGATCCATGCCTCGGTGACATTGAGATTAGATTACTGTAATGCGCTCTATGTGAAGCTGCCCTTGAAGACGGTTCGGAAACTGCAACTAGTGCAGAATGCGGCGGCCCATGTGGTTACTGGAGGTAGGCGGTTCGACTCTGTCAGTCCGCTTCTCCAGCGGCTGCATTGGCTGCCCATTCGTTTCCGGACCCAATTCAAGGTGCTGGTATTGACCTTTAAAGCCCTATACTGCTCTGGACCAAGGTATCTTAGAGATCGCCTACTCCTGTACAATCCGGCTCGTCCTCTTAGGTCATCAGAGAAGGCCTTTTTACAAGTGCCGCCGCCTAGGGAGGTACGTGGGGCGGCTGCAAGAAATAGGGCCTTCTCAGTAGTGGCACCAACGCTATGGAACTCCCTTCCCCTTGACTTAAGAATGGCTCCCTCTCTTGAGACCTTTCGGCGAGGCCTGAAGACCCTTCTGTTTAAACAAGCCTTCTGAGTTCTTGGCCTTTTAACATCTTTTAATATTTTTACAAGCCTGATTCTTTTATGACTGTGATCATGTGATCACAGTGATCATGCTGTGATCATGTGGGAACAGTGATCATGCTGCGATCCGTTTTGATGTGCACGTTGGGGGAAGAATACCAAGCAAATCTCTAACAAAAACCCTTGACTTCCGACGGGCGGACTTCCCTCAAATGAGGAGGCTGGTTAGAAGGAGGTTGAAAGGGAGGGTAAAAAGAGTCCAGTCTCTCCAGAGTGCATGGAGGCTGCTTAAAACAACAGTAATAGAGGCCCAGCAGAGGTGTATACCGCAAAGAAAGAAGGGTTCCACTAAATCCAGGAGAGTGCCCGCATGGCTAACCAGCCAAGTTAGAGAGGCTGTGAAGGGCAAGGAAGCTTCCTTCCGTAAATGGAAGTCTTGCCCTAATGAAGAGAATAAAAAGGAACATAAACTGTGGCAAAAGAAATGTAAGAAGGTGATAGGGGAGGCCAAGCGAGACTATGAGGAACGCATGGCCAGCAACATTAAGGGGAATAATAAAAGCTTCTTCAAATATGTTAGAAGCAGGAAACCCGCCAGAGAAGCGGTTGGCCCTCTGGATGGTGAGGGAGGGAAAGGGGAGATAAAAGGAGACTTAGAGATGGCAGAGAAATTAAATGAGTTCTTTGCATCTGTCTTCACGGCAGAAGACCTCGGGCAGATACCGCTGCCCGAACGGCCCCTCCTAACCGAGGAGTTAAGTCAGATAGAGGTTAAAAGAGAAGATGTTTCAGACCTCATTGATAAATTAAAGATCAATAAGTCACCGGGCCCTGATGGCATACACCCAAGGGTTATTAAGGAATTGAAGAATGAAGTTGCAGATCTCTTGACTAAGGTATGCAACTTGTCCCTCAAAACAGCCACGGTACCAGAAGATTGGAGGATAGCAAATGTCATGCCTATTTTTAAAAAGGGAAAGAGGGGGGACCCGGGAAACTATAGGCCGGTCAGCCTAACATCCATACCGGGTAAGATGGTAGAATGCCTCATCAAAGACAGGATCTCAAAACACATAGACGAACAGGCCTTGCTGAGGGAGAGTCAGCATGGCTTCTGTAAGGGTAAGTCTTGCCTCACGAACCTTATAGAATTCTTTGAAAAGGTCAACAGGCATGTGGATGCGGGAGAACCCGTGGACATTATATATCTGGACTTTCAGAAGGCATTTGACACGGTCCCTCACCAAAGGCTACTGAAAAAACTCCACAGTCAGGGAATTAGAGGACAGGTCCTCTCGTGGATTGAGAACTGGTTGGAGGCCAGGAAGCAGAGAGTGGGTGTCAATGGGCAATTTTCACAATGGAGAGAGGTGAAAAGCGGTGTGCCCCAAGGATCTGTCCTGGGACCGGTGCTTTTCAACCTCTTCATAAATGACCTGGAGACAGGGTTGAGCAGTGAAGTGGCTAAGTTTGCAGACGACACCAAACTTTTCCAAGTGGTAAAGACCAGAAGTGATTGTGAGGAGCTCCAGAAGGATCTGTCCAGACTGGCAGAATGGGCAGCAAAATGGCAGATGCGCTTCAATGTCAGTAAGTGTAAAGTCATGCACATTGGGGCAAAAAATCAAAACTTTAGATATAGGCTGATGGGTTCTGAGCTGTCTGTGACAGATCAGGAGAGAGATCTTGGGGTGGTGGTGGACAGGTCGATGAAAGTGTCGACCCAATGTGCGGCGGCAGTGAAGAAGGCCAATTCTATGCTTGGGATCATTAGGAAGGGTATTGAGAACAAAACGGCTAATATTATAATGCCGTTGTACAAATCGATGGTAAGGCCACACCTGGAGTATTGTGTCCAGTTCTGGTTGCCGCATCTCAAAAAAGACATAGTGGAAATGGAAAAGGTGCAAAAGAGAGCGACTAAGCTGATTACGGGGCTGGGGCACCTTCCTTATGAGGAAAGGCTACGGCGTTTGGGCCTCTTCAGCCTAGAAAAGAGACGCTTGAGGGGGGACATGATTGAGACATACAAAATTATGCAGGGGATGGACAGAGTGGATAGGGAGATGCTCTTTACACTCTCACATAATACCAGAACCAGGGGACATCCACTAAAATTGAGTGTTGGGCGGGTTAGGACAGACAAAAGAAAATATTTCTTTACTCAGCGCGTGGTCAGTCTGTGGAACTCCTTGCCACAGGATGTGGTGCTGGCGTCTAGCCTAGACGCCTTTAAAAGGGGATTGGACGAGTTTCTGGAGGAAAAATCCATTATGGGGTACAAGCCATGATGTGTATGCGCAACCTCCTGATTTTAGGAATGGGTTAAGTCAGAATGCCAGATGTAGGGGAGAGCACCAGGACGAGGTCTCTTGTTATCTGGTGTGCTCCCTGGGGCATTTGGTGGGCCACTGTGAGATACAGGAAGCTGGACTAGATGGGCCTATGGCCTGATCCAGTGGGGCTGTTCTTATGTTCTTATGTTCTTATGACTTGCTGCTGCTCTATGCTCTTTTTACCTAGTTTTTATTCTGACTGCTGTTTTTTATGATGTGTTAATATGTTTTTATTTGTTTTTAAATTATGTTTTTAATATGTTGTAAGCCGCCTTGAGTCCCTTCGGGGAGAAAGGCGGGGTAAAAATAAAGTTATTATTATTATTATTATTATAGTAACCTGCACATCCACAAGAAATGCTTAACCTGGGTTGTAGATGAACAGCAGCACTTTGGCCGACACCTCTGTTAGAACAATGGGCCAGGAGGAAAATGCTGGCAGCTTCCCAAATTTTGCTCACACCTGTCAATTGGACAAGTCCATCCACTTAACCCTAGCTAAGGGAATGTTCCAGGGGCTGAGCTAACCTCTATTGGAGCAGCCAATAGGAAAGGCAGAAATTTGATTCTGTCTAGAGCTGTCAAAGGAGGAGGGCTGGATTGAGAAGTCCCATGATTTTTTTCAGTTGTTTCAGAGGTACCTGCATGTTGCTGCCATTCCCCTCCAGGCCCTATAGGCAAGCAAGAAAACTGAACCTAAGAAGTAAGTCTAGCAAGGAACCAGTTTAGGAAGCTTGCATTATGATTTTACTTCATTTGCCTCATTTCAATACAGTTTTTTTGACTACATTCAATTGCCTGCTTTTGAATATTTGAATCTTGCATCGTTTCTCTTTTTATCCTTTTTTCCTTCTTAATATTGTTATTTTTGAAACTATTCCACCCGGTTTGAAACACAGCAGGTTGTACTGCCCTATGCTGTTTTACAGATTGATCATGGCTAATCGACCAAATCATGTTGGTGTCAATAGGTGTGGAGGAGTTGAATTTGGCCCATTCGGTGGTTTTCCCAGATGCCAGCTTCCATGCTAAGGGAACCCTGATAATTGGGCTCTTAATCTGAGCATAGCTCATCATACCTTCTCTTATGCCACAGTTTTCACAGAAGGCATGTTCTGCAGAGAACATATGTTGGTTTTGTCCTTGGCTGTTAATGAGGCTACCTCTGGTTTTTGCTATCTCAATTTGAGCAAAACCCTTACCAATCCATATATATGACTCCCAGTATATACTCAAAGCTATTCTTCATTTTCATTTCCAACAAAGTCTCACCTCACCCAGCCAACATTGACAGTGCAGTATCACTGTCATACAGTCAAAGTGAAATCTACCCTATTTCTGTTCATCACTGTGCACCTTAGTGCACCTCCCCATCTCCACTTCACACACCCGTTATGAGCAAGAGACCAATACTCCCCACCCACACACATATATGATCACACTACAATAACTTCCTCAGATGTCTGGTGGTAACATTTTTGCTGCTAGATTCAACCTCATACATACAGATCAAGTGGATTTTATGCTGCCACAGATTATTGGTACCTTATATCTCCTCTCCCACCATCACTACTCACAGATATTGACCCTATAAAACAACACCACAGGAACTCTTATTGCCACTGTGATGTCCTTGCTTTTCCTAGGTGCCTGACCCCCTCCCTCACCATTCCTGTAAATATGTTCACTTAGCAAATATGTTCACATAGCAATATGTGCTATGTTCACTTAGCAAAACCATAGGTTATTACGTCCCCCCAGCTGAAGCTGTGCACTTCTTCAGTGACTAGCACAACCTCATGCTCTTCCCAAATAAGCTACTGGAGAAACAGTACCCCCCCCCCAGAACTAGGGGTGTTACTAGGGTGTTACTAGTACCCCCCCAGAACTAGGGGTGAGAGGTCATATATTGTTAGTCAAACCCATACCCCACCCGTCAGTAACTTCACTCACCTGAGACATTTGAGGGCGCAAATTGATCTCCCGCAGATTGACAGCATGAGGCATGAGGTTGTTGAGAAGCTGACAGAGGAGGACACCATCTCGCAAGGCCTGGGCTAAGTCACAGACCTGGGCACTCTCCCAGGTCACTCTGTGATTAGGGGGCAGCACCCGGCACTGGATAAGCCAGTGGGCACATTGCTTCCACAGTTCCATTGTGTATCCCCCTTGGACCCACGCGACTTCTGCTGCTGCTGCTGCTGCTGCTGTAATAGTTGCTTTCCCCTACCTCCAGTAGCACCCTTCTCTTTGGCTGTGAAACACAGCCACAAGCAAGAGCTTCCTCTTTTGCAACTGACATCAAACCACAAAAAAAAGCAGTGTGGGGGCTGGGGAGCTTCCTCACCCCACCCCTAGGGAGGAGCTGCCAAAGGAAAGCAACCAGCTCTCACACTTTGAGAACCATTGTCTCAGTTCTCTGCTGGGGAGGGTTAGGTAGGAAGTAATGACCTTCTCTTCATCAGTTTGGTTTCTCACCTGTTTTATATACCATTGTTTTCTAAAGGCCTTTCTCTTCTATCAGCAGCCATTAGCATTGCTGTTTGCAGTCACAAAATCAACCTATCAGGCAAGGTGAGGCAGTCTGTCTCAAGTGATAGATTTTGGAGTACCATTACAAACCAAAATGGTTTGAACCGTCTCTGACTGTAGGCCAGTTATTTCCATTAATATTATATCATGGGGCAAGTTTTGGCTGCCTTACACTCTGAAGGGCTGAGGACAGGTCATGTTCTATTTACTTATTTTTAAAATCCTTGTTTTTAGTCAAAAAGACCCTCAAAGCAGATAGCAATAAAAGAATAAAAAATTACAAAATAATTCAAACTTTTTTGTTTATAGCCAAACACTACCACAATTTAAAAAATAGAAGATACAGCACCCCATGTAGACAGATGCAAATATGAAATAGTGAAAGCTTTACATGTTGATTTTTTTAAAAAGGGCAAATTGCTGTTTTACATTTTACTCTTTTTCCCCAACACGTGTGCATTTATTCTAACTCCATTTTGGTTTCTGGTTGACAATCTTAGGAGCTAGGCAAGCTTTCACCCTGGAAGAGATGACATAGTGCTGAACTCTTAGGAGAGGTCATGCTAATCAAGAGCCATTAAGGGGAAGGAAGGCTGTAGGGCTGCTGGGCACCTGTGAATCTTGCAAGAGGCTTCCTGACTGCAGGACAGCTTGGCAAGCAGGGAGTCTTCCCAACTGTGGGATAGTCCAGCAAAGTGGGTCGCAGGGTGATCCAACTTTGGGCAGCCGGGGGAGCATTACCCCTGACTGTGCCAACCTGGAAGTAATTGGCAGTAGCATGGTGATGTCACCGCCAATTACTTCTGCATTCTGAGCCACAGAACTTGCTGTCCTCCCACATGGTTTCAAGTCTCTGTCCCTCCTAATGGACTCTCCCCTAATATGTGCTCCCCTAGCTTATTGGGGCCAATCCTCACCAACTTCCCAGCACTGATGCTGCTGTGCCAGTGTGGAATGTGTGCTGAATCCTGCCTTGGGGGGACAGTCATGCAGGCCTCCTCAAAGTATGGGAATGTTTGTTTCCTTATTTCCTTATTCTCATATTAGTATACTGTGCAAGTGCCACATCAAATGGACATTGTTATTAGAGAATTGTTAGACACATTCCACACTTGCCCCACCATCTTGGGCACCATCTCAGGGACTCCAGCTGAACCCTTTCAACCCTGGTGATGATGAGAGATCTCTGGAAGAATACCTGAGGGCTGCTCTGGGACTGGGGCAAGCCAAGAGAAGGAGCCAAGAGACTGTTGGTTCAGGCAAAAACTCTTAAAATCTTCTACCCAGGCTGCTTGCAAGCTAAGGCACAAAAACTCAGATCCAAAGGTTAAGAACAAAGGCAGTTTACTTACATTCTGATGCAGAGTTATACAAACATTTCTCACATCAAGGTTCTTAAAACTAGAAGACCAGGAGCCCTAAAAAGCTGCCCCTGGATGCATGCAAGTATGATAAAACAATAGTTAAAACAAAAATTAAAATACACTCTCCTGTTCTACTAAAGTCAGCAAACAAGAAGCTATATATACATAAGTAGGAATCAGCAAGGGGACACACCCTTTAAAAAGACCATTAAAGGGACCACATAGAATTTCAACATTAAAGAACCAGATACTCAACTAATAACCACTCTCAGTGTTGTTATTCCCCAACAGAGACAGGTGGAGGTGGAGGATGTGTGTAGAAACCCTGCCCCCACTACTGGACTCTAAGACCTCATTGTGGGCCAGCAACCTTCAACAAATCGAGGGATAGGAGAAATGACTATTGCCACAGCCACAACACATTGAGAGATGTCCAGCATGGAGGAAGCAACATCAAATGCTGGAGATGTTGATGAGCCCTCACTATCACCTAGCCCCATAGACTTCAAGATAATAATTAGTTTCATAAAGTTCATAGAGTGTATGGTAAAGAGGGTCCTCTGGAACCTAACCGCATTTTCCCTGAGGCTCAATGATTGGGTATCTGCTAACTCGGTATCCGCTAGGTTTTCCAGGAACCTTGCCCAAGCGGATAACAAGAACTGACTGTATATACAATGTACATCCCATAATCACTCAAGGGCATGCATCAGCAGATTATAGTTGTCCATTGCTCACTGGCATGTGGCCACTGCATGCGTAAGGATACATGCGTTTCACACTTCACATGTCTACGGTGTGAAACTCCAGCAGAATGCCCAGCCGCATAAAGCGGCTCTTCAGATGTTGGAAGAAAGGGCAGACAGTATGTCTGCAACACTGTCCCTCTGTTGCAATTCTTAGCCCGGTGCTTCCTCCTTCTCATTCTCATTCAGCATTTTGGGTGCTGACAATACACATACTGAATACACTTCCTCCTCTCATGAATAGTGGGGCAGGTTTTTAATGAAACCCAATGTGCTCACAGATAGTGGTGTCAACATTCCATACAAACAACATGGTAAAGTGCAGTAGGTCTCAGATCTGGATCACTGGCAGCAGGGCTCAGGCATCTCACTCCTTGCAGCACTAAGACCAGAGTATCTGCCAGACTGCGGAAGCTGTTGGCCTGACCTGTGCCGAACTGCATCCCTCCCTTTCACAATGGTAAATGCTGGTATGGCTCCTATTCTGTCCAGGAGCCAGTTAGGGCCTGACTGGCTCTACATAGTTGCTCCAGTCTCAGGTTCTTCATTTTGTGCAACTTGTTGGAGAAACCTTACTGCCCTGCTTTGCCTCCTTTCTATTTAACCCTGGCCTGGCATGGACGATGCTTACTGCCTCTCCTGATTATTGTTTACCATTGTCTGCCTCCTGATCATGGTCTAGCAACATGTCTACAGCATGACCTTCCTAGGAAGCCAGATCAAGGTCTGACAAATACTAACACTGATGGCACTGAAAGAATTGATGGCAAATGGTAGCAACTGAGCAAAATAATATGATATCTCTGTGGGATTTCTTTGGTTGAGAATGTATTGAATGGGAGGGAGGGAGGGAGAACTAGACCAATTTTTCTGATGGAGAATGGTGAACAGGTAGAGATGGGAGCAGATGGATTACAACGTGGAAGACAGGAAAAATAGAAAAGAAAGTAGAAATATGAGATAGTCACTGAGATGAAGGGTTAGTGAATTGTCCATGCATCACGCCATGAGGGAAAAGTGGTATATAAATCATTGAAATAAACAAACTTCATACTGTTAAAGAACATCATGATAAAATTTGCTTTTCTTTATCAGGTACAACTCAAGTGCATGCAGGGGCAGATGGGGGGGCATGGGAAGGCTGTCGCACCATTAGGAAGGGTGCCTGCCCAGCAGGCAGATCTGGGCTCCAAGTCCAAGCAGGAGCCAGGTCTACAAGTCCAGATGGAAGACCAGGCCTACTTGCTCAGCAAACCTTGCCATGGTGGGTGCCATGGGCAGGCAGGAACCCATGTCTACCCTCCCAGCACAACTTGGCCATGGAGGTCAAAGTTCAACTGGGAGCCCAGGTCTACCTGCCAGGTTGACCTGGGTTCTAGAGTTAAGGTAGTGCTCATGGCCCCCCCCCCCAAGCACTGGATCCACCCCTGAAAGCAAGTAAGTTTAATTTTAATTGGCAGGGCCAGATTCAGAGATCAGCATTCTGGGGCAACCAGTGATGCTCAAGGATCCACCTCCAGCCCTTGACCCCTGCCTCAAGCCTTATTTATGCCCAGCCAACACTTCCTCAAATCTTCAATGCCTGGTGTGTGATTAAACTGTGCTGGAAGTAGAAGCTGGTAAGTTCATGCATGTTTTCAAACACCTGTACCACACCCCAAGCCTCTATGTCCCAACTTAGCAGCAAGCAGGGCAAAGTGTCTGGGGCTGGACTTACATGATTCAGGGAACAGCATGCCCTGCAAGCATGAGACTGGGTACAGGCCAGGGGGGTCTGGAAAGGCCTCAACAGGGCAGAGTGTGGCCATTGACTGGTCGAGCAGGGTGCGCCTACCATGGAGCAAGTATCTGCAAGAGCCTTCCCATGCCTGGAAGAGGACATGTAGGACACGGAAGGGTGACCAGACAGGGAAGGTGAAACCAGGAAGTGGGGAGGGACCAATCAAGGCCAGGAGAATATAAGGAATGGGCTAAGGATGAGAAGGGGTGGGCTGAGGTCTAGTAAAGAGACTTCAGATTCTTGGGAGGCTAGAGAAGGCTTGGGGGCTGTAAACTGCTTTTGAGTCCCAGGGGAAGAAGAGGGAGACAAGTCAGGTGGCCCTGGAAGCCCTTTGTATGGACCCCATATGGATGGGTGCTTCAGTGGCAAGCAGGAGCCCAAGATCACCAGGCTGGAAGGAAACATTCTGTTGATGAAGGAGCTGCTTGCCCAAATGTCTAGACTTACAAGGTCTGGACTTGGGAGAAAGTTGTACAGTCTCGTTTGAAGTAAGTATCAGGTTTGTTGGGGAAGGGGCATCTAGGGTCATAGAATGTAAAGTTGAAATATACCTTGGGGTCATCTAGTCCAACCTTCTACTTAGCAGAGGCAACTACAGAATCCCAGCGATGGGTAAATTTTGGAATATCCCAGAATAATAATGTGAGATAGGTGGAATGACAAGAACCACACTGAGGTAAGGTTAGCAACAACAGATGGAAAAATTTATTTACTAGAAAATTTTTAAAGAATTTTAGTATAGAGAAGAGTGCATATACAGTATGTTCCCTTTCCAGATAGAATCTCAAAAGATGGTCTAAGCTATGCTAGCTACAAGCTATCATCTGTATTCAGCAGCAGTCCAGGATGAAACTGCAAAGCAGTCAAGCAGGCCCAGGAGTAGAGTAGTGGAGCTCAGGATGTCAGGAGTCTTGTAAAAAGGCTGGATTCAAAGCTGGATCTCAGGATTCAAAGCTGGATCTTTCCTTCAAGATGGTAAATATTTCAGCTCTTTAAAACCTTAGTTCAGCTCTCTTGTCAAGATCTGCCACTCCTTTAAAGTGCTTTATAGGCCTTGCAAGGCCTTCTTATTGGACCTGACAACAACCTAATCTTCAGTTAGGTTCAGAGTTGATTGACAGTTACTTTTCACTGCATAAACTCTTGGACTTTCCGAACACCATCCAGGTGACCATCCAGCTTGATGACCTTCTTGATAACCTCCAATGAGAGAGAGTCCACAACTAGGCAGTCCACAAGGCAGACTCATCGCCAGACAGCTCTTAAAAAATATATCTTCGTGTCTAGCCTAAAGCTACTTGTTTGTAGTTTTGACCTGCTGTTCCTAGTCCTGCCCTCAGGAACCACAGAAAGTAGGTCCTCCCCTCTTTGCACGACAGCCTTTCAGATACTTGAAGACAGATACTGCCCCTTTGTCTTCTCTCCTCTAGGCTAAACATACCAAGCTCTTTGGGAACTGTTCTTTATAGGACTTTGTTTGGAAACTCCTCACTGTCTTTGTTGACCTCTTCTGAACCTGCTCCAGCTTATCTTCTTAAACTGTGATGCCCCAAACTGGATGCAGCATTCCAAGTGAGGTCTGACAAGTTCAATACAGAGTTGAATTTATAGAGTGAAACTTGCAGGGTGTATGCAACCTAAACTGAACATCAAATATAAAACAGTGATATGCAGTGAGGTTCGAGGCTGGGGAGGCAGACCTAGAAGTATGGTGTGACATGATGACATCACACTGCAAGTCATTCAGGGGGCTACCCCAGTGCCTGTGCCGTCACGGGGAGGCTGAGCTTTCACTGCCACAGCTCCAGTCTCTTGAACAGACTCAGAGAGTCTCTCAGAGAGACGAGAGTTTGTGGCAGCAACAGCTCAGCCTCCCCTGTGATTGCACAACCACTCATCTTGAATTAGGTGCGTGTGCATTCACAGGGGAGGCTGCGCTGTCACTGCCACAAGCTCTAGTCTCTCCCTGTATATGATGCTATTTTCATTGGACACCTCCAATGAGGCTCTGGTGCTATTTTCATTGGAGCAGACAGGACAGGGGAGGCTCTGTTCCCCTCACCACACATCCCTGGCCATCTCCTGAACTCTCATTATTGGTGGCAGTAGTAGCACCTAATGCACCATCAGGAGGTGGATGGTGTACCATGGTGGACTGGCACTGGTGCCATGGACTGGCACTGGTGCCATCCACTGAGATGTCAGGAATCAGGGTTTCTGAGTTGAGTTCCTGGTTCCGAACTGAAATGAATACCACCAATCTCCTACAAGGGTTGCATGAACAATTTTGAACAACCTAAAGATGCATCACAATAGAGAATTTCCAAGGGAGTGGTACCTGAGTATCACTGAGGGAGAAGGCACGATTTGATGAAGGAAAAGCTGCAGTAACTAACATTTGCCAAAAACAGTGAATTCACCACTGTATTTGCTTGAGATTATCATCACCACAGCAACTTGCATAACTTATACACACACATCCACTGTTAGTACTTCCTGTTCCTTCTTATATCTTTGTAAGTTCAACTTTGATCTGGGGTAGGAGGAAAAAGACTTCCTTTTGCATAGGAGGCTGCCATGTAGTGGATCAGGCCATTGTTCCATCTAGCTCAATATTGGTGAGGTTGGCTGGTGGCTGTTCTTCAAGGTTTCAGGTGGGAATTTTTCTCTGCCCTATCTGGGGATGCCAGGATTGAACCTTCAGTGCTCTTCTGTTGAGTTGGGACCATACTAGAGTAGTACCAGAGATTGTGAGGATTCCTGTCTCGAGTTGCAAAATAGGGATACAATCAGGAGTGTAGTTCAAAAGGAGGACTTACAGACATGGCAAGAATACGATACCTCCTAACTGATTTTTAGGTGGAAATAACAGATATGGTGGCAACTTTCCTATATCAGCTCATTGAGCTGCTCAACCAAGAAGTTGATTTGTTATCTGGCTGACCAAATGTATATAGTTGTAGATTTGTTTGTTTTACATGCCAATAAAGGATTCTATATCTATCAGGAGCGTAGTCAAGAAGGACCAGAGGGTGGGGAAGTGGAGCTTTAAGTCTCATTCTATAGAAGCAGTAATGTAATCAATAGGAATGCTCAGTTGCTGCCTTTGAACCTTTTTTCAAGAGCTTTAATCAAGAAACAGAATCAGTTTCAGCAGAAGGCAATTTCAGAAATTTGCCTAAAGGTATGACATATGTTAATGCCTATGTCCATTTTTTCCTCAATGCTTATTTATTTGTTTTAGAACTATTGCATTCCACTGCACAAGTTTGGAATGAAATGAGTGACCTCTTTAAATGAGGTATGTAAACATAAATAATATGTTTCAGAGTATAAATAAAAGTCAGGAGATGATAGCATTCTAATGAAAAAAATTAAGAGCGCAATCTTAGAGCAGGAGGCGAGGCTGGGACCCAGCAGATATGCCTAATCCTAGCCCCATTCCCAAGCAGCGCAGAGATGCTGCAAGCTGCTTCGCTTTCCTTGGACTTATGCCACTTCTGGAGGTGGCGCAAGTCCAAGGAGACCCACTGGGGGTAAGGGGAAGAGTTTCCCCTTACCTCTGGCTGAGCCACTTCTGGCCCCGATCTTGCTTGATACAACATAGATCCCCTGGCCTGCCTGTTCCAGCGCAAGATAGGATTGCGCTGCACAGGTGTGAGGCATGGCTATGGAAAGTGTCATGACAAACTCCTGCAGTTTCAAATCTACCACTATCCCCATTGGTATATGGATATCATATCTGGAAATATGATGGGGAAACAGACACATATTAGCATGAGTGGAATCTCCTGCAAACAGAGCAGGAGTCTCATTGAGTAGACTTCAGTGAGAGAATTAAGCCCTAGTGTCATCGGTTCACTTTGCCATCTAGTGGCGAGCAAAGAACTGATGGGGACATCTCTAACACTGATTGGCTGAGCTACATGGCAAGGAGTGTTAATGATTTGAACACTTGCTCAGGAAAAAGTGCTCTTGGAATGTTTGCATTCAGTTTGTGTAGGGGAAGGGACCACTACCACATGTTGGTTAGGATTAAAATCTCACACAGGTGCTTAGGGCAGGAATGGCTTTGTGTGCCAGCTTTACTGGAAAAGGTCTTGTGAAATGCAGAAATAAAGGAGCAAGGAGCCCAGAGACACTGTGGCTGAAAAAGAAAAAAAGTGTAGTAGAGTATGCAATGATTGAGAAACAGCAATTTGAAGAATTAGAGAAATAGGTGAAAGAGTTGAAGTATTGTGGAACAGTGTGAAGGAAACAGGGAACTGAAGCAAGAAAAGCTGAAAATTCAAATGGATTTGAACTAAACAGCTTCTTGAACTGAACAATTCTTTGACTTCAGGCTTCTCCCTGAGATAGATCCAAACCCTGTCCCATGAGAAAGGGCACAATTTTTGGCAATTCCACCCTCCTTCTTCAGCCCCATATCATCAAGGGCCAGATAAGGTGGAATTGTCAAAAATTTACACACACACACACTTGTATGAACATAAGGCGGTTACAACTCATAGTACCTATCTTGGGCAAGACTTTGGAAGAACACCTGTGATCTCTTTTGCATTCGCCCCACTTATTATTATTATACTTCTGGCATTGCCACTATGCTGGTGCAATTGTATGACACTGACCTAGCGCTGGGTCTTGCAGGTGTGCCTTATGACATGTTTGAGACACTCAGTGCAGGCGCTGTGCCAGTGAGGATTGGGCCCTCACTGGCACAGAGGATAGCAGTTGAGCCCTGCTGCCAGAGTTTCCAATTCAAGATGCCTGGTGCTGCACAGAAGTTTGTTTGGCTGGGAGACCACTCATGCTGATATGTTTCTGTTTCCCCATCATATTTCCAGATATGATATCCAGTTTGCAACATCCAGCCTGTGTGTCCCAGCATACTGTAAGCAGAGAAGAATATCTCCACTTCAGTATTGCAGTATTTAAATACTCCATGTTCAGCATGGGGTCTCAAACCAAAGTAATAAGGACCTGGGCCTTGTTCTGCCACTGACATCTGCAAAAGAGTTACACATGCTTAACTTTCTATGAAAATAATTGGGACTTAAAAGTGCATAACTTAAAGGAGGCCATGTGCACATACTCTTGATTTTCTAGTTATTGACACACGCCACCCCACCGCCACCTTCTCTTTTCTGTTGAAGTTGCTCCCAGACTTTTGCTAAACAGACTTCAAACTGGCAGCCTGTGGCCAGTTTCACACTGGCATTACTTGTCACAAACTATCAAACAGAAACAAACTATCCAATGAATTTCCCATCCAAACTGAAGTCAGCCAAGGAGATGTTTCTTCTTTCCTGTTTTTCAATATCGTGATTAATGCTATTATGAGGAAATCATTTGAGGACAGGTACGGAGTTCAGTATGACATAAAACAACTCCCTAACTGACTTGCTATTCACAGATGATAGTGCCATATTTGCTAACACAGATGCAGAGGCCACTGACATCATTTACCACATTGCTCACATCGCCCAATCCTATGGCCTAAGAATCAATATCACAGATCAACGTTCACCTCGAGCAGGTACAGGAATTCAAATACCTGGGATTGCTAGTACAGGAGAAAAAAGTGTCATCCATCATCAAAGTCCACAGCAGGACTGGACAGGCAATAGTAGCATTTGACTTGCTCAAATGGTGCCTCTGGAAGAAGGCCAATATCTCCATCAAAACCAACATTTGCCTCTTCTGAATCCTGCTGATCCTGCCAATTCTATATAGATCAGAAACATGACCTTGCTCAAAACTGACATGATCAAGGTCTTCCAAATGAGATGCTTGAGATAGATTCTGGGGTCTCACTTCGTGATCACTATTGTAATGAGATAATTTGGGTAAGATGTGATCAGTTGAAGAGCAAATCAAAAAATGCAGACTGGAATGGTTTGACCACATCAATGAACACCAGCCAGCTGCCACACAAGCTTCTCTGGCAAGAGCGATCTCCCTACTGGAGGGTTCAACAGTCAACATCAATGTGGCTCAAACACATTGAGGAAGACCTAAGGAACCAGCATTTGACCATTGACAAGCAAGCAATATTGCCAGCAATCGCCAAGAGTGGAAGTGTGTCATGAATGAAACATGGATCCTAGAGGCACCTACAGCAGCACAGCTGAGAGGACAACCTGCTCTCCAAGTGCCAGCTAAGGACTGAAGACAATTGCTTGTCACACTCACTGGAATCACAGTTACAATGGGGGTTCCACACAGGATTTATATAGCCCTATTTAATAAATCCACAGTGTCCCCATCAATCTCCTGCTCACTCCACCCACTCCTAACCAGAACAGTGGTGCTTTGCTAATTCATACTGAACAGAGGAAGGTTTCAGGTCCATAAAATACAGAAACACTGGCATAAATCAAGGATGGGAGGAGACGTCACAAACCACTGGTATGCAATGAGTTGGCCATAATGTCACCTGAACTCCCAGTAGGAACCTGATTAACTAAGGGTGCAATCCTAACTGCACTGCAAGTCCCTTGTGCTGTTTGCACCTCCTCGGGAGTTGGCTGGGCTGGTGCAGGGATGCACACCTGCCCACAGAGGCTGCATCCAGCCTCCGTGCTGACTTAAGGAGGGAGGGTTGCACTGGCCAAGCTTGGCCGAAGCAGGGGTCTGTGGAGGGTGGGGAGGAGGTAGGAGGGAGAAGGTGTTCTTGGGCAGGGAGAAGGTGGGGGGCAGGCAGAGGGCATTCTGGGGGTGGGTGGGCAGGGAGGGGGAGGTGGGGCTGGGACCTGGGTGTTATGCCAGATCCCAACCCCATTTCCCGAGTAGTGTGGAGTGGCTTGAAGTCACTCCATTCTCCTTAAGAACATAAGAACAGCCCCACTGGATCAGGCCATAGGCCCATCTAGTCCAGCTTCCTGTATCTCACAGCAGCCCACCAAATGCCCACCAGAGCACACCAGATAACAAGACACCTCATCCTGGTGCCCTTGCATCTGGCATAGCCCATTTCTAAAATCAGGAAGTTGCACATACACATCATGGCTTGTAACCCAGAATGGATTTTTCCTCCAGAAACTTGTCCAATCCCCTTTTAAAAGCATCCAGGCCAGAAGCCATCACCACATCCTGTGGCAAGGAGTTCCACAGACCGACCACACGCTGAGTAAAGAAATATTTTCTTTTGTCTGTTCTAACTCTCCCAACACTCAATTTTAGCGGATGTCCCCTGGTTCTGGTGTTATGTGAGAATGTAAAGAGCACCTCTCTATCCACTCTATCCATCCCCTGCATAATTTTGTATGTCTCAATCATGCCCCCCCTCAGGTGTCTCTTTTCTAGGCTGAAGAGGCCCAAATGCCGTAGCCTTTCCTCATAAGGAAGGTGCCCCAGCCCCGTAATCATCTTAGTCGCTCTCTTTTGCACCTTTTCCATTTCCACTATGTCTTTTTTGAGATGCGGCGACCAGAACTGGACACAATACTCCAGGTGTGGCCTTACCATCGATTTGTACAACGGCATTATAATATTAGCCGTTTTGTTCTCAATACCTTTTCTAATGACCACATAGAATTGGTCATAGAATTGAGCATAGAATTGGCCTTCTTTACTGCCGCCGCACATTGGGTCGACACTTTCATCTATTTGTCCACCACCACCCCAAGATCTCTCTCCTGATCTGTCACAGACAGCTCAGAACCCATTAGCCTATATGTGAAGTTTTGATTTTTTGCCCTTAAGTGCATGACCTTACACTTACTTACATTGAAACGCATCTGCCATTTTGCTGCCCATTCTGCCAGTCTGGAGAGATCCTTCTGGAGTTCCTCACAATCACTTCTGGTCTTCACCACTCGGAAAAGTTTGGTGTCGTCTGCAAACTTTGCCACCTCACTGCTCAACCCTGTCTCCAGGTTGTTTATGAAAGGTTGAAAAGCACCGGTCCCAGGACAGGTGCTTGGGGCACACTGCTTTTCACTTCTCCATTGTGAAAATTGCCCATTGACACCCACTCTCTGTTTCCTGGTCTTCAACCAGGTCTCAATCCATGAGAGGACCTGTCCTCTAATTCCCTGACTGTGGAGTTTTTTCAGTAGCCTTTGGTGAGGGACCGTGTCAAACGCCTTCTGAAAGTCCAGATATATAATGTCTATGGGTTCTCCCGCATCCACGTGCCTGTTGATCTTTTCAAAGAATCCTATAAGATTCATGAGGCAAGACTTACCCTTACAGAAACCATGCTGATTCTCCCTCAGCAAGGCCTGTTTGTCTATGTGTTTTGAGATTCTATCTTTGATGAGGCATTCTACCATCTTACCCGGTATGGATGTTAGGCTGACCAGCCTATAGTTTCCCTCTTTCCCTTTTTAAAGATCGGTGTGACATTTGCTATCCTCCAATCTTCTGGCACTGTGGCCGTTTTGAGAGACAAGTTGCATATTTTACTCAAGAGATCTATTAGCCTGCTTAATGTTATTAGCAAACTGTACGCTTTGCATCTGAGAGAGAGGCTATTGGCCTGGATGGAATCTCAAGATCATAGCCGATATTCAGGCAGCCTTTTGCCCCGGAAGATCACACCTTGATCAGACTTTAGTGCTGCAATTTCTTGTCGAAAAACATCTGGCCACTAGGGGTTGTAGACTTTTTGCAGCCTTTGTTTATTTCAAGGCTGCTTTTGACCTAATCCCTAGATCAAGGCTATGGGATAAGTTTGCAGCTTCGTCTATTGATTGTTGATTATTGCTGCTTATGGTTAGCTTGTACAGCTATTCTGGCATAAGGATTAGGTGTTCATCTAATGGTCATTTAACGAATCCAATCTTGGTTAATAAAGGGGTCAGACAGGGTTGTGTTCTTGCCCCCCTCTTATTTAACTTTTAAATAAACTCATTGATCACTTCTTTTGATGACCTGGCCCTACATCCTCCAAAGCTTGCTGACTGTCATGTCCCTGTTCTGGCATATGCCGACAATGTGCTTATATTATCAAGAACACAGGTCGGCATGAGGAGGGCTCTTCGCCATCTAGCCCTGGTCAGTTCACAGGAGAAATTAACTATAAATTCTGAAAAAACAAAGGTGCTGGTTTTTGCTAGATGTTATAAGGCCTTTCGATGGCTCCTAAACCGGAAACCCATTGAGCAGGTTAAAATAATAAAATACCTGGGGGTGATCTTTCATTATCAAGGAGGCCATTTGGCCCATAAAAATTATGTTGGTTAATCAGCACAGAAAACATCTGGTGCCATTTATCGTTTTTATTCATCTAAAGGCGCCAAATTTCTCCCTGTGGCTTTAAGGCTGCATACTGCTAAAACTACGGTTCAGTTGCTCTATGGTTCTGAGATCACCCCATATTTAAATACCAGGTCTCTGGAGGTGATTCAGACCAAATTTTTGCGTCAATTGATGTATGTTCCCTGTTGTGTGCTGAACACTGTGGTCAGGTTGGAATCTGGTACCCCAAGTATAGAGATGTCAATGTGGCTTACATTATTTTTTGAAGATTCTCTCGAGACAGGATAACTTTACTTATTTGATCCTTTTGGATCCTTTTGTAGGCACCTGGGAAAAAAGGTGCTTGGATCATTTCAACCTCTGCGATCTCTCCCCAGAGTCTTTAATGATGATGAGCCTGGGAGACGCAAAAGAAATTTTGCGTCAGATGTTGGTAGACCTTGAAATGAGATATGCGAGAGCCAGTCTTTCTGTGTATGTTTTTCTTGGAGATCAAGCTCTTGTACTTTCTCCTGCCAGATATTTTTATAATATTGTTATTCCTAAATTTAGGATTGATTTTACTAAAGCTAGGTGTAATGTACTTTTATCAGCAGTTCTTTTAGGGCGCTATGCAAGGCGTCCCTAATCAGAGAGACTGTGCCCCTGCCCTCAAAATGTGGTGGAGACAACTGCTCACATTGTTTTGCAATGTCTATATTATGATGATTTAAGATCTAAATTTATGTCCCCGATCCTCGGTACTGAAATGGGGATGCAGGTGGAGGAGCAGCTTGCTTTTCTGCTTTCTGATGTATACTCCAATATATCATTTAGGGTTGCCCGCTTTTGTTACGCTGCACAGTTGGTAAGAAAGAAAATTGAGAGTGTAAATCTCTGATCTTATGATTTTATATATGTGTAAAGGGTTGTTGGTTTTAACTCTGTGTATTTTGTTTTGTTGTCTGTGTTTAGCTGGTCAGATGACCGTAAATAAAGTATCTATCTAGTCAAGAGATCAGCAACTTCATTCTTCAATTCCTTAATAACTCTTGGCTGGATGCCATCAGGGCCCAGTGACTTATTGATCTTTAATTTATCAATGCGGTCTGAAACATCTTCTCTTTTAACCTCTATCTGGCTTAATTCCTCGGTCAGGAGGGGCCGTTTGGGCAGCGGTATCTGCCCGAGGTCTCCTGCTGTGAAGACAGATGCAAAGAACTCATTTAATTTCTCTGCCATCTTTAAGTCTCCTTTTATCTCCCCTTTCCCTCCCTCACCATCCAGAGGGCTAGCCGCTTCTCTGGTGGGTTTCCTGCTTCTACCATATTTGAAGAAGCTTTTATTATTCCCCTTAATGTTGCTGGCCATGAGTTCCTCATAGTCTCTCTTGGCCTCCCGTATCACCTTCTTACATTTCTTTTGCCGCAGTTTATGTTCCTTTTTATTCTCCTCATTAGGGCAAGACTTCCTTTTACGGAAGGAAGCTTCCTTGCCTTTTACAGCCTCTCTAACTTGGCTGGTTAGCCATGCAGGCACCCTCCTGGATTTAGTGGAGCCCTTCTTCCTTTGCGGTATACACCTCTGCTGGGCCTCTATTTCTGCTGTTTTAAGCAGCCTCCATGCACTATGGAGAGATTGGACTCTTTTTACCTTCCCTTTCGACCTCCTTCTAACCAGCCTCCTAATCTGAGGGAAGTCCGCCCGTCGGAAGTCAAGGGTTTTTGTGAGAGATTTGCCCAGTATTCTTCCCCCGACGTGCATGTCGAAACGGATCACAGCATGATCGCTGTTCCCCAGCGGCTCAGTAACATTTACATCTCTAACCAGGTCCTGAGTACCGCACAATATTAAATCCAGAGTCACCTCTCCTCTGGTGGGCTCCATGACTAGCTGCTCTAAGGCACAGTCATTTAGCATGTCAAGGTCTCCTTTTCATGACCAGAACACAAATTGACCCAGTCAATATGAGGATAATTGAAGTCCCCCATGATTACAACCCATCGCTCCTTGTCACCTCCCTGATCTGTTTCCTCATTTCAAGGTCCCCTTCCGATTTCTGGTCTGGAGGACAATAGTACGCCCCCAGTATCGCTCCACAGGCCTGGTAATTTAACCCACAGAGATTCTACAGTGGAGTTGACCCACCTTCAGTCTCTACTTTGCTGGATTCTATCCCTTCCTTAACATAAACAGCCACCTCACCTCCAACATGCCCCTCCCTGTCCCTCCTGTAGAGTTTATAGCCCAGGATTGTGGTATCCCACTGATTCCACCAGGTTTCCGTTATGCCCACTATGTTAATGTTTTCCGTTGTCACCAGACATTCCAGTTCTCCCATCTTTGCTCAGAGACTTCGGGCATTTGCATAAAAGCATTTGTACATGGAATGCCCCAGGATGGGCTGCTTATTAGCTCCTTTGTCCCCGCATCCTCTCACTGTGCCAAACTGTCTATCACATCCCATCACGCTACCATTCCCAATTTCTTCTCCTACTCTGCCTTTGTCTTGTTGTTCTCTAACCTCCCCATCCTCATCGCATAGGGATGAGGAGTCCTGAATCGGATGCCCCTCGGCTCCTGTCGGCCTTCCCCCAGGGATCAGTTTAAAAGCTGCTCTGCCACCTTTTTAATGTTATGCACCAGCAGTCTGGTTCCATTCTGGTTCCTTGGACTTGTGCCACTTCCTGAGGTGGTGCAAGTCCGAGGAGACCCAGGTGGCTTACCTGGGAGTAAGAGGAAGAATTTCCCCTTGCCTCCAGCTGAGCCACTTCTGGCCCCAATCTTGCACTGGATACAGGCCTGTGAGATAAAGCATCCCCTTCAATCCCTTTTTTCCTTACCAGATGCATCCACCAGAGGTCCTTCTTTCCCCTGCATTGCAATCTTGGCAGCCAGAGACATGACCTTTCTCCACTGACTCTTGGGATACACATACCGCTTGTTACTTGGGCTGAGATTCAAATTCTTTTGCTTGTAAGGCCCAGCTTCACAGGTTATGCAAGGTCAGCCCAACTGGAGTAGCAGAGTCTTTAAGGCCATCAGTGAGTGATATGTGTGCCCTGGCCAGCAACCTTTTCTTGGATTGTGTGCTTGGAGAACAGCTTGGGGAAGCAAAAATAAACAAACAAAAGGTTATGCTGTGTTCGTGCTACAATGCAAAGAATGAAAGCAGAATTCACTGCTGTCACTTTTAAACTTCAAATTCTAAAGCACAATCTGAAAGTTGGAAAGAATGTTTGTGATCTCTAGGCCACTTTCCTGCTGTCAAAAAGAGCAGTAATTCTCAGCTGGTGTGTTGAAAACTTTAGCACCTTGTCAGTGTGCTGTGAGATGAAAAAGACAGAAAATCACTGACTTTAGGCATCACCCGATCTCGTCTGATCTTGGAAGCTAAGCAGGGTCAGGCCTGGTTAGTACTTGGTTGGGAGACCGCCTGGGAATACCCGGTGCTGTAGGCTTATACTACAAAAGTCGAAAGACTACTACATAGTCGAAAGACTATGGTCTTTCGAGACTGAAGGTTGCCAACCAGGCATCACTCATCTCAGACACCACCAAACGTTTCCTGGAAATCTTCAAATAGTGAGGTTCTACTGCCCACTAGACAGGTTACTGTATGAATGAACTTCTCTAAGAAATCATGCTGTTTACTAAATAAACATCCTCTCTGACCCAATCTATCAAGATAGTCTACACATCTCAGTTTAATCCCAAACTGCATTCATCAAACCCCAAAGAATCCATTTTCAGAAAACTGTTGTTTTGCTTGGCTGCTATTACTGTTTTCTGTGTAGCACATGGAGTTTGAAATAAGCGTGTATTGCATGCAAAAAGTCTCAGGTTCAATTCCTTGTGTCTTCACATAAGGATTTTAGATAGCAAGGTTGAGGAAAATGTCGGCCTGAGATGCTGGAGAACAGCTGTTAGAGAACACTGGTTATAATGGATTAGGTAAGACTAACAGTGCAATCCTATGCAGGTCTTCACAAAAGTATGCTCTATTGTATTCAATGGGGCCTGAAGAAAACACAGGTCATGGTTCAGGATGTGGACTTACCTCCCTGCATCACAATCTCTGCACATGAACTGGAGGTTGTCCATGACTTTGTGTACCTTGGCTCAACGATCTCCGACACTCTTTCTCTCGATACCGAGCTAAACAAACGCATTGGTAAAGCAGCTACCACGTTTTCCAGACTCACAAAGAGAGTCTGGTCCAACAAGAAGCTGACGGAACATACCAAGATCCAGGTCTACAGAGCTTGCGTCCTGAGTACACTTCTGTACTGCAGCGAGTCATGGACTCTTCACTCACAACAGGAGAGGAAACTGAATGCTTTCCACATGCGCTGCCTCCGACGTATTCTCGGCATCACCTGGCAGGACACAGTTTCAAACAACACAGTCCTGGAACATGCTGGAATCCCTAGCATGTATGCACTACTGAAACAGAGACGCCTGCGTTGGCTCGGTCATGTTGTGAGAATGGATGATGGCCGGATCCCAAAGGATCTCCTCTATGGAGAACTCGTGCAAGGAAAGCGCCCTACAGGTAGACCACAGCTGCGATACAAGGACATCTGCAAGAGGGATCTGAAGGCCTTAGGAGTGGACCTCAACAAGTGGGAAACCCTGGCCTCTGAGCGGCCCGCTTGGAGGCAGGCTGTGCAACATGGCCTTTCCCAGTTTGAAGAGACACTTGGCCAACAGTCTGAGGCTAAGAGGCAAAGAAGGAAGGCCCATAGCCAGGGAGACAGGCCAGGGACAGACTGCACTTGCTCCCAGTGTGGAAGGGATTGTCACTCCCGAATCGGCCTTTTCAGCCACACTAGACGCTGTTCCAGAACCACCTTTCAGAGCGCGATACCATAGTCTTTCGAGACTGAAGGTTGCCAACTATGATTCAATGGGGCTTACTCCCAGGAAAGTACAGCCTAAAATCTGACAGTTTCATATGGGAGAGTGCTTTATTTATGTTGTTTTAGAGCCAATGACAATAAAAAATAAAAATGTGGACATTTCTGTATTTCTTGTCAATGTTCATCAAGCATCAAGAAATGACTCAGGTCTGGCAGGCAATGGCTCATTGTTTCCTGGGTGATATCAAAACAGCACATTCCTTTTTAAGGGTTCCTTTTAAAGTGGTGACACATAATGGAAATCCTCAGCTCTCTAAATCTACTGGCATGAAAGGCAGAAATGTATATCAACATTGTTTAGTTATCCAGGCTAGGACATTTTCCGGACCTGAGTCACCACTTTAAGAATTTAAAACACTGGAGGATGCAACAGGCTGAAGGGGTGGGTGGAAGGTGACTAAACTAACTGGAAATCAGCATTTGCAACAACAGTGTCTTCTGTGAAAGGATCAGGACATCAGTTAAAACAGTAGTGAGTGTCTCTTGACCCAACGCTGGGCAGGAAGTGAGTTAAACTTGACTCTGAACAACTGAAAACATTATCTCCTTGCAAGTTGGAGAGCTGATCCCCTTGTTTTTCCTCTTGCTCTAGTCATTTTTCTACATTTACCTTTTCACTCATTTTGGGAATATGGACTATATTCTCAAGGGAGGGCACCAGGATGAGGTCTTTTGTTATCTAGTGTGCTCCCTGGGGCATTTGGTGGGCCGCTGTGAGATACAGGAAGCTGGACTAGATGGGCCTATGGCCTGATCCAGTGGGGCTGTTCTTATGTTCTTATGTTCTCGATTACAGTGAAAGCAAAGCAGCACATTGCCTTCAAAAACAAACAAGTTCAAAGCTATTGCAGAGTATTCTGGTTTAAAACGTAGCATTTTCAGCTTCACAGGGAAGCCATAACAGTGATAGTGTCAGACAGACTACTAGGTTGGTTGGTTCTTCTAGTAGAAGACGTAGCATTTTCAGCTTCACAGGGAAGCCATAACTGTAGTGATAACAGTGTCAGACTAGGTTGGTTGGTTGTTCTCGTAGACAGACTGCTAGAACTTGGTTCTATTCCCACCCCCCATGTATGAAATTCCCTGGATTATCCAGGTGCAGTCACTGTTTCTCAGCCAAACCTACCTCACAAGGCTGTTGTGAGGAAAATAAAGAAGGTGAAGAACAATTTGCCTTGCCCTGAGCACCTTGGAAGCAGTTGCAATATAAATGCAACTAATTAATGATAGTGTTGGATGCAAACAGTGTGTTTGTGTGTGTAACAGACACAGTATATCGTAGAAGTGTTCTAAAGTCTGACTGCCACACCAGCAGTTTGAAATGGAACCACTGAGTATTTACTATCTTAACTCTGTGTGTAATGTTTAGATGGAGTCTAACTACTGAACCCAGTGGGAGTTACTTCTGAGTAAGCAAGCTTAGGATCATGCTGCATGTTTCTTTTTCATCCAATCTGTTACATTGTGGAGAATGCTGAGCATGCATTGAGTGACTTGTCAGGGACCTAAAAACATTTGCTTGTTCTCAGTCTCACCAATTAACTGGAGGGGAAGTTTTAATCTGTGCTGAAAGCTTTAGCAAGGAGTTACACATTATAAGGTTCTCAACCCCATGCTTGTCTTGTAATGCTAATGCAAGGATGGGGGGCAATGAAAAAAACAAAATAGACAGGTAGGGGTGCTTTGCCCTTCCCCCACCTACCCACCCACCCATTCTTCCCTGCCACCCTTTCACCTGTGGCTTTTCCTCTGGTTTCTCCCCTAGTCAGCTCCAAGATAGGAAATAATCTTGACTTGGAAGAAAAAGTTTGAAGAAGGGGTTGCAAATGGCCTTTTATTATTGTTAACCAGGAAACAGATTTACAAAGGATCCTCCCATAGGATCACGATTGCATATATCGCTCACATGTCTGGTCAATCACATATAAAGTGGGGTATAATTTTTACATTAATAACAGTGTGCAGAGCTGAGGGGAACCAAACCCTCATATACCTCATTACTTTATACTCCTTGAAGATATTGTACATTACCTGCTTCATTGTCAGCTTTATCAAAATCCTAGGGTAAGATTTTTGGAGCCTATTTTGGCTACCCTTCAAGGGGAGAACACACTTACGAAATTGTACTGGTTACTTTCTGATTGTGACCCATCGGTCACCTATAGTGTGGCGTTGTTTGCTAAAGCTGCCAGAACTATTCGTGCCAACTACCTGGTGGAAATAGCGGTAGATTGTAAAGGAGATTCCTTAATATGATGGGTGTAGGTGCCTTTTGTGCTTGATTTTGACCTAATTTTATCATTTTATCACTGTTTGTATCTGATGTATTTTTGGATTTACATGTTTTATCTTATTGTGATGGCTATTAGCTAATACAATAAACAATCTTTGACTTTGACTTTATACTCCATTGTTCAGCTACCTTCCTCCCAAATTAGCTCACAAAGATATTTTCTTGCCCTTGTGTGTCATTTTGGTACCAGGGCTAAACTGGAAGGAAAGTATTCCAGATGCTGCAGCATAAGGAGGCAAGGCAATAAAGGGGGAGGGTTCCCCCTCACCTGTGGTTCAATGTCTTTCATTTTTGTGAAAATGAGACCCATCTTGTCCTTTTCTCGTGAACAGGGCAGACATGAAGAACAAACATGGCTGATTGAAACTCAAAATTTTGCAAAATGGATTTTGCAAAATCCAACAGGCAACACACAGTCAAACCCACAGTACAGCACAGATGCAATCACTAGGATCTACAACTCACACCCACATTCTGACTCATATACTCAAAAGTCAGAAGAGTTGCTCAAGCCAAAATGACATTCAAATGACGTCTCATGAACTCAATCACACCCTCAAAGCATATGGACTTCCACCCATATGTACAAACACATAGACTCAGAGAAAAAGAGTATGCTGATGGCAGCTCTGGTAATATTTGCATGTCAGAACCATATGGGTGGCACAACTGATGTGGTACCTTCACATATGGGACCACGATGTTCTAACGAGAGTCATGCTATCTGCCCCTACCTATGTGGAACTTCTGAAACAGAGCTGATACTAATGTGATATTTTGAAAGATTTTCCACTTATTTTTACTATGTCTACCTTAATGTCTACAGCAGGGTTCTCTAAACGTTTTGGCCAGAGGGCCGCATCAAATGTCTGGCACGATTCTGAGGGCCAGAAAAAAATTTAAATATAAAATTTATATAAATAAATTAGAGATGGAACTTAGATGTGTGAATAAATGAATGAATGGGCTCATTCATTCAACCTCTCTGGCCCTCTCTGGCCTCTCTGGCCCTCATCTGGCCCTCCAGATGCAACCAGAGCATAGTTCCAGTCATGTTCAGCAAAGTGGGTCAGAGGCTTCCAGGGGACATGAGGCCGACCACAGGCCACACCTGGCCCCCAGGGCCGGGGTTTGGAGACCCCTAGTCTACAGTGAGAGATACAAATGAACCCAGTAAATAAATATAATCTTATTTATTTTTCATACTTTCATACTGCCCTACATTCAAGGAGCTCAGGGTTACATAGTTCATAGTACATAGTTCCCTCCTTTCGTCCTTACAAAAACCCTGTGAGGTAGGTGAGGCTGACAGATAGTAACTGGCCCAAGGTCACTCAGGAAGCTTTGTGGCTTAGCGGAGAAATGAACCTGGATCTTCCAAGTCCAACTCCTGACCCACTGCACCACAAGAATAATCTTGTGATTGCTCTAGTCATGGATGAAGATGCTGCACTTGTCTGCATATGTCATCACTTCTGATTTTATACCGCATTACGCAAATAAGACTGCTTGTGTGAGCAGTTAATTGTGAGTATTAGTTAGCTGCAGCAATGTCTGCATCATGCAAAGAGGCACAGTGATGCCACCACAACGATGGTGCATTAATCAGGTATATCAAACTTAAAGAGGCTGGTGACTTCAGGGATATTCCAGGTCCCTGAATTTTCAGCTTTTATTTAAAAGGGGGGAAGTACCTTGATATAGACAGTATTCTTACTTTTTCACTGATTCAACTGTTCCAAGGTTATGGCCAATGGCAAAAGGATATGGCAAACAGAAAAATTCAACTGTTCCAAGGTTATGGCAAAAGCACCGGGATAATTGGCAGGAACTTGTCACTTATTTTTAGGCTTTGTTAAAATTATTGGGTAGGAGCCAATTGAATTCCCCTTGACTTCAAAGGAAAAGTAGGTGTTTATCAGCCCAATCCTGAACCTCCTGGTGCCCGCTAGAGCAATGGTGCCAAAGTGGCTACAGCTGTATCCAGGAAGTAGTCGGAGGTCTCCTCACAGGAAAAGGACTTTGTCCTCTTCCCATGGGGAAAGTCCCAATTCCCACAATGGGGCTTCTCCAGTCGGTGCCGGCAATTTTGCCAGTGCAGACTTGAGAGACTCTACGTCTTCTGGTCCAACATGAAGTTCACGATACAGCAGAGCAGAGCTCTGCCAATCCTGCCCCCTCTTGTCCTTGTTCCTCCCCCTGCCTCCCAGAAGCCACACTTCCACCTGGCTGTTGCACTTCCCCCCAGTGGTGGCGCATCCTCCTTCTGCCAGTGCTGGGCCTGGCGCCAAACTGGTGCGGGCCCAGTGCCAGGACTTGGGCTCAGTGCTGGCCTTGTTTAGGATTGGGGCTTAATTCTCCTACAGGAATCACAGAAATTTAAAAATGTTTCTATTTGGCATGTTTCTATTTGGCAGAATCATGCCCTAATTGTTCTAAAACAATTTCATAATTTAAACCTGTTTAAAGGTTTTGCTGTTTTATTGCATTTTCTCCTACAGTTGAAACAGGGACACCTTTACATTCTTGAAACACACAACTCTGACAGAAAGGATCACCGCCTGAGCATGTATGCTCCTCCCCCCCATACATTGCTGAAGGATTTTCTTTGCCTTCATTTACTTTCATTTACTCTGCACTTGTTGCTGCACTGGACCTGAGGGTCAAATGACTACAGCTTTCCCCTTTTCAAACAAAACAAAACTTAAGGAAGTTTAATTGAATGTTTAATCTCACAATGGTTGTACTGTACTTTATTATAATAGCCACATCTTAAGAACATCAAAGAAAAATTTATTATCCGGATGGGAAGGGGTGCACTGGCATTCTTGTGCATACACCTACCTGGAGTTGCAGGGGTAGCATGAAAGATTGGCCAGATCTGGTTGAGGCATATGCCCTTCAGACTGATCCCTTAACCTTCAGTACTTGTGGCAGTGGTAGGGTTCAGCACACTACCAGGGAAGGGGAAGTACAAAGTATACAGAGCTTTACCAGAACTCTTAGCAACCTGGCACCAGCACCATACAAGATGCACTGTTACGTGAAAATCCCCTTTTTCCTTTTAGTTGTGATTTTCTCTCTATCTGGTTATATACTATGGACTAAAATATAATACAGGTTAAACCTCAGCACACAGGCCACAATCAGGTCAAGTCACAAGCTTACACAACCTCCACCTCCCTGTGGTTACACATTATAGGCATCTTAAATCCACCTCCCTATGAAGAAGTCTGGCATTGTTTCAGTGTCTCCTACATTCATTGTATTGTTTTAACCCAATCACTGCTTAAGTACTGTATGCAAACCTGAACTTCCTTCTGTGTGTTGCTGACTCATTGTATTGTTTAAGTTCCCCCAGCTAGGAAGCCAGCCATTAGACCCCATTGAATTTTGCTGATAAGGGACATCCTGATCTTTTCAAAGTTTACCCTGCTGTGTGGGTCTATTGCCCCCCATTGCCCCCCTTCTTCTTTGGGAAGGGGTCCAGAAGAAACTTTGTACCCCCTGCTAAAATTCCTCTCATAGGCCCTGCTCAAAGCCATTGGTAGATCTAGCCTCTTCCTTGAGGCTTCCCTGACCCCCAGGGCCAGGTCCACCTGGAATCCAAAGCAGCTGGAATCCAAAGCAGCTGGAATCCAAAGCAGCAGGTCAGGGTGACCAGGCATCCTCTTTTTCCAGGACATGTCCTCTTTTTAGCCTCATGTCCTGGAAAAGAATGTAAATGTCCTTTTCCCTGTTACTGTGCATAGCTTTCTTGTAATTAATAAATTATATATAAAAATTATATGTAATATAGTTTTAAATTTAGTAATGAATAATATAGTGTCAATTGACAAGAGTTTTTAGCTTTTACTTTGTCATGTCTTCCATTTTTCTTGGATGGCCTACATTTTGGGGTGTCTTTTGCAGTTATGACATCTGGTCATCCTGGACCAGGTCTAATGGGCACTTGAAAGGATAGGCACACTGGCACCCCCTTAGGATGTACTTCGGACCCCCACCTCCCACTCCTGGTATGCCACTGGTTGTACAGGCTTTTTAGTTAAAAAAAAGAAAGGCAGGTAAGAAATGGGCAATCTAAGCAGATTGGGTCAAAAATGAAGAGTGGGTCCCATTTTGCTGGCTGGGATTCAGACAGGTTGTAGGGTTACGCTTCGGCTCGGTGCTCTCAAAGCCCAATTCTATGCATGTCTACTTAGAAGTCAGTCCCATTATAGTCAATGGGGCTTACTTCCAGGAAAGTGTGAAAAGGATTGCAGCCTTGGAGTCCAATCCTATGAATGTTTACTCAGAAGTCGGTCCCGTTATAGTCAATGGGGCTTACTCCCAGGAAAGTGTGGCTAGGATTGTAGCCTCAGAGCTCAAGCCCATGCACTCAGACACAAGTCCCATTATAGTCAATAGCACTTACTCCCAGGTAAGTGTGGCTAGGAATACAGCTTTGGAGCCCAATCCAAAGATTGGGCCCATGTCTACTCAGAAGTCAGTTCCGTCATAGTTCATTGACTATGGACTTACTCCCATTGACCTGCGCTTACTCCCAGGAAAGTGTAGACAGGAAGGATCGCAGCCTCAGTGCCTGCTTCACCTTGGCTGAGGTGCTGGAAAGCCTACGCCTGGCGCAGCCCAGCTTCCAGCTCGGGGTGGAGCCGGCGGTGGGGGAAGCGCAGGAATGTGCGAACGGGGCGGGGAATGGCCAGCAGGAATCCGCTGCTAGGGGCAGGTGGAGAGACGCGCCCCGCCCCGCCCCGCCCCAGTCCCAGGTAGCCGCGGGGCTTGGGCTCGGCAGGGAGAGGCGTTCTGCAGCGCGGCGCCCGGGCTTAGCGGAGAGCGCTTGGGTTTCCACTGCCTTGCAGCAGGAGGGCTGCTTGTTGGGGGCGCTCTCCTGACCCGGAGAGTGGCTGGTGCGCCTTTGCAAGCCCCCCCCCCCGGGATCTTTCGACTTCTGCACAGCTCCTGAGCTCTGGCACAGTTTTGCACCTCCTGCCGGGAAATCAGGTATGCTGCTCCTAAATCCCTGGGGAGCTTCATGCTTCTTGCCGTCTCCCTGCTCGCACCTGTAGAGCTGCTGCAGCTGGAAAGGCTCCAACGAGTCCCAACCCCCACATCTAGGGGTCTGGGGAGACTACAAAACTCCCCCCTGCCTTATCCTGGCCTCTGTTACCAGGTGAACTTCTTCCCCCACGTTTGGATTCCTGGGCAAGTGTGTGCCAGGCCTTTCTAGGAGTGGAGGTGTCTCAGGCTATCGACTGCATGTTTCTGGGTGGCCTGGAACTCACCCTTTTGCTGCCCACCCCATCTCCAGGACTGAGAGGCTGATCACTCTTGGAGTGTCCTGCTACCTTTGTGGTTCTGGAGGTAGGTGTGTGCCAGATTTCTCTAGCTCAGCCATTTTCAACCACGGTGCTGTGGCACACTGGTCTGCTGTGCATGGTCTGCAGGTCTGCCTCAGAGGGTCATGTATTAGTAGGGCTATTGGGGGATGTGAGCCCCCCACCAACAGCATGGTGTGCCTTGTCTATTGTCAATGCTGGTGTGCCTTGACAATTTTAATAGTGTGCCATTAGACAGAAAAGGTTGAAAATCACTGTTCTAGCCCAGTGTTCAATCCCCTAACCCAGTGATTTTCAATTTTTTTCATCTCAGGGCACACTGACAAGGTGCTAAAATTGTCAATGCACACTATCGGTATTTTGACCATTGGCAAGGCGCACCATGCTGCTGGTGGGGGGCTATCATCCCCCAATGGCCCTAATAATACCCTCCCCCAAATGGTCCGCGGCACACCTGCAGACCATTCACAGCCGTGGTACATTGGTTGAAAAATCGCTGCCCTAACCATCCTGATACCTGTGTCAAAGGCATTTGCACTTTTCTGGTAGGCATGCATATGTCAGTTTCAAAGTTTGCAGCCTACCAAAACTTGTGACCACAAGGGACCCTGTTTTTAAACTGTATCCTTCTAGATTTCTAGATAGTGGTATCAATGAGACATACTTAATACTTTCTGTATCTGTTCTGAAGTCATCTGGGAAGTGATCTGAATTTGTAGTTAATTCGGAAGGTTATAGTGGGGAGGAGAGTTCTACTAGGCCTTTAAAAAGAGGTTTATACAGGCACAGTATAAACTGTGGATAAACTGCCCTATCCCCATTAAAGAAAAAGACCCAAAAGTTCCTTTTGGGGTGGCATATGGCATATGGTGGCATATGGCTGGGTTCTGTAGTCAAGAGCTCTATCTGGCTACTTCTTTGTCAACCTGATTCTGTCAGCCTGACAATGCTTTGTTAGAGGTAAGCCTTTCTGAGTTCCCTGGAACTTAGGAGGACATATACAGGAGTATATGTGTAAGATTGCGCTCTGCATCTGCTAATAATCGGAGTATGAGGGAATGTAGAACTATATGGATTTGGTGGAATCTTAATGCCCAGGTCATGTCTAGTTTGTTGTCATGTCTAGTTTGTCCCTAGCTCCGGGGGAGACAACAGAAGGAAGCTGGAAAGGAAAGGATAAATGAGAACATAAGAACAGCCCCACTGGATCAGGCCATAGGCCCATCTAGTCCAGCTTCCTGTATCTCACAGCGGCCCACCAAATGCCCCAGGGAGCACACCAGATAACAAGAGACCTCATCCTGGTGCCCTCCCTTGCATCTGGCATTCTGACATAACCCATTTCTAAAATCAGGAGGTTGCGCATACACATCATGGCTTGTACCCCATAATGGATTTTTCCTCCAGAAACTTGTCCAATCCCCTTTTAAAGGCGTCTAGGCTAGACGCCATCACCACATCCTGTGGCAAGGAGTTCCACAGACCGACCACACGCTAAGTAAAGAAATATTTTCTTTTGTCTGTCCTAACCCGCCCAAAACTCAATTTTAGTGGATGTCCCCTGGTTCTGGTATTATGTGAGAGTGTAAAGAGCATCTCCCTATCCACTCTATCCATCCCCTGCATAATTTTGTATGTCTCAATCATGTCCCCCCTCAAGCGTCTCTTTTCTAGGCTGAAGAGGCCCAAACACTGCAGCCTTTCCTCGTAAGGAAGGTGCCCCAGCCCCGTAATCATCTTAGTCGCTCTCTTTTGCACCTTTTCCATTTCCACTATGTCTTTTTTGAGATGCAGCGACCAGAACTGGACACAATACTCCAGGTGTGGCCTTACCATAGATTTGTACAACGGCATTGTAATACTAGCCGTTTTGTTCTCAATACCCTTCCTAATGATCCCAAGCATAGAATTGGCCTTCTTCACTGCCGCCGCACATTGGGTCGACACTTTCATCGACCTGTCCACCACCACCCCAAGATCTCTCTCCTGATCTGTCACAGACAGCTCAGAACCCATCAGCCTATATGTGAAGTTTTGATTTTTTGCCCCAATGTGCATGACTTTACACTTACTGACATTGAAGCACATCTGCCATTTTGCTGCCCATTCTGCCAGTCTGGAGAGATCCTTCTGGAGTTCCTCACAATCACTTCTGGTCTTTACCACTCGGAAAAGTTTGGTGTCGTCTGCAAACTTAGCCACTTCACTGCTCAACCCTGTCTCCAGGTCATTTATGAAGAGGTTGAAAAGCACCGGTCCCAGGACAGATCCTTGGGGCACACCACTTTTCACCTCTCTCCATTGTGAAAATTGCCCATTGACACCCACTCTCTGCTTCCTGGCCTCCAACCAGTTCTCAATCCACGAGAGGACCTGTCCTCTAATTCCCTGACTATGGAGTTTTTTCAGTAGTCTTTGGTGAGGGACCGTGTCAAACGCCTTCTGAAAGTCCAGATATTAATGTCCACGGATTCTCCCGCATCCACATGCCTGTTGACCTTTTCAAAGAATTCTATAAGGTTCATGAGGCAAGACTTACCCTTACAGAAGCCATGCTGACTCTCCCTCAAATCTATGTGTTTTGAGATCCTATCTTTGATGAGGCATTCCACCATCTTACCCGGTATGGATGTTAGGCTGACCGGCCTATAGTTTCCCGGGTCCCCCCTCTTTCCCTTTTTAAAAATAGGCGTGACATTTGCTATCCTCCAATCTTCTGCCACCGTGGCCGTTTTGAGGGACAAGTTGCATACCTTAGTCAAGAGGTCTGCAACTTCATTCTTCAATTCCTTAATAACTCTTGGGTGGATGCCAATATAAGAATCCAACTCTTGGGTGGATGAGATATTAAACTGAGTGAATGTGTAGCTCATAATAAACAAAATGGTTTGCTAGCAGCGTGTTCTCCCAGACCCTGAGGAAGTGAATCATACATTTGGAATGTTTAATACCATACCCACTGCCACAGGAAGACACTTTGCTCCTCCCTGTGACTGCCTCACAGGGGATAAGCATTGCACACCAGCATTGCATAGTGTTTTGGGGCTGGCCTCTCTGCATTGAGGTTCTTAACCATGTTGCGAACTTGCTATCTCCAGCACCTACATAGGTCACTAGTGGCCAAACTGACCACACAGTAACAGGCTTCCTTTTTCACGGACCGCGATCAGACTGCAAATATATGAAGACAATATGGCTCTTTAGCAACAGAAGCCTTTTGTCTTGCTAAACTTAATACCCAACCTGTATGTCATGAAAGCAGTCTGTCAGGATCCCAGTTTTGTGTTTAGATTAATGGAGTTTTAATGGTCAGCCTTTATTTAATGGCAGTCACTGTATGAAGTGATCACAGCAGAAGCACCTCTGAGCATGTGTAAGGACACACAGAGTGTGTTAGAACCTGCCCATCCTGCAGATATGTCTGGGAGCTGTGCTCTTGCCAAGTGTGACCTCTAGGCAGACTTTTAGTCTTGGTTGGCTCCTCCCTGTTGTGTTTGTGACTAAGCTTTATGTTGATCCAGACCAGTATTTAAAATGTCCTAGGACCTAGGTTAATTGCAGGCTAACAGTCCAATCTGACTTGGTCTTAAGCTAGAAGTACCTCAGCATTTTGTTAAGACCTTTCTGCCTTCCTTTATCATTTCCCCTTTCAGGAATTAAGCCTTAATGTGTGATGGTGCTCTGAATATGAAATTAGTGAAGAGGTGGGCTGGTGCTCTGCAAAGACTTTTTGGTGAATAACAGACTTGGACTAAAGAAGAAATAAAGTTTAATTTAATATTAATTATGGAATACAAATTAATTTCTTGGAATGTGAATGGACTAAAGTCACCACAGCGACGAAAACTAATTTTTCATTGGATACAAAAACAAAAGGCAAATATTGTTTGTTTGCAAGAAACACATATTTGCAAAAAGGATTATAAATTTTTGAAAAATAAGAACCTAGGGGAAGAATTTCTCAGCAATAAATAAATAAAAAAAGAGGAATAGTGATGTATTTAAAGAGAGAACTAGAACCAAAATTAATTTTTAATGATGTTGAAGGAAGATACTTGGCAACAGAAGTTATGTTGAATTATAAAAAGACATTATTAGTTGGAGTGTATGCACCAAATGGAGCTAAAGATGGTTTTTTTTGAAGCGTTAATTTCGGAATTGGGACAGATCCATTACAAACAAATAATATTGATTGGAGACTTTAATGGTGTGGTGGACTTAAAATTGGACAAGAAGAGTAAAAGTAAACAAAATGAAGGCAAATTACCAGTATCTTTTTTTGACTTGATAAAGCAAGAAAACTTGGAAGATATGTGGAGGAAATTAAATCAAGGAGTGCGAGATTATACATTTTACTCGGCAAGACATGAGTCTTTTTCGAGAATAGATATGATTTGGATGTCTAAAGAATTAACTTTAATAACCAAGAGTGTAGATATACTGCCTAAACAGAATTCCGACCACAATCCAATGATATAGAAGGCAGTAACAAAGGCTAGAAAGAAGACATGGAGAATAAATGAAGACTTATTGATAAAGCAGAAAAATGTTGAATATTTACAGACAGAGACCAAACACTTCATTCAAGCTAACATGGACAATGATGTAGAAATTAGGAAGGTTTGGGATGCATATAAGGCTGCGATAAGAGGAAACTTGATAAGTTTAAATAGTAAGGGGAAAAAAGAAAAAGAATCCAAGTATAAAGACATTCAGGAGAAAATTAAACAAAAAGAAAATGATTTAAAGAGAAGGCCAGGGAAAAAATCTATAATAAGAGAAATAAAGATTCTACAAGAACAACTAAATGCACTAGCATTAAAAGAATTGGAATGGAATCTGAAAAGACTTCAACAAAAATCTTTTGAAGGAGGAAATAAGCCAGGGAAGTATTTAGCATGGCAATTGAAGAAAAGAAAGAAGGGATGTGAAGAAAAGAAAGAAGGGATGTAAAAGGGGATGCATCCTGCAGATGTTTTGGGTTTCCAGGTGCAGCAGGCAGGAAGGGAGAAAGGATGTAGAGTTAAGTGAGGGACCTGGAGGCCTTTAGATGCTGAGGGTGGTGGAGCTGGAGGAGCAAATGTCACAGGTTGTGTTGTGTCATGTCGGGATAGGAGGTTATATACGGGATATTTCCTCTTCATTGCCTTAAGCTAGCGGTTCTTTTGCATTGCATCAAGTCATTGATATCGGATCTCCAGGTGGTGAAAAATAGCTGTTGAGGTTAACTCTTCCACTATAGCCTGTGTGAAGTTGTGGGGCTTGAGACAACTTTAAATGTTTGAGGATCAGAAGCATTGTTTTAAAGGAGCATGTATGTATGGGAGAGTCAAAGCAATGTTCAATATCCAGCTTTTGGGTATATTCAATTAAGAAAACACACACAATCCAATGTATTTTAAGAGCATTTTAAAATCATTTCTTAACATGGGCAATAACCAGAGATTGTTGGTGCTTGTGAGGAAAAATTGCATGCACAGCACTGTGCTTGTGTGCAAATGCTACTCCTTAAATGTTGCTGCTATGGATTAAACTCATGCAAGTCTCCTTCTAGCCTTTCCAAAACAGTTGTTCCTGTGTTGAGAGCAGTAAGCAAAGTTTGGGAGAGGGCGAGGGCGGAAGCAGATAATGTTTCCTGTCTATTGTGTGTCTCATCCTGTTCTCTCTGTGTGTTGATTCTGGCAGGTGGAGCTACCAGAGTGAATATTAATAGTCTCTCAGCAACTAAATTGGCTGCCTGCATGTGTGCATGGAAGTGGGGGTGGGGCAAAAGACTGTCATTTGGACTATGGAGTCAGATAGTGAATTCTGGCACTAGGTTCTTGGATAATTGGAATCAGAGCAAGGTAGGATAACTAAAGGTATAATCTCTTCTGTTCCTTGCTTTTTTGTAAAAATACAGTGAGTCTTTTTTTATAGAGTCTTATAGAAACAATATTGACTCAAGGTCATTTATTCCTCTTCCTCCCAGCATTCCAGGATAATCTCATGCGACCTGTAAAATCATTGGGAGCCTTTCGTGTTGAATTGGGTGTGATTGAGTGAGCATGTCCTTTCTTTAAAATAAGGCATTGGCAAAACTGGTTCCCATGTCCCCCTTTCCCCCTCCCCCGGTTTTTCTTCCTTTGTAAGTTGAGGCTTTCCTAGAATGTTTTTTATGTCATTTTACGCCAATGTGCTCCAATTCTTGGGATTGGAGAGTTTAGGAAGGACTTCTACTTAACACATTTTGTGATCTCTATTTCATCCCACACTGTTTTTATTATGAATCTTGTCAACAGCTGAATCTTGTCATCGCCTTCCTGTCAATTTAAAAGGAAGTGCTTTTGCCTGGCTGATGGGCAGAGAGTAATGCCCATCATTGGCAACTTGGAGGCTGGAGGGCAACTTGGAGGCTGGTAAATGGGGAAGCTACAAATGTTCCTGGATGGCCACATTTGTAGTAGGGGAGTTTGTCATAGCAGGAGATGTGCTGCTATGGTATGGAACATAGCAGGTATGTTGTGCTGTCTGCATACTTGTTAATTGCGACATTTTCTATTTTTTTCCCAACAAAAGCCCAAAGAACGTCTTTTGATTACTTTCGTCATAGCAGGAGATGACGGTATGTTGTGCTGTCTGCATACTTGTTAATTGCGACATTTTCTATTTTTTTTTCCCCAACAAAAGCCCAAAGAACGTCTTTTGATTCGTCTTCTCGTACTAGGAAGGTGACTAGAAGATAGTCTGTGACTGGGATTCAGTTCCCTTTCTGCAGGCAAGTGTCTGGGCACAGCTTCTGTATCTGCCTTTCGACTATGACTGACAAGGGAGAGTAGACATACTTAAACAAGCATTGCTATCTCTGGAAATTCGCTTGCCATATTGTGTCATCTGTGGATGTGTAGTCTTCTCTGCAAGATCAAGCTGAAGGGAAACCAGTTTTGTTGCTTGATAGCCAAAGTCAATGGTGTCCTGTGCTGACTGATGAAAGGCTGTCAACATCATGAACCCACCATTCCTCTTCCTGGAATAGTTTTTGAGCTTTAAGAAAAATTCCTTTTTTAAAAAAGAAGCCAAATGGTGAACAATCAATCATTGAGGAAAGAAAGGTGAACAGCTTCCTTAAATCAAAACTGAAAAAGATATCTGTGTTTGGTGCAAGCTCAGGTATGTGTGCTTTATCCATATGTGAAGGTGGGGGGATGGCACAGCTGGCCCATCCTTGTTACAGATGTTGTGGCTTGTGGATGGTGGGGTGTGGTAAGCAGACTTGAGATGCTCTTCACTTAGAGCCTGCTACTGCCTCTCTCCATCCCACTGTGGACAGAGCTGTTGTATTTGCCATCTTATCCCCTTGCCACAAATCAGGAAGTACAAGGAAGGAGTGAGGGAAGTTATCACAGCTTCCACTGTGTATCTAAAAAAAACTGCATGGTAGTCTGTGATCCAGGCTCCTTCATCCTCCTCCTTTCTAGGGAGTGGCAACAGGATGCAGGTATCTTGTTGTCTTATATGCTCCCTGAGGCATCTGGTGGGCCACTGTGAGATATAGGAAGCTGAACTAGATGGGCCTTTGATTCATCTTTGATCCAGATCCTTTTATGCTCTTATGTTCTCCTCTGTAGCCTTGCTACAAGCCTTGTGCATGTCTTTTTAATGGTAGTGGTGAGGGTTTTGTGTCAGGGAGTGGATCAGTTTGACCATCTCTGAAACTGAGTTTGCCTAGTTTCAACAACAAATTGCATTGGCTTCAATTTTAAGGTGTGTTTGGTACCTACATGGCATTTCTTGTGATGGTCATTATGTGGTCAAGAGGATGGATTGGGAGCTGCCTGTCGTATACAAAGGGGGGTTTGGGTGCTTAGGGTTCTTGGTTTTCGAACCCTAAAGCCCTCAAGGCCCCTTGCCCCACTGCCAGTGCCTCCGTCCAGGGACACTGAGACCCTCTAGGCTTAATTCTATCCCTTGCAGGCACTGAGCTCTTTCTCCAATTAAAGCCTCAGTCCTCAAGTTACTAGACCTCAATGAGCACTTGGTAGCTTGCTGAATGGCTAGGCAGGATTCTGAACCTTTGTCCCCAACAGACAATGAAACCACTTAGTAAAAGATATTTTAGTTTATTTTTAGTGTAACATAAGGTTACACACTCTACAATAAGGCAGCAAATGCTAGAGGCATAAACATCTAGGAAACATATCAGCAATAAAATAATAAAGCTAGCTGGCTATCTCTATTAATACCTATCTCTCACCTGGGTCAGTTACTCTTGTAGATCTTTTAGCTCCAGGGCTACCTATGGGGCCAGGTGCCCATGATGGACAATGGAGCTCACATGCGTGCAGGATCTTGCACCCAAAACCCAAAAGAAAGAACCCCCACACACCCCCTGGGCACTCATTATTATACTTCTTATGCTAATAGTACTGAGGTGACTTCATACTTATTAGACTGTCCAGTCAGAACCCTTGAGGAACAGAACCTTCTTGAAGTTGGCCTGGTTGCTAACTTCTCATAGTTCTTACCTGTCCCAACTGGAGATCCACAGCTGCACTCAATCACCCTTGATAAGGCGTCTGCTAAGGTGCTAAACATTCCAATTGGTTGTAATTCTTGTTATCTGTCCTTCCTGGCCAGCAGACAACAAATCCTTTTGACTCACTTTCCTGCAGCTGGGAACTGCTAGCAACTAGCAACTAGCTAGTTACACTGTCTTAGCTTGTTTCAGGCTTCACATGCCAACCTAGGCCTAACATGTGCTTATTCATGAAAGAATAAGCCAAAGAAAGGGTGCTTGCTCTCCTCTTTTTATTGGTGTTAAATGGAAAAGGCATGTAAAGGAAATAATCTTCAAAAGAAACTGAGAAATGCCTTTTGCCCCTTAATCTGCATGAGAGAATGCAGTGCAGCCATAAATAGAACAAACTATTACAAATAAACAATCCTGTGGAAGAAAATAGTGAATTTGTAGGAACTGCAAGAATGGGGTAAAAACTGTGGAGAATTTGTTAGGATTAATTTGTGGAAGGTACAACTTCACCTTTATTAATAAGCATCTTTTGTTTTCTATGTATGGCAAGTTTTGGGTATTCATAGGTAGCAAGAGGCAATAAACCTTTATCCAAATAGCCCATATTTTGATACCATCTTAATTGTTGACTAAGGTGTTACTTTTTGTTGGTTCTCTTGTGGTTGCCAAATGAGTGTGTCTGGTAGTATAAGCAGATATAGTATAACAAATTGTTTCCTATTTGTTTCCATTAGCCTTGTTGGTAGGACTAGAACCTGGAAAGCAATGTACGAGATATGCTTTTAGATCAGGGACTGCCAGTTTCCCTGCAGATGATTCTGGCAACTGTTCTTAGAATAATATTTTCAGGTTGGATACCTTTACTTCCCCCAGAACCCCGTAAACATTTATTTCTGTGGAAATGCTTTTCTAAGTTTGTAGTGAAACTGTTGCCTTTTTCTTGCCTGATAAATTGCTGTATGATGTGATCAGTTCCACATTTCTGCTTCTTCCTGAGAACTTTTTTTTTTCTTGGAGTAAGCAAAGATTTCTCCTCTGACATCTCTCATTGCTCTTATCTGGGAGAGCATCTCACCCAGTTTGTTGCCATATCTTTGGGCAAAGTCAAAACTTCTGGGAATTGTTGGACAGATTCCACCATCTCTGTACTCAGTGGTGTGGAATTATTTGCCTCTTTTCACTCTAGTGACTGGTAAATCTTAATCTGGTAAATCTGGTGACTGGTAAATCTTTGAAGATTTAAGACTGCTTGTTGGTTTTCAAGTCACTAGCACTAGAATCTAGTACTTTGGGTACTACGATGTAATGAATGACCTGTGAAATGTGTCAATTTTGTCAGATTTTGCTGGCAAGCAGGGACAGTGTGAGCTATAGACAGCCATCCTGGTAGATGATTTCCCAGTTAATTGCTTTTCTTGTATTTGTAGGGGAAAGTGGGAATGAATCAACTATTGTGTGTTTCTGGGGCTGTGCACTCTCCTCCCCTCCCCTCCACCTGCCATTTCTCTGTCACCCTGTTTCTTTTCCAATCAAGGGAATGGAAGGAGAATGAGGAGCAGCAGAGTTAAGTAGGTGGGCATAGATGAACACCCCCCCCCCAACTGATCTGCTGGCCTCATGGATGGGTCAGTCCTGTGTATAAGAGCACCTCTGTGTGCTTTCACCTCTGTGTGTATTTCCCTGTGTATGTTGTCCCTGCTCTGAGCAGGACAAGAGTACATTAAAGCTGTGCTTGGTCACTAATGCACCCCAGGAGCTCACTCCAGGCTCAAGCTCTCTTGCTGTGTAGTGTGGGGAAAGAGCTATCAGTGCCTGTAAATTACAGTGAATGTTTCCAATTATTTGCCCCGCCTCCCTGCTTTTTCAAATATGACAGTGCAGCCAATTGAATTGCAAGTGGAATTCTTGAGTTCCATTGCTATGGCTCCCTTGGCAGAGAAAAAGCTTTCTGATAAAATAAAAAGTAGAGTAAGTGTGGTTGTATCAGCATTCAGCTGGAATGTCTCTTAGTCTGATCATGTTTTGAGGATTTGAAAAGAAAATCACATTAAATTACTTTGACAGCCTGGGCCCAACTGAACTCTTACATGCCTGTGAACAATAGCACTACTGATTGGGGTAATACAGCTTTAAGATGGGAAGCTATTTCTGTGAGAAATGCTGATCTGCTTGTTGGGTAGGGCTTGTGTTTCTTAAAAAAAAAAGTTGGAGGCAGAATACAGATTAAGACTATAAAGCTTCTTTTTCTTTTTCCCTTGTTTTTCCCTTGTTAACTCCATTCTAGGACAACAGTTTTGAGAGGAAGTGCATGCTTGTTTCTTTGCTTTAGGTTGTCTATGAAACTGTTGCTCCTTAGATGTTTGCCAGGCTGAGCAGCTGCACTCCTGTTGAAGAGGAGTGGCTCTTTTGATCTCCTGCAGTATTGCAAAAGATGCCAGAGGCACAGCTCTGACTGAGCAGTGTTGGAGTTGCACCCAAGGACTAGGGCTTCTGTGGACTGTTTTATTGGTGACCCTACAAATAGTGCCATTTCAAAATTGCCTGGCTAGATTGTGCTGGACTTGTGTTTTGTGTCCTGATGGAAACTGGATAGAAAGCAGGATCTGTTCCTTCTTGGTGTTCTGTTTGCTGATAGTCAGATGGAACTGTCAAAAGAATATCAGAGCTCTTCAGCAATATAATAAAGACCAGTTAGATGTGTTGGGGGGTGTACTTTTAGCTGTGTTTTGTGCTGTTCCTGTATTAAAAAATGTTCTTGTATCAAACGTGCCCTGTACATAAGATGGAAATGGACTTCCTGCTGCCTTCTCTGCATCACCTCAAGCCCTCTTCTCCCAGCTCAATTCCCTTCTTGTATTGGAGCCAGGCTGGGAGAAAAGTGACTGTGCCTGTAATCCTTACCACACTTTCCTGAGAGTAAGCCCCATTGAACAAAATAGGACTTACTTCTGAGTAGACCTGGTTAGGATTGTGCTCTGTGACTACAGAAAGCTTGGATGTGGGGATAGTTCAGCTCTTATCACTTGAGCTTCGTTATGTGATTTTAAAATTTGGGTCCATCTATCCTGTTCCTTAAGTGAATCATGTAGAGCAGGGGTGTCCAAAGTTTTTGGCAGGAGGGCCACATCTGACACTGTGGAAAAAAAGGCCAGGGAAAAAAAGAATTAATTTACATTTAAAATTTGAATAAATTTACATAAGTTTACATAAATGAATAAAGATGAACTTATATGAATGAATGAAGGTCTTGCAATAGCTCAAGGCCTATAAAAGGCCTTGCACAAAGCAAGGCTGGCCATTCCTTTGCTGCCTGGTTAAGGGACCTGGTACACACACTTTTCTAAAAATATTTTCAAAGTGAAATCAGGCAGCCCAATCCCGAAATGGCTACCACTGCAGCCTATGGGGCTGGAAAGCAGTGTGGGGTCTACTCAAGGGAGCTTATGCTCCCTTTCCCCATGTAATCCCCAGGTGGCCCCATTGGGTCTCCTCAGCTTTGCACCTGCTATTAAGATTTGAGGAGACCTGTGTTGGGTCTCCCAGACCGGGAGAAGGGTTAGGCATTGAAGCAGCTCTGGACCCATGCAGAGTGTTGCAGGCAAACTTTATGGCCGTTTGTGACACTGTGCACCGGTGCTGGGCCAGTGCGGCCCAAATAGGATTGGGCCCCTAAAGAGCCCAATTGACCTTGGTGGGCATTTCTGTTCTGCTATGATTGCCGGTTTCTCTAGAGATACTGGAGAGGCCACTGTGTTTCTGCACTGTTGATGACTTCTGATTTTGATTACCCTTTATTTTTTCCTAGGAGGTGCAGTCCAAGAGGAACATGGATATGATAAAGCTAAGAAAGGAGTTGGAGGAGGAGCTGAAACTTGGGACTGAGCAACTGTGCAGCCATGCCTGGTATCATGGTTGTCTACCACGGCAGGTAACTTTGAACAACCAATATGGGGTAGGATGTGGGGAACCATCTTATAATTATATCTTTCTAGGACTGTCTGCTCTCTAAGTTGTAGGCATTGGTTGGAAGCATCTTGATCTTCTTCTTACAGATTGAGCTCTGTTGGACAAGGTGTAGCTTCTTCTGAAGTGGGCTGTGACTCGTAATGCTTTCCATCCTCGACATCAACCTGTCCTTTGCAAAGCTTGCTTTATCCCTTTCTGACCAAGAGGAAACTACAGATAGCTTCCCTGTGTTGGATGGTGGAGGAAAAAAATAATAGATGGGTCTATACCTTGAAACTTCTCTTGCAAGAGAGCAGTATTTACATAAGGAGAACACTGCTGTATCAGAGCAAAGGCCCATCCAGCCCAGCTTTCTGCATCTTGCAGTGGCCCACCAGCTGCCTAAGGAGCACACAAGAAAAGATACCTGTATCCTGTACACCCTTGCATCTGGTATTCAGAGAGAGCAAGAGAGCGCACCTACTTCTAGAAGGTTGGATAGGTATATCATGACTTTTAACCTGTGATGAACAATTCGTCCACAAATCTGTCCAATCTCCTTTTAAAGGCCTCTAGGTTAGGTGCCATTACCGCATCCTGTGGCAAGTAGTTTCATATATTTTTCCATGTCATACCTGTGGTAGTGGAAGTGGTCGCACTGAGGGCACCTTCAAAGAGCGACTTGAGTTTATACGTACATCTCCACAATGTTGCCCTCTTGCAACCATGGATTTTCTTTGCGTATCTCCAATTCAAGGCAAGGCTGCTGCTCCTTTTTCATGGAAAGGGAAAGTTTTGATGTGCATATCATCATTTTCTGTCCTAGTGGTGAACAAGTTGCACCTGACGTGCAATGGTCCTTCTGTACGATTTGATAGCTACAGTACATAAGAGACCCTTAAGGTATTGGATTAGATGCTGCTAATGATGTCTCAATACTGTTGTGCTGACTCCCAAGATATTATTTGCCTGCAGGAAAACTCTTTCTTTAACCTCTGCACTTTGTGTGTTGATGTGAGCTATCTGACAAATAGCTATCTATGTGAGCTATCTGACAAATAGCTCTTTCCTCCTACTTTGTTTCCCCACCTCCCTGGCCTTAGGAGGCAGAATCCCTGCTTCAGGAGGATGGAGAGTTCCTGATCCGTGACTCGCGGTCCAGCCTGGGTGACTACATATTATCCTGCTGCTGGGGTGGTCGACCTCTGCACTTCAAGATAATCCGTGTGGTACTGCGCCCTCGGAAGGGCTATTCCCGCACCCTCTTCCAGTTTGAGGAAGAGCAATTTGACAATGTGCCTGCCCTGGTGCGCTGCTATGTGGGCAATCGGAAGGTCATTTCGGACACCTCGGGAGCTGTGGTGTCCCAGCCCGTCAACAGGAGTGTGCCCCTTTACTGGCTGAAGGAGCGCTACAGTGATCTTGGCCGGCCCCCTGGGCCAGCTAAGCAGAATGGAGCCCCTGCACGACGGTTCAGCTTCCGTGGTGCCACAGCTGGAGAGGAAATGCCAGAGGGGAACTTGCTCCGGTAAGGGAACAGTTGCTGTGCAGCTGCTGGAGGGTTGAGACTGAGGGTGGTGGATGGGGGGGATGCTTGGGAATGGTGCTGGTGCGCATGACCTGATTCCCCTTGGCTTTGAATCTGTTTGGAGGCAAGTACTTCTAACACCGCAGTAGGTTTGGACAACTTACTCTCTCAACCTCACTTTCTCATCTATAAAAAATAAACTTGATTCAGCTCCTGGGATTGTGAGATCAAGCATAATAAGATGCATTTTCCAAAAACTAAAAGTGCTATATCAAGGATGTAGCAGTAAGAAAAGGTGCTAAAGAATGCAGTGCAAAGATATGAGAACATCATCACCCCTGTGAACATCATCACCACATCACCTCCTGTAATACTCATGAGGAGTATTTTACCTGTTTCTACAGTTAAGCTGATAGTTCTCCAGGTACCTGGATCTCCAAGAACCCTTTTTGTAGGCTTGTAATATTTAGTTAATCAATTGGAAACTTTTTGGCCAACTCATGGTGTCCCCAAGGCAAAAAAACCTTTTTTAAACAGGTAAAAACCTACTTTTAACAGGTAACGGGTACTTGCCAAAACCATGGTAGCAACTGTGGTCTTGGAGGCATTCTCTTCCTCTCTCATGAAAATTCTTCTTTCATTTTGGAGCCCTTGTAAAAAATATTGGAAGTGTGCTGTTTTCTCCAGAACTTCATTTTCTTATGCAAATATGTGCAGATTTGAATTGATATGCTAAACCAGCAGTCCTTTACTGCTATTACCTGGCAATAATCCCTTTCACCCAGCGGTTCCCTAATTTACCAGGGTCACAGTGCCTGTGCAGTCTCTTCTTCCCAGCTCAGCCCAGCATTGCTGTTTTCGAGATCCAAGATGATGATGCCCAGGAGAACTAGTTAGAAGGGGTAACCAGAGCATCCCATGGCACTCCTATGAGTGAGTGAACAGTTTGGGAACCAATGCAGTAATCAGTGAGGATTACATCTGTAGACAATAGGATTAGTTGTTGGCAACCTTCAGTCTTGAAAGACTATGGTATCGCACTCTGAAAGGTGGTTCTGGAACAGCGTCTAGTGTGGCTGAAAAGGCCGATTCGGGAGTGACAGTCCCTTCCACACCGGGAGCAAGTGCAGTCTGTCGCTGGTCTGTCTCCCTGGTTTCCTTCTTTGCCTCTTTGCCTCAGTCTGTTAGCCAAGTGTCTCTTCAAACTGGGAAAGGCCATGCTGCACATTTCTTTAATAGGTTGACAAAACCCTAGTGACTGCCCTGTGCTCTTTCTCTCTTTCCTCCTTGCCATCACAGGGCAAAAGATCGATGTGGAAGTCACCCTAGTAGCTTAGAGCAGTTGGGTTGTCGACATTCCCTTCACAGCGCCCAGTCAGACAGCAATTTACTGACAGGTAAGTGATGGGAGAAGGGAAGACTGAAATGAGCAGGCATGCAAGACTGAAATGCAACAGTAAGAGGGTTTCTCTTGTGTCTGCAATACAGGCCTTGCTAGACTCCAAGATCCAGCTGTTGTGTGTTTCTGAAAACTTGATGTAGGAGGAGGTACCACAGCATTCAAAGGCAATTTTGTTCTGTTGCCTTGTATCCATCCTAAACTAAGCAAAGAGACAGCAAAGCAAAGTAGCTATGGCCTGGGTTGTAAAAGCTAGTTGGATCAAAATTGCTTTATGGGTGGGGGATGGAGCAGGCCAGAACAAGAGATTCCAAAGTAGAATGTCCTGTTGCCTCAAACTCCTGAAGATCTTTGCAGCCATTTAAAGAAAAATGGGTTTCTAGTTGTGATTGTTTTGGAGAAAATCTGAACCAGTTGGGCAATTTTGACCTCACACTTTTCCAGGTGACCTTTAAGGCACTTGCAGTTGATGTATGGTGCCTCAAGCTGCCCTTTTCTCCTCTTTCCTCCTAACCCCCCCCCCAAAAAAAAATTTCGGTGATAGGATTAAAAGGTTAAAGCTGAAGCACAGGGAATATCTTAAGCAGCAACATTGGGTGATGTAAGTCTGCCTCAAACAGAAAAGGACAACTTGTTTAATTTAGTGAGACCCAAATATGTTGTACGTTTTGTTCCTTTGTTTGGAGCCTACCTCAGACAGATGGCAAATTTTAATTGATCGGAATGACTAATTTTGAATCACAAATTAATTGAGGGAGAAACTTCAGTGGTGCTGACAATTGGTTTTTAATTGTACTGGCTTAATCTTTTTCTCAGTGTGTAAAAAGTCTTGATTGCAGAATGGAAGAACAGAAAAATAGAGAAGGTTGCATGCACTTTTAAAATGATGTTCAACTTGGGCCCAACCCTGTCCAACTTTCCAGTGCCAATGCCAAGGGAGAGGAACAAGCATTGCCTTATCTTGAGGTGGCCTCTGTGACTGCTGCCTAACACAGGAATGCAGGACTAGCCTTGTTGGCATGACTGCATTAGTGCTGGAAAGTTGGCTAGGATTGGGCCCTTAGTATCTATGGTAAAATATTTCTTTATTCATTATTTTAAAGTTCAAATTTTCATCCAATTGCTTTTAAATTACAATGATTGACAAGATTAATGAATGCTGGGAGTTTTTATACTTTAGGGTAGGATCTAAATTTATAAAATAAAAATATATTGATTGACAGTATTACAAATATAGTAAATCAAGCCATGCTGCAATCAGACCAAATGATGTATATATTTTTCATAATTTCTCTTGCAAAACTGTGTAGTTGTGCTGTACCATTTGGGATTTCTAGACCTTCTTGGCTTGATTTGATTTAATAGAAGAGGTGCATAAGGACAGTTTCAGGTGGCAAATGCTTGGCAGATTGTTTCCACCAATCAAAAAGAAGCCTCATCAAGCCAGTTGGTTCCATTTGGGTCCCATTACATCCCAAAGAGGCATTGCTATGTCATTGACATCATTTGCTAGGGCTATGTCTGTTTTTGGTAACCTGAGTGAATGGAGTTTAATTTGGGATCTACAGTTTGGAAAAGTCCCAATGACAACCTCCCAACTTTCTTTATCCTTAGGTAGCCCAGAAACTTCTCCAGGACCCCAAGAGAAGAGTCAGCTCCCTCCCCTGTCACCTGCATTCCGCACAGGCAGTGATCCCATCCTGCGACGGAATGCCCCACTGTCTCACCCACTGGGGATTCTGCCACTGAGTGGCTCTGAGGGCCAACTTCATTCCAAGGCCCCACCGAAGCCTCTCAGAGCCCCATCCATCCTAGCGATTGACTACTGTGAGCTGGTTCCCAAGGCCCCTGAAGGCCTCCGGAGCCATGTGGAACGCTTGCGAACAGAAGAGAGATGCTGTGGCTGGGCCCACATCACAGAGACTGCCTTTGGGTTCCTGGACTTGGAAGGGCTATCTTTTCCCCCTCCTCATGTAATGGATGCTGAGGAGGATTCTAGATTTGAACGCCCCCTGATGGAGACAACCTCTTCCTTCCAGCCTCGCCACTTTCACTCGCTGCTCTTGCCCCCTGACAACAAGCCCCTGGAACCCAAAGCCCTCAAGTGCCTCAAAGACCTCTTTGTCCAAAATGACTGCCGGACAACAGCCCTTCATATTCTGCAGATGGACTGCCAGGTGAGAGTTGCTAGAGGTGTAATGACCCCTTGCTTTGCAGTCTGCATTTGTTCTAGTAACATCCTCTTTAGCTTTTGCTCCTCTTTCACAGATGGCAGAAATTAGTTTGTTTGGTAGTTTGAAAAGTCTAACTCGCAGAGCTCACAGCTGAACTGAGATTTGCACTCTGTTCTCTAACAAGAGTTTTAGCTACAACAACGCACTGGCTGGTGCATAAAATTGGATGTTGGGAAACATTCCCTTTTTGCATTGCAGAGGGAGGGGGAAAATCCAAGAGTCTCAGTAGTTGGTAGCAGTAGTTACCTACTGAGTAGCAGTAGCTACTCAGTAGTCCAGTAGTTACTAGCAGAGCTGTGAAGTTGGTACACAAAACCTCTGACCACTCAAAATTGCTTCTGATCCACAGCCCTGGTTTGTAGCACTAGAGCCTATGACAGGCCACCTTTTAAATTTTGAATGATTTAATCTGGCACAAGTTCCACTACCTGCGTTTGCACAACCTAAAAGTTGCAGAGTATTATTACTTTTCCACCGATGCATTCAAATCATCTTCTATTTGAAGATGCCACGAAAATCTCTGCTAAAGACTCACATTCTGATAGCGGTTTATGTCTTCATGAGCCAGATTATTGTGCATGTGATCAGGTGGCCTGTGGCCTGAAAACAAAAGCTGATGTTTTCATTAGCCTTTAAGATGTCTCAGGCACGATTCCCTCTCATTCTTTTCTAGTGCATGGAACTAGATGCAGGTGCAGATGCTGCTTTCCTCCTGGTATGCTCAGCGATGACATCATTGCTGAACTCTGGAGCACCGATGGGGAGAGCAGGGTGACAGAGACTTGCAACGGGACTCAACCACTACGACTCCCTACACGATTCAGCTCGCCCAAGTGGCTGTTGGCCAGAGTTGCCATACAGCCCTCTCATGGTGCATAGCAGTCACTTTCAGTTGTGCGGGGCTTCTGTTAAATGCCAAGCAACTTTAACAGGGAAGCCTAGTCCCAAGACTGTTTTGCTGTAATAGAGCTACTCTTCTGGAATCCACTTATTTTTCACCATGACTTTGTGGGTTGTTAAGGGCAAAGATAGCTTAAGTCATTTTGGCACTGAAAAGAGAGAGAGACACACTATTTGGATTTTCTCTGTGTTTTCTCTGTTGCCCACACACACAACAGGTGGTAAATGATTGTTAGTTTAGTGGCCTTTAATCCCAGAAGGCGCCAAAATGCAGCTAATCTAATATTTTATGAGGACAAAAAACTGTAAAAGCCTTAAAAAAAGAGCATACAACCAATGAAAAGGCAAGCAATTTGCAGCAGTAAAGAAAAAAAGCTCCAAAAAGCAATCTGAAAATCCACTGAATATTAAAAGACTGGCGGAATAAAGGCATCTTGGCCTGGCAGCAGAAGGTGTGATAGTAACATCCTTTGGGATGGAATTCCACAGTGAGTTGATCTGTTGATGACAGTCCAAGGATCAAGGTGCAGGAAAGTCCATGTGCTCAACTCAGTCTAATTGTTAATTTTCAAATTGGGGAAAAGTTGATGTTGCTGCAGTCTTGAAATCTAGAGAAATGTTTCCTAAAATATTTAGTCATGCCCATCCTAGTGTCTCAGGACACTAGGAATGTATCTAACACATTGGAACCAAAATAAATCTTCTTTTTGTTTGACTACCTGAGCATGTTTACTCTGAAGCAACCGTGACTAATTTGATATATGCCAGCTATGAGCTGGGATTGTGGCATCTGTTGCAGCTGGGAAGAACAATGGAGCTGCATGGTCAGTTGTCTCCAAATCTTGACCTTTCCCCAAATGTTCCATCTGTTCCTCAGGCTGCCAGAATCATTGGGGTATCCAGGAAGCAGCAGCAGGCCATGGGGGTGAGCTCAGGTCTGGAGCTCATAACTCTGCCTCAAGGACAACAACTGCGGAAAGACTTGCTGGAAAGGTATTAACTTTCATTCAAGTTTGTGCTGTGGAGGGTGCTTCAAAAGGGGAGGGTGGCATTGATGCTATGTTAACCCTGCTGTTTCTTGTCATCTCTAAGGCACCACCTTATTGCGCTGGGTATTGCTGTGGACATCCTTGGCTGTACAGGGATGGTGGCTGAGCGGGCAGCTACTCTGCATAAGATCATCCAACTGGCTGTGGAACTCTGGAGGTCCGCCGGGGACCTCTTTGCCCTGTCTGCTGTGATGAAAGGCCTGCAGCTGCCACAGGTGGGCACTGGTGGGCAGAGGGATGACTAAGAAAGGTTGCTACAGAATGAATCTTTGGGCATCTGCCAAGATTAGAATGGGATTTGACAAAGGTCTTGCAGACCTATCTATTTACTTATTTACTGCCTTTCCTTCCATAAAAATGCGAGCCCAAGACCTCGCATTTACAGTTTAGTGGGATATGGTGCTAGGTGGGTGGTATGAAATTTAATTGGTGATCAGTTTAACCACTTGATCTTATTTTTATCTGAAAACTGAGGAACATATTTCTGGGCTTCGATGTGGGCTAGAAGTGGTTGGTGCAATGCATCAACATGCAGAGCACTGCAGTGAGGTCTTCTGCAGACTTCTTGAAGCCCCTTTGCCACAAATGGAGTTGCAAAGTGAGATGAGTGCAGTGCTGGATGCTTTTGTCTAGTCTCTTTGAAAGGTTTCAGAAAAGTTTCCATTCTCCAGAAAGATGCCTGTTCTCCTCTTGTCATATTTTTGCCTATATATACACACCTTCTGACTCCCACTTATCTATCCCAATTCCTGTATGGCAACTTGCCAAGTATTTCCAAGCTTTGCAGATGTCCAGAAGAACATCAGTTGCCTTGCTGGATTAGCAGAGGACTCATCTAGGAGCCAGTCAGATGCTCCTAGGAAGCTGACAAATAGGGCACAAGCATAGCTGTTTAACTGCCAGCTAAGGCAGCCTCTTCTCCGGAGGGGGTGTGGGCTATGTCTGATTCATTTCCTTTATTGTTTCTGATAGTGTTACAGCTAATTAGTATTTTGCAGTGGTTCCCAAACATTTTCTACTGGTGGCTTGATTGGTTAGGTCTACTGGTGGCTTGATTGATAGGTCTACTGGGCCATTGGTTGCAGCTCTCTGTTAGGGTTATAATCCTATACATTGTATAGGGCAGTGGGACTTTGCAAGCGTTCCATGATTCCCCTGGCTGGTTACCATAGCTCTCCAGGGAGCCACAGCTCACAGTTGGGAACCACTGATGTTTTAAAAACTTGGTATGCTTTATTTGAGTGTTAATGGCTCGTTGGCAGATTACAAATATTTTAATATAACAATCATGGGAATGACATCTCACTATTCAGAGGCAGTCTGATTAGGGAGTATTTATTATTATTCACTTATTATGACAAATAGCCAGACTGTGTGAATTACCATCTTTAGAAAAAGTATTTGCCAATGGCTTCTACAACATCCTGCTATTAACTGCATACTCTATACAGTGCACTCTGCATAGTGCACTGGGTGGAGATTTATTCCTTCTGTTGGTCCTGGGGTTGGTCCTGATGGTCCTGTTGGTCCAATTTATTTACTGTTGAGATTTGTGTTTCACCCTGTAATAAAACATGCAGATTTATGCAAGTCAAATTGATGCCCTGGTTTAGTGCGTATACAATCGGGAGTCTTCTGGGCATTGCCCAAAAGGAATTCTTTGCCCCAAGCCAAGTACCTTACTGGACCCATGGTTGAAGTCTTTATGTATGTACACAGGTACATACAGATAGGTGGGATATAAGTTTCTCTGTTCTCACATCCCTTCCCTCCTTCTGCAGATTGCACGGTTGGAACAAACCTGGAAGCAGCTGCGCCAGAGCCACACTCAGAGTGCCATCATGTTTGAGAAGGAACTCAAGCCCCTCATAGGACGCCTGAACCGAGTAGAAGGTGAGGCCTGAGTAGGCCGTGCAGCTATTTTGACTGCAGAAGGAGGAGGCAGAACTGAGAGCTGTCTCCTATTAAGAATATTATGTCATGCCAGGAGGGGCAACTAGCTCCTCTTTTCTGTGTTCTTCAACCTGTTTGTGTTAATCAGACTGGGCTACAGCCAATGTGTGATGTGCAGTTGTGCCGTGCCCCTTTTTACAGCCTTCAGATTGGTGACTAATGTTTGAATCGACCCTTTGGGCCGTAATTGGCAGAGGTGGGTCACTAGATGGATTAAATATTGCATGCATTTATTTCAGATACTTGTTGTCTGTTTTTCTTAATTCAAAATGTTTACAAGTTTTTGGCTACAAGAAAAAAGGAGGTGGAAAGGAATGGGTGTCTGGAAGGAAATCCACATCCAAATTCTGCACTAAGGAAAATTCTGCTGCAGCATCAGAAGTCGATTCTACAATTTGCATGTTCTGTTTCTGCCTATAATTGTGGGGGAGAGCGAGCGAGCGAGCAAGAGTGCTATAGAAGTACTAAAGTTTTGCTAATAGGAAGAAAGAAGCTGTGTGTGAGAGTGAATAGTGCTATTCCTAGTAGGCAACCTTCAGTCTTGAAAGACTATGGTATCGCGCTCTGAATGGTGGTTCTGGAACAGCGTCTATTGTGGCTGAAAAGGCCAACTCAGGAGTGACAATCCCTTCCACACTGGGAGCAAGTGCAGTCTGTCCCTGGTTTGTCTCCCTGGCTATGGGCCTTCCTTCTTTGCCTCTGACTGTTGGCAAAGTGCTAGAAGCAGCATTGAAAGCATTGTCAGCTTTTGTAGACAATTCTGTGCTGAGCTTGGTTAGTACCGCTCTCCAGCTTGAGGTCAGATCACTGTTCTCCCTTCTCAGTCAGTGTGGACAAGAGGTTGTATCAGGTCTGTTCTCCTAGTTGTCAGAGAGAGCAGTATTCAGCAAGCCTGCAGGTGTTGGCCTGTAGGTGCAGCATTCTGCTTTCATTGGAAAAGCTTTGTGGTCCATGTGGCATTTCAGATCATTTGAAAGGGAGTGGCTGTTCATGCCTAACTTTCCACTGACTCGGTACTGCTATGCAGAGGAGTTTCTTGCAGCTGTGTGTCATGCAAGCAGGCCCTTAGTAAAGCAAGCCAAAGGAAGGGGCCAGAGCTCAGTGAAAGAGCACCTGCTTTTCATGCAGAAAGTCCCTGGTCAGGTAGGGCTGGGAAAGAAAGAGACGGCTCTCCAAAACCCTAAGAGTGGCTGCCAGTGACTGGGTAGTCAGACTTTGCACACAATCTGTATCCTTTTGGACCATGTGTGCGAGTGAGCCATTGTGGAATCATGAATACTGTACTTGTACATCAAGCTGCCTTATCTTGAGTTGGACTGCTGGCCTGCCCAGCCCAATACTGTGACTTGTTTCCAGGGCCTCCTCGTGCAGAGACTTTTTCCTAGGTCCGATATGTGAGATCCTTTTATTGGGATTGAGTTGGGGAGCATGCAAAACATTTTAAGTTTTTAAAAAACTTAATCTAGACATTTATATTCTGCCTTGTACACAGCACTGTACTGAAAAGTGGTGCTTTCTCTCTGAAGCCTTCTTTTGTTACATAATAATCTGACAGGTTGGTCTCTGCCCCACAGAGAATTCTGTCTCCTCCCTGAAGGAGGTTGCAGTTCCCCACATCCTGCCCCTACTCCGTCTCATGGAAGGGGAAGAGTTGTGGGGTGATGACGAGGAAGCATGTGATATCCTCTTGAGGACACTGGGAGCTGCACGGTCCATGGTCAGCAATGCCGAAGCCTATCGAGCCAGCGCTGAGACTAAGCTCCAAGGTAGGGTACTATTGTCAGTGCTGATGAGAGCAGAGAGCATCATCTATTCCCAGAGCCAAATCATCCAGCTTGCTCCTAGACTTTCAAGTTAGCAATGTTATTCCTTAGTTATCCCATTTTACACCATCCTGTGAATTGCATCGCTGGAATGTACTCTGCTTGGGGTTACCCTTGGAACAGCAGCTGGTGCATGTTGTTGTACCCAGGGTGCTCTCGGGTATCCATGGGTCAGCATATTAAACTTGTGCCCCATAAATTGAATTGGCTTTCAGTGTTTCCTGGCTCAGTTTATTGTTGCTGAAGCCCTACATGGCTTGGGACCTGGGTACCTGAAAGATCATCTATCCCACAGCTCCCTCTCTGCACTCATCTGCAGCCATGCTGTATGCACTCTAACCAACTGGAGTATGGTTGGTCTCCAGGGATGCCTGCCTGTTTCCAATGTTGCCTGCCTTCAGCTGAACACTGAAAACCTTGTTTTGTTTGGCTTTCCTTTGAATTCATTATTCTTCTGCTCATTATGTATTTTGCTTGCTGCTTTGGTGTAATAGTTTTGCAGCTAACTTTTAACAAATGTTGTATGTTGTATTGCTGGTCCCATCAATTGAACCAAAAGGCAGCCTAGAGCCTAAGAGTCTCATTTTAGCCTGACAGCAAGGCAGTCTGAGCTGAGAGAGAAATAGCTAGGCGGTCTTAGGATAATGCAGTATCAAGGTTGTGCAAGGCTTCCAGGTTCGTTTAAATGAGTGTTTAAATTCAGTGGACAAATCCTACACCTCCATCTTCTGCAATAGTGCCTTCCTGTGGTTGGAAATGCTGCTGCCTGATTATCCAATGTACATACGGTACATTCCTCTTTGTTTGTCTGTTTCTGCCTGCCCACCTTCGGCCTCCTTCCACCCATCACCCTTTCACAGGATGGGCTTATTTAGCCAGCCAGCCAGCCTGACTATTGCATCAGAATCTCTGCAAGGAAGGGTTCCACCAGGCATGAGTGACTTGCACAAGGATCTTGTCCCAGGCTGCTCTTGGCCTGGGTAGTAGATGGCTGTCTGCAGCTGCTGACCCAGGCTTTGCTGCTTCAAGCTACAGCTAGTCTTGCCTGATTAAAAAAAAATTACTGGTGTGCCTGCTAGGTTCTTTTCCCTGCAACTCGGAAGAAGGTGGTCTGGGGAATAGGTAAATCTGGCAGTTTTGTGGTTTGCATATTCATGTTATGGCTTGTTTTGGCCAGGCTCCTAAACTTGCACAGATCAGCTCAAATGACCCAAACAGAGGCCAAGTTTTGGCACTTATTTTATCACCTTTTTTTTTCAAGTGGTGGAGAGTGCTTCTTTTATAGGATGTGTCAGTCTGATGGTTTTGCAAGGATCCTAGGGTCTCATCATAATCTCTATTGGTCCTACTCTATTGGTCCAGCACTGCTCTTTTGGTCCTCCTTGTTCTTATTCCTGGGCTGAAACTTGACCTTAAACTGCCCTATCGCTTGGGACCAAACCTGTTGTCTGAGGTAGTCATGGCACAAGTCATTGTGCACATTCCCTTTCAGTGCTTTGGCAAGATGGCACCTATTCATATAGTATCTGCAGTGTTCTGTAATGTGCATAAAACCTATTTTGATCTTGTTTCATGCTTAAAATCATGTTTCTCCCCCTGTAGGATTGGAACCCATTCCAGAGCTCCTGGAAGCATTCAAGGCTGAGTTCTCACTGCGGTTATTCTGGGGCAGCAAAGGAGCAGAGGCAAATGTGACTGAGAGGCATAGAAAATTTGAACAGATCCTGACTGTTCTTTCACAGAAGATAGAATGAACAAGGCATGGGTGGAAGAAAGTTACACATCTGCTGGAATCCCAGGCATGAATGGCAAAGAAGGACTGAGGCACTGCCACTGCCTAGGAGGCAGTACTTACCGAGCCAAAACATGGTGCTGTATTCTACAAGTACAGGGGCTGCTAGAAACTAGATGGACAGAATACAGCAGTGGACAGACATTCTTCACTGGAGGTAGATGGGCTTTCTTCCATGGGGCAAGAGCCCTTTGTGGCTTAAATGTGTCTCCTTTTTCAGTGCTAACAGCCTATTTTGTCCTTGTGCAATAGAAAAAACAGACCTTTTTCTCAATATGTTAAAACTCATTTTTTGTCTAATTTTAGCAAGATTGCACATTTCATACTAGAGAACACAGATTACTATCACAGGTCAAACTCCATGTTACAAATTTTAGGAATTTCAGGCGGCAGCTGTTATATCTTTTAATTATCACTGTAAAGAGTCTTGAGGAAAGAGTGCATTCTGCTGGGAGCTTTGCTATTCTCAGGGTGGCTACTTTTAAAGTATAGGTTGAATATCCTTTATCTGAACTGCTTGAGACCAAGTGTGCTTGATTTTAGAATAGTTGCATAAACATGAGATGCCTGTATCTTGGGGATAGCAACCTGCTTCTTGCAGGCAAAGAATGAACCTGCTGTTGGCACAATTAGAGAAGCTAATTTCCTGTCAACCAGGCCCCCCATATGTGGTGCCTTATGGTTATTTCAGTGGGTAGTATGCCAGCATGGTGCAAGGAGCTAGGGAGGGAGCTAGATACTGAGAACCCACTGTATGTACATCATCCAAAAGATGCATAAATTCAGTTTTTCTTGGTGCAAGTAGAGCATTTAGCTCTACTTAACTGAAGAAGAGGCACTTTTTCCAAGTGGGTGCTCCTCTTTTATTTAGCAGGGGGAGAATAACTGGACCTCCTCACCCCAGCAGTGTCTTTTCTACTGGCTGTCTGCTGGTGTTCTTTTGCATTTTTTAGATTGTGAACGCTTTTGGGACAGGGAGCCATTAGTTATTTGATTCTGCTTTGTGAACTTTTTGTTGAAAAGTGGTATATAAATACTGTCAATAATAATTCTTGTAATCTCCTGGACTACATGTTGACAAACATGTAGCTTCAAAAAGGTAAAGCTACAAAGTGGTGAATAAAATATATGCCTTCACCAGTGCATAAAATATATGCATTGGTGCATTCTAGTGTATCTGTTGGTGAAAGAGTTCAGAAAAAAGACATATAAAGCAGAAGATCAGTTCTGGTGCTGAAACAGTCTGAGGGGAATATTAGTAAGGATATTCCCCTCATATATTGCCCTAATCCCAGCATATATTGCCTTAATGATAGGTTTAGGAAAAGCTCTATTGTCCCCAGTAGGAGTAAGGATTCACTTCCTTTTAAACATTGGTCAAAACAAGGCAGTATTTGGCAGGGTTTGTATCCTCTCTATGGGGTATACCTCACCCCAGCTGCCTTATGTATAATGTGCTGACTGGGTAGAGCCACTCTGGAGCCACAAAATGGCTCTAGTCATAGCAAGGTTTTGCCAAATATTTAAATAGCCTTCCTTCCTCTTTCTTACAAGTAGTGAGGGAGGGAGAAAACCAAAGAGACCACAACCATTCTCCAAGCAGGGTAGTGAGGAACATCACATCTACCTTCCCCCAACCGGTCAGAGAGGACAGAATTGTTTTACTTCCCTAGTCTGGTTCCAGCTTTTGTGGCCTGTGAGTGTAGCTTTCAAACATCTGGGACAGTTTGAGTATCTTTTAGGGGTGGAAAAATAAGCAACAGCATGAAAGCAAGTTAGTATATCTCTTACTCCTAAAGGATCCGCACAAACACTTAAGTATAGCATTTTTTTAAACTTCTTTAAAAACCCACACTTGGAGGCACCCACAAGCTAAGTTTATCTATTTACATAAAGTGTAAAAAGGCACTAGGATCCAGAAATACATTCTACATCTTGAGAAAGACACTGGCTCAAGCCCCTCCCCTGCCCCAAACTCAGCCCCCCAGCAAGGGGTGGAATAGTTAAAGGGGGAAGCATTGTACAGATTGTGAGTAACAAGCTAAACTGAGTGGTAAAATAAATTGGTCACTGTATAAAAAAAACTAATAGAGTATTTTTTCCTAAGGGAAAAACCATCACAGAAATACATGGGGGGGGGGGGGGGAAGAAAGACAGAAAATGGGACACAGGGGGCCAGGACCCCTGGCTTCCATGACAACAGTGACCCTGAAGAAAAACTTTATTTCCCCCACAGAGCAGGCACTTTTGAATAGCTGAATGGGCCAGGCCTATCAAATCCAGAAAAAAATAAAGTGCATTTCAAGGGAAGAATATTTGGATGTTGATTTGGTGCCAGTCATCTGGGCAAATAGCCTCTAGGTGGCATAATCACCTAATGGCAACCACTATGTGTTCTCTCATTCACTTACACACCTCAAAAGGAGAGCCAAAGGCAGACATAGCAGCAGTCATTGGAGGGTACAATGTACAAGCCCCCTTCTCAACTGTACTGAGCACCTAAGGGGTTCAATAGCACACACTGCATTCACACTATGTATGCAGTCTACTCAATGCAGCATAAAGCAGCTACCCAACTGTAAGGAAGGTAGCTCTGCTCTAACTAACTCTGCTCTACTAAGGGTCTTTCTGCCAGTGCACCTGAGAGAAGGGAAGCTGTGTGGCACCACACAAATTTTACCCAACCTATAGCCATGAAAGAAGATACACTCCGCCCCCCTTGGGCAAAATTGTAAATAATGCCACCATAGAAAGGGGGTGGTGATCTTTAACCAGACAACATTTCACAACAAAGACAGTGTAGTTATGCTTGCCTTGAAGGCATGCAGCAGAGAGGTGGGGGAGAATGACTGGTTGGGTGCCACACAGGGTACAACGGGGTCGATTTCCCTCTTGTGTTCTCATCCAAGGTCTTATCAGGAACAGGAACCACTTCTCTCTTCAGCAAGAAATCTCTGTCCAAAGCTTTGCAGAAGGGATGTGGTGCAGGATTCCTTTGTTGACAGGCCCTGCACACAGACTGGTAGGTGTTGGGTAGTTCTTCCTCAAGAACCAGAACACTGCACCTCTTCCGCTCATGGCCTGTTGTTGGTTTGTTGTCTCCCAGCTTCAACTTGCTGCCACTATATCCCCACTCAGTTTAGACTGACCCGCAGGTAGGAGGTTGGAACGTAGCCTTCGCCCCCTTTGCTTCGCCGCACACGTGTCCACCCATCACCCTTGTCCTCCTCCATCAAACTGAGCTCTTCACCCTCCAGCATGGAGATAGTACCCTCACTGGAACCTGGGGTGGAAAAGAAAAAGCAAAGAAGCAGGTGGATGAGCTGAAACAAAAGATAGTCAAGAAGGTAGAACTGCACAACCGTAAGCAGGAGACATCTACGCCAGTCATGTCCAAATTCGGGGAGGGGGGGAGAAAGTATCAGGTCTTTCAGGGTTCAACATCTAGGCTAGTGGTCTCCATTTTGGAGACTGCTGCATCCCAAAAAATCCCCTCCATCCCAAGCGGAGCTGGGGTTCAGAAAATGCCCCCCCCCCTCCATGGTGCTGCATTTCTTCCAAGCTGATCCTGGCACAGGGATGCTCTGAGCAGTTGCAGATGAACTACTGAAACACTGAACAACCTGTTGCACAGCCTTTTGGGACATATGCAATAGATGCAATTGCCCAGAGTGCTTCTGTGCAAGGATCAGCTTGAAAGAAACTGCACCATGGGGTGGGGGGGACATTTTCCAAACCCCAGACCCAATCCATGGCCACGATCTAGGCCAGTAGGATTGGCTATAACTCTTCCTCCCACCCATCCCTACATGTGGCAAGTCAGGGCAGTGTTGACTAACAGTAACTTGCACTCACCTGCCCTTGTTCCATTGCACAGTTCAACCAGCTGCTCTGGCACTCCAACCTAGCAGAGTAAAATGGCATACACTACCCACAAACTATGACTATTTGTTGTGAGTGCTCACAACACTCACTAGAAACAACAACACTAGAAACCCTGCTAGGGGACTACCTTCAAACTGATAGAGGGCCACACAGGTGCCAATGGGTGAGACAAACTCCTCTTCAAAGTCTTCATCAAACTCTGTGTAGATGGGCTGGTTGAGGGTATCCTGGCTCTCGTCTGAGTGAGTGGTATCAGGGCTATAAGGGAAAGAGAGACAAGTGATGATGAGCTGACCCTTGGTGGCAGAGAGGAGTTGCCATCAAGTGGAGTGTGGGAGGTGAAGGGCTAGAGAGAGGCCAGACCGGGAAGGAGTCCAGCTGGAATGAGGAGTTTTATGAAAGACTAGAACTATTCAATTGTAAAAATCCCTATGGGGGTTTAGAACAGCCTGCCTATGTAAACCACCTTGGATTAAAAGTCTGAGGAGAAATCTGATGACCAAAGAAAGGCGGTATATAAATACCTGTATAAATAAATAAGTGTGTTCTGGGTCTGCCTTTATACAGCTTACTGAATTCAGCAGTGAGCGCTAAGTAGGCCAAGAAACCAGGAGTCCATTCACAAATTCCAGTGACTGCTCTCCCCATACAAAGTGCTCCCCTCTGACCTCCCACTCCTTGGCCCTGACCCAACTGAGGGTAAAACAGTATTAGAGACTTTATTTGGCTTGAACCACTAGCTGCAATTACTATATTTGTGAAATATAGTACACAAATATAGTACACAAAAGGAACAAAGGTGCTTGTGGAAATCAGATCGTATGATTCAACCATCTGAAAAAAAAGAATCAAAGGAGAAAAAGAAACTGAATCAGAAGGGGTTTTTTTAAGTTACCCCAGCCAAAGCCCCCCACATCCCAGAACAAGCATCTATCAAGCTCTCCAGTTCAGCTTCATGCTGAGCCTAAAGAGGGCACCTGTAAAATAGTCCAAGTAACATATAAGTGAATTAAGTTACATAGCATAATGGCTCCTTGCCATACCGCTTCCAAATACAGTACAGTGATTGTATTGTTTTATTTTTTATAAGATTTTTGTGATTGCACTTTATATTTCACCCTTATTTTTGCATTCTACTGTTTTTTTCTTCTATGTTGTATGCCACCTCCATTTATTCTAAAGGAGAGGTAGGAAATAGATAAATAATTTGTGAGAAAATAGTCTGTTGCATTAACTCCAGTAAGCACTGCTGTTGTTGCATGTTGTTTTGGGGTCTACACAAAAACACAACAGACGGACTGCCATGTCTTACAGCTCAGGGCCTTTAGGGCCACACTGTTCCCCCCCTTTTATCTTAATCTTAGTATGCATAAACAGCAGCTGAAGCTCTTGGTTCTCTCTCTTAATAGTTAGGATTCAGAGAAGTTAGAAGGCTACCGCTTCTATGCCCTGAAGTGGTTGTTTCTGACACAAATAGGGAAGAAACAGCCTGCTTCCCTGGGTACACCAAGTCCCTTATTTACAGAGAGGTTAGGTTCCATATGCAATTTGAAACAACTCAGCTGAAACAACAAGAACAGCTGGTTCTTGCCAGCCCAGTGCTATTACAACTGCAAAGAAGCACCAGCAAAGGATGTAATGCATTTGCAAAAGCATGGCTTTCATCAGGAAAGTGTGCATATAGTTAAACTATTTCTGTGAAAGGGTTCCCCAATTCACAGTGTTCACAGTGGTTCACAATTCACAGTGTTCACAATTCACAGTTTCATAGTGGTTCCCCATTTTTTTTTTTTTTTACTTTCGGCTCCCTTGACCTACTAGGCTGCAGCTCCCCATTAATAATAATAATAATAATAATAATAATAATAATAATAATAATAAACTTTATTTCTATCCCGCCCTTCTCCCCAAAGGGACCCAGGGCGGCTTACAACATATAAAAACAGATTAAAACATAATTTCACAAACAGATAAAAACATTAAAAACACATTAACGGAAACCATAAAAACAGTAGTCAGATAAAAGTCAGAATAAAAAGAGCATAAAACAGCAGTTCTTAGAGGAATCAGGCCTGTAAAAAAGCAACTAAAAGATGTATAAAAGATGTTTAAAAGGCCATGAAGTCAGAAGGCTTGTTTAAACAGCAAGATCTTCAGGCCTCGCCGAAAAGTCTCAAGAGAGGGAGCCATTCTCAAGGGGGAGTACCATAACGTTGGTGCCACTACTGAGAAGGCCCTGTTTCTTGCCGCCGCCCCACGTACCTCCTTAGGCGGCAGCACTTATAAAAAAGCCTTCTCTGATGACCTGAGAGGACGAGCCGGATTGTACGGGAGTAGGCGATCTCTAAGATACCCTGGCCCAGAGCAGTATAGGGCTTTAAAGGTCAAAACCAGCACCTTGAATTGGGCCCGGAAACAAATGGGCAGCCAATGTAGCCCCCGGAGAAGCGGGCTGACAGAGTCAAACCGCCTAGCTCCAGTGACCACACGGGCTGCCGCATTCTGCACTAATTGCAGTTTCCGAACCGTCTTCAGGGGCAGCCCCACATAAAGCGCATTACAATAATCTAACCTCGATGTCACCGTAGCATGGATCACCATGGCCGATCCACCTGCACGATCCAAGTACGGCCGCAGCTGGCGCACCAGCCGAAGCTGAGTGAAGGCCCCCCTAGCCACAGCCGCCACCTGGGAATCCAGGAGCAGCTGCGAGTCCAGGTGGACCCCCAAGCTGCGGACCTGCTCCTTCAGAGGGATTACATTCATTCTTTCATTACATTCAGAGGGATCCTTCATTAGGATTACAATCCTAAACATTGTATAGGACAGGCGGTTTTTTGCAAGTATTTGCAGTTTCCCTGGTTGGTGAGCCCATGGCTCACAGTTTGGGAACCACTGGATTAGCATCAGGTCTTTGTTCCATTCCTTTCCAGCATTTTTCAAATTGTGGGGCAGGATCCACTAGGTGGGTCATGAGTCAATTTCATTTTTAATATATTAGGCTTGATGCTACCAGGGTATGTGACTGAATTTGGGAAAACGTTGCAGATCTGTACCTTTAACAGGCTACTATGTATATACTTTTAACAACGACAGTCAATGGGACTTACTCCCATGTGGATTGGATTGCAGCCTTTAGGATGTTTTGGGAATTTTTTTCAAACAGATCAGCAACTGCTTGGGAGGGTTAGGAGCATTCTATTTTAAATACATTCTAAAACTTATTGTAAACTTTTAATTAATTTGATTTTGTTGTACAGGGGTGTTAAATTTTCCTGCTTGATGATGTCACTTCTAGGTTAATGACATCACTTCCAGGAATCCTGACAGATTCTCATTCTAAAAAGTGGACCCTGGTGCAAAACGGTTGAGAACCACTGCTTTATGCCAACACATAATCAACTTGCTAACAAGGTGTGTGTGAAAACACCTTGGAAACACAAAGGAAAAGTGCCCCCAGACTTCGCTCCTCTTCCTCTCCCTCCTGTTCTCCATACACAGGATCCTTCTGGGACTGCTACAGCTCCTACACATTGTTCCCCAAACCCAGCTCTCACCTGTCTTTCTCATGCGAGCAGTTGTTGTTCAGGGCACTGACATGATCTAGGTGGCGATTGTAGCGTGTGACCGTATCAGGGCGGTTGCTCAGCATCCGGCTCTCTGCATCTGCCAGCCAAGCCTGCATGGAGCCCCACAGATGGACACAGGTTAGGATTCCACTGCCCTGTTCACCCAACAATGGGTTATTTTCTTTAAAAGAGCACCCAGCCTGCTTGCAAAACACTCTCCCTGCAGTTGTAGCTTCTTGGAGGTTGAAAATATGCTTAGGACTTTACTAATTTGCTAACGCCAGAAGTAGACCTTCCCCATATCCAGCCTTTTCCTCTTATTCTTGACTTGGGCAGATTCACAAAACTGGAGACAAGATCACTGTACTCCTTAAACCAGGCTTCATCATGAGACCTACCAGGCCAACCAACCAGACACTTTGAATTTGACACCAAGGTGGCAAATTCAAAGGATTTTGGAAATCACCTGCATTAACATTGAGTACAACCCACCACAAAGCTTCCTCTAAGTAAACTCCACTGAAATGAATGGGAGCACTATTTGCCCATTCCAGCAAGCAGTGCAATTTCTCAAATGGCAACTAAGAAGGTGAGCTGAGAAGGCTCTGTCTCAAACCTAGTGCGTGTTCCAGGATTTGGGGGGCCCTCCTGCAAGGAACCCTCAGTGGGTGCTCTCAGCCTGGAGCAGGCAGGGCATACAAATTGAGAATCCTCTCATTCAGTCACTCCTCTTAAGTGGTTCATGCCAGCTGAGGATGGAAAGGCCTGTTTGCTGGTCCTGGCAAATTATTGTCCACTAGAGCTTCCTGACTCAAGTCTCAACCATCTCAAGTCTCAACTAGGTCAGTCACAATTATTATGGTATTAGCCCCATATAATGAAGGCCGAACACCAGCAGCTCTTCATACTGGGTTGTTATAGTGGATACAGAGATTAATTTTCCAGCTCTGACCCAGAGGCCAGAGGAAGCTGGACTGGCTCTGATTGTTGTTTTACTTGGAAAGGTAAAGGCTATAGGGCTGGATACTGCTTCCATGGCATGTGGGTCTGGGACTCTTTCCCAAAGCATCAATACCAAGTGTAGTTGCAGCAAAGGGCTGTGTCTCCTCCTCTGCCCCCGACCAGTTCCTTTCTCTCAAAGGCCCTGGAAGGAAGTACACTGGCTGGTGGGGAGAGCAGGCTAAAGAGCTGCTGCATGTGTCACATGTACATATAAGACAGCGGTCTCCAAAGTGGAGACTGCTGTACACCTGTAAAGATGTTTCCAGCATGCATGGAGCTTACTGTTTTGCCCAGTGCCTCTCTTCAGCGCTGTAGATCACCCCAACCTTCACACCAGCAAACTTCGCATGCCCGGAAATCCGGGTGTGAAGCCAAATGGGGCAAAAGACCATGGAAGTGGCTGGCAAGCGCAAAGACTGGGGATGATTTATGGCGTGAACAGGAGGCTCTCATGCAGGGGAGGGATTAGGCAGGGCACCAGATCCAGCCTGCGGGCTGGAGTCTGGAAAGACAAGAATGTCATGGCAACTCTGTTCTCTTATCTCCATATGTAAACAAACTCATGTGGTCATTTCTTGGTTCTGATCCATCTTGTGTGAGCTCCTGGGGCTGACCTGGTCCCACCTGTGGCACTTGCCCTGAAAGCATGATACTTAAAAAGTACCTGAAGCACTCTGAACACTTAGGAAAAGCATTCCCTGTTAAAAACCCACTTGCTAAATTACATCATCACTCCCATCATTATTAAGTCTTCTAGTTTTAGGGATGGGAATGAACTCTGGTCATCCTATAATTTTGAATGAGGTCTTTTGTCAGCCACATCTGGGGACGTGGGTGCAAAAATTCAGTAGCTGCAGAGAAAGGTGCACTGCTGTCCCATGTTCTGCCCCTTTCCAAAGCTCCTTACTTCATATTTCTGGATTTCTAGGCGCAATTTCTCAATGTTGCCCAGAGTCTCTGACATCTTTGGCTCAAGACTATTGGGGTCTCCCATCTGGGGTGTCTTCTGGTAAACATCCTTCATCTTATTTAAGGCATCTCTGAAAGAAGGAAAGTGGATGATTTCTGGTTACTGGTATGTATAAGACACAGTGAGAACAAGAAGAAAGCAAGCCCCCCCCCACACACGGAGGGCATCTGCAATGAGAACACACACCAATGAGATCAAATCTATCACAAATAAATTAGTTGGTTTGTTAATTTATATTGGCCTTTATCCCTTTGTAGCACTGAACAGACAAATATTCCCAGCTGTTGTGAAACATACACTTTTGTTTGCTTTGGAAAGTCAACCACTGAAAAGGCTTGGCACAACTAATCATTTACACACAAAAGCATCACTGCACCACTGTTTTTTTAAAACTTGCATTAAAAACACATGTACTGCACTATACCAGGTAACAATTAACAAGTATTTTAGGGCATGTCATCTAACCTAGCCATACAAGTTCTCAAGCTGGAAAGGCTGAAGGGAGTTTTCTTTTCCACCTGGTGACAAAGACAGGAGATTGCGGCTTTTAAAGATTACTACTAAGGCAGGCAGCAGAGCCGCTTGGCTTAAGTACATTTTGTGAAACATCAAAGCCTTTTTTTGTGCTGTTGACAGGAAGAATACATGCTTCTTACAATCCAGTTTTAATTATGGATTTCAAAAGGCCAAAGTTTTGAAATCACCAGATACAAACTTGGCTAAGTTCTAATTTTTTGCTGGTGCAGACATTCATTTTTAACTGTTCAGTCCACACAAACTTCTGTCTTGAAGTCCAGTCAGAGAGAGATAGTTGATCTTTCATTCTCTGACCTCTGATCCAGCTCCTTCTGCAGCTCCCGGTTTCTTTCTTCTATTTTCTGCTGCAGCTTTTTCCTCCTTTGCTCTGGAGGTAGGTGGCTAAAGTCTTCCGTTATCACAGTCTGATAGCAGGAAAAAGATACACACATCAATCTCCTCTGTGACCTGCCCAGTCACTTTCCTTCCTTGCCCTGCCTACCCAAACTCTCACCTCTTCCCCCACAGGCTAACTTCCAGAATCCATTTTCAGGCTGATCAGAAAACAGTCTATCATTGCAAAACTAATGATTGCTCAGAAGGGCAGCCAGACCTGTACAACTGGCAGGAGCTTAGCACAACCTCAAGGGATCTGACACACTTCCACCATCACTTAGTTGTCTGCCTCTGGGGAAGCATCAGAGGTTTCCGGTCTCAGTTTTAGTCACTGCAAGCTGTTTCACCTATTGGAGTCTTAACTGTCAGAATATAAAAGAATATAAAGGAGGCTCCTAGCAAATGAGCTCTAAACTGGGAGACACCATCATCCCCACACCTGTGGGAGCAGAGTCCTCTTTAGCCAGGTTCTCAGCTTGGATGGAAAAAGTGTCACTCAATAACCCACAGGGACATTTATTACTTATACCCCACCAGGTCTACTATGTCAGCATCAGAGGTTACAAGATCATCAAATGGACAGCAATCCATTCCCAGACCAGATTGAAGATGGGCAGCATTCTTGTCTCCTTTGCAAAGTCAATTTGGATTTTGTTTTTAAAACCTGGATTGTCCCAACGCCAGTTCAAATGTCCAACAAAACCAAGGGGTGCAGTTTTTCCAGGGCTGCAAGTAGTAAAATAGATGAGGAATGAATGTACAAACATATCCTCTAAGGTCACCTCTTACAAAGTAGGAAAAGCTCTAACACTCAGTTTTGCTAAGCGTATACACTGGTTTGTAGAGAGGAAAACTCATGTCCCATTTTCCCCTGCTCTAGTGCTTGGAGTACTGAGTCAACATGCCATTCTAATCTGCCCAGCCCATCAGAGCAATGTGGCTAAGATAAGTCACTTCCCATAACCTAACAAGACAACTGGGGGCCTGTAGATGGCAATTCCATCAGGACTTGAACCTGGCACTGCACCACATCTTGGCTGCCCAACCTGGCTTCTGGTACAACACAAAGAATCAGCAATTAAGTAGTGCTTTAGAGAGTTCATAGCATTTTACATACATTATTTCAGTTTTCCTGTAAGGTAGGTACCCATACCTTTCACCACATAGCATGAAAATCATTCCGGGTTGAAGAGTGGATAGGGAACATAGTTCACAGGGAAGAAATTAAGTATCCCTTCTCTCTCCTACATCTTTGCTCCAAAAGGGGGAAAAGGTAAGGGAATATATTCATGTGGCTGAGATATATGTATAGCTTGACCTCGAAACCAAGGTTGCTTGCCTAAGGCCCCTTAACGATGGCCAAGGTTGGATGCAAATCAAAGACTTTCTAACACAAAGCAGAGAGCTGAGCGGCCTCCTCTTCAGCCCTATTCTCATGTACTGTACATGAGAGCATGGACTAGAGAAGAGACTATGAAAATGCAATTCCCATCCTACCATGTTACTGGGGCAAAGTCATTTTTTACCTTGGACAACCAAACATCACCACAGTAACATGTTGTAAGCCTGGCAATGATATCACAGCTGGGGATGATAATTTCTGTTAGACTTAGGAATTCAAAGATCCCTAGCCTAAGTGCCAAAGGGGCAATTCTGACCAAGGGTTAAGTGAATGGATTTAATATTTCTTCTCCACATTCAGCATAATGCAAAACAATTCCTTTAAATCAAATAGTAAAGGGCTGGGGACTAGGAGTTTTTTTAATCTTATCAGCAACAGAGCTACAACTAGTGTCCTACTTAGTAGGTTTCTTTGGAAGCAGCAAACACATGATGCTGATTTAGCAAAGAAAATAAGCCACTTACCCCCCGTTTGAGGCTGCGGAAAGACGTGATGCGGGGTTTGACTGTCTTATTGATCTCGTTCAAACAGTAAGACAGGGGGTCACGGGTGAATTTGGGGGATGGAGGTCCATTGATGGCAGATGAGGAAGGAGAAGACGAGGAGGAGGGACAATTTAAGGGGGAGAGGGGAGGGGGTGGGAGCTAGCGACAGACAAGGGCATGAACAGGAAACGAACACACAGAGAACAGAGAAAACTCTGTAAGAAAATAAAAAGGCACGTGCACACACATACACACACAAAAACCAACAACCCCAAAACACAACAGGGAACATTACAGTACATTCCATTTACACATAACATGCTTACAATTGAGAGCAATAGGTTGGGGGCCAAAATGTTTTATAATAATTTGCCCTACATATCAGTGGGCAAAATGGAGTGTTCCTGTTGGCTTCTTTTAGATGGCAACAACGTTAGCCTTGTGTGTTCAATAGAAGAGGAATGCACTGTAATTTTTAAAAACCAAGAATACATGGGGAAAGGGGCAGGAGGAGCAGCACAAAATGCACAGCAACACCTCAACATCAGGGAGCACAAGAGAGAGAGAGAGAGAGAGAGCGCCATGCCAAGATGCAAAGCTGTCTTTCCGGGGGGGGGGGGGGTAGGAATCAGAGTGACCTGGGTATCTCATTTCAACAATACATGTCGCCCTTCTCCCCAGGCTGAAAATTCTTGGTCTTGGATCCCATAATTTGGGGGCTTAAACTAGCCCCAAACCTCAAGGTGCCTTGGAAGATGTGCAATGTTAGTAGCAATAGAGTAGTCATTTCGAGGGAGCATTAGAAAGGCAGACTGAAGTTACAAAGCACCTGCTTGAGTGAAAGCCATCACTTTACCGCCTGTATTTTGACCCCAGCTGACACCTCCCACTGATATCATTTACATCCCATCTCTGTTTGAATCTGTTTGCTTGACAGTCCTTGCTTCCAGTGAGATAACTCACACAGCAGGTCCAGGGATTCTCTAGAGCTGGGCCCAAGTTCCTTGCAGTCCCAGGGCCACATTGCCAATGAAGCAGAGTAAGCTGCACTCTGATTGCTCCAGAAAAACATGCACACACCCAACAGCTTATGGTGGAGCTGCACAAATTAGCAGCTTATTTGCAACAGCTGGAGAGCAACTCCCAAGAGTTTACTGCAGGCTGTTCCAGCATGGCTGCTCCTCCATAGACTACATAGGCCACAGGAGACTGATAAGCAGAGGATTTTGCAAGACCTGCAATTGCAATGAAGAGAATTCAACCACATGTAAAATGGTTGCCTGTGTATTCTGTTCTTGCCTGACGTTCTGTTTTAAGTCCCATCTCCATGCCAAAGCAAGCATCTTACACTGTCTGCAAGACATTCCTTCATCTGGGCCAGCCAACTATGGAGACATGGACATGGAGACAACTTTGGCTCAAAAGCCTGCTCAGCTAAGAAACTATCTCACTCTAGGCTTACCTCTTAGGGTCACTGCACCAGGATTTTTTCAGTACAGAAAAAAGGCGTTTGAGAGGGGAACATATTGCATACAATACAATACAATACAATACAATACAATACGTATTGCATACAAAATTATGCAAGGGGTAGAGGGATATTCTTATCCCTCTCACACAACGCCAGAACCAGGGGACATTCACTAAAATTGAGGGTCAGGAGAGTTAGAAAAGAAATATATTTCTTTACCCAGCATGTAATTAGTCTGTGGAACTCCTTGCCACAGAATGTGGTGATGGCATCTGGCCAAGATGCCTTTAAAGGGGGATTGGGCAGATTTCTGGAGGAAAAGTTCATGGCAGATTATAAGCCATGGTGGGTATGTGCAACCTCCTGATTTCGGGCTACCTTAGAATCCCAGGTGCAAGGGAGTGGCAACAGGATGCGGGTGTCTTGTGTGTTCCCTGAGGCATCTGGTAGGCCACTCTGAGATACAAGAAGTTGGACTAGATGGGCCCTTGGCAAAGTGCATTAATTAATTCTAGCTGTAATGGAAACACATTCCAGAAATGGTAATTTTTGAGTGCAGGGAAGAATAGTTAAAGAAGTGCAGTCTGAGAGCATCTGGTGGGCCACTGTGAGATACAGGGAGCTGGACTAGATGGGCCTATGATCTGTTCGAGTGGGGTTGTTCTTATGGAAAAGGGAATCTGGTTTTGCAAAAGTTACAAACAGCTTCCCACCCCTCAAGGTGGGATGCAACAAGATGCTACAAAACTAGGACATCCTGATAGATATTATTAACCAAAGAGCTATACGGAGCTTAGCAAGTTCCTGCACAGATCTCTAGAATGTCAGTTGGCGTCCTTATTTATTTCACCCCAGGAAGGTTTAGTGATACACACAGAGAAACAGCAAAAGAGGCAGTAAGCATACAGCTGTCAAGAAGGAGAAAGACAACACAGCTGATATGGAAGAAATTATGTAGTATAAAAAGCAATGCAGGCAAAGGGGAGACCAGCAATAGAAACAAGCCAGGACAGCTGAGTCTGGCACTGCTGCGACATCTGCACTGCTGGGTTTACAGGACAGATGCGGCTGAAGAGGGAATTCATAGCCCAGATCTAGCTCTAGCTCCAGAGGATTTGGAAAGCAAAACAAAGCTTGCAGTTCAGATGCGAGGCAGGAGGAAAGAACCTTCAGGATACCTGTGGTAAGTGCTCAGGTGGGTGAGAAGGACCACATGGGAAGAAAAGGAAGGAGGTCTTTGCTTCCTCCTTTTCCACTACAAAAACTAGTCCAAGCACAAGTCAAAGAAGATCCCCAAGGGAAAAGTGGGGACTTGATAAAGTGGATTTTGGACCTCAGCCATTACCTCCAAAACACAAATACAGAGGTGAACTTGGGACTTCAGGAAAAAGGAACACCCACCAGCAAAGAATGACAGGGGCAGCTGGGAATTGCTTCTTGGAACAGCCTGTTCCAAGGCCTCCAGAACAGAAGGGGTCTGGACACCATGATGCACAAGGGAGACCGACGTAATCAGTGGACAAGGCGAGAAGGAGCATTTTTGGCCAAGGGGCCTCCAATGGTAAATAGAATTCCCTTTGGCAGTCATGACACAAATATTCCTGAGAAGAATTTGTTTGGCCCAGAAAGGTAGAGGAGAAAGTGCTTTCATGAGGACTAGTACAAGCAGCCAGAAAGGAGATAAAAGGCAGCCAGAGACTGGGCAAAGGTGGAGAAGGGTACTAACAGGACGTTCTGCTAACTGGCAGGTAGTGCTGTCCTCTAATTAAGTAAAGGCATATAATTCTATTGGAGGTGGTAGGAGACGGCAGAAAGGAGTAAGGGGGTTAGTGGCAAAACACTATCTCTGCCACATGGCACCAGGTGACTTGCTAGGGACATAGGATTCACCACAGTATTTATTCTTCCCCCAGTGTTGAATTCTAGTGCACTCCTAGTGCCCTCCCATCTCACTGAAACTACTTCACAATCAGAACTGAAAACTGAATCCAGTAGTTCTGCGAACCTTGCAAACAAGGGACTGAGGAAGATATTTTACATCCACAGTCCTCCATTATGAGCCCCACCTTATTTTTCCTGCTAAAGGGCCAACGCTTTCCCTTGTTCTTGCCCAGCAGACGGGGATCAAGTCGACCATCAAGAGTGCCACGGGGGTTGCCCAGACTGCTGTCTGATGAGGTGCGGTTGATGGGCTGGCTGAAGTCTTCAAAATCTATGTCTACTGGTTTCTCAAAGCCTGACTTGTACAGCTCAATCAGCACCTGTGAGTCCTATTCAGAGAGAAAAAGCATCATTCTCAGTGGGCTTTAGGGAGACATTACTGCATTATGCTCCATGTCTATGATCAGGCCGGTCCAACCATGAGGTCAGCTGAAGCAGATGTCTCAAGGTAGCAGAACTGCAGAGGACACCCACCTCCATTTACCTCCGCTGCTGTTGTTACCTCCTATTCCCTGGATTGGAAACGTAAGAGGGAGACAGAACAGGAAAGGAAGCCCAATGCTCTACCCCACCACTCTCCTCTTCTTCCACTCTACCCCCATCTTCATTTTCCAATCCAGGAAATGGGAGAAACAGAGGCTGGCACATAACCAGTAAAGGGGGGACAATATGGCATGCTGGCATGCTGCCCAAGGCAGTGAGATATTGGGCCAGCCCTGCCGATAGTGTTAAGAAGCTGCAGACAATCCATGGAAAAAGATATGGGGCAAGCTTCATTTTGTACTGTGGTGCAGTACATGTTCAGCTTTGCCTGGCCAGCTGGGCTCTGGCCGCTGCTCCAAGCCTGGAGCTTGCAAGGCAGGCAAGGGGGAATCTACCCCCGTGCTCAAGAGCAACAAACAAGCAAGCAAGCAAACAAACAAAGGGCAAAAAATCACTGAGGTCGTGCAAGAGCACGACAGAGGTCCATCCTTACTCCTGGAAGGCAGGACTGGAACTGGGGATGCCCCCCCAAACGTGGGAGGAGTATCCATTCATCGAGGTTCCAATCCTGCCTCCCAGGAGGAGGGGCATCCCAGCAGTAGGAATGCCAGCCCTTCTTTCCCAGAGAAGCAGGCCTCACTGGGAAAGTCAACCTCTTATGTTGCTGTTGTCAACCTCTTATGTTGGTTTTGCTGAAAACAAAACCAAAAACAAAACACCCACCAAAACCAGACACTCCCATCAGTAAAACCTCCAACAGGATGGAGTTGGAGGAAAAGTAACTGATGGTTACAGCACCATCAGTTTCTATATGCTTTGAGGGGTTTTCATAGATTGAGAGGTTTCTAGGCAGTTCAGCCCATTCCCACTATTTTGGCACACCACCCATTTTTCAGCCCCTTCTACAGAGCAGACACGATGACTCATCTGGCAGGCAGGCACCCACATTTTTCTCATCCACCAAGTCTGCTGCTGCCTTCATGCCCTCCAGGCATTTGCCAATGATAGGCACAACCTGCTGCTCTGTCTCTGAGAAGATGCTGTAGCCTTCCTTGAGCCGCTGCGTCCGCCGCTCATCCATCTCCTGTAGCTTCTAGGGGTGGGGGACAGACAAAAGAAGTATACAGGAATAATTTGGATTTGAGCATTAAGAACGCTTGCAAGCCCTGCAAGCATGAGCCCCTCAGCACCACTTTTCTAGTTCATCACACATCACTTAAAAAATGAAGGCCTGCCTGGTTGTCATTCCTATTTTTCTCTTAACGGACGCAGCATATGTCACTAATAAAACTGGTGCCATGTCTAAAGAAGTATTACAACCTGAAAAAAGCCCCAAACCACCATCCTATTGTAGTTGCTTCCTTTGATAGCCCTTGCCTTGAGTGAAGTTTCAATAATATACTAATTCAAAACGTATCTATTAAAATGCCCATTCTTGGGATGGCCTGGTAATAGCTTCCTTTAGCAGAGATAGGTGGGCTACAGTATAATACAGTTCAGGCAAGGCTGCTTTTCCCAATGAGATTTGATTTTCAAGGAAAGAATTTTCTGCTGGCTAGGAGTCCAATATAAAACACCATCTTGAGACCTACAGTTCCAAAATACTGCTGCTTTAGAAATATTATGGGGAAAAGATATCTTGTAGAATTCTTAGTATTGCAACTTGTAACAGATCAATCAACAGATCAATCAATGAAAGTCTCAAGTTGATAATTGTTAAGGGCAGATTTTACACGAGTGAGCACATTTCTAGCCTGCTCTTCTATCCTCAAAAGGGCCACCAAGGCAGCTAACCTCATAATTTAAAAAAACACCAACCAACAAATTTAATAAATAAGAAAACATTAAGAGAGAGTGGCAGCTTTGAATGCTTTCAAAATGGCACAGACAGAGTTTTTGGTATTATGCAAAGATAGCCAACAGATCTGTTGAAGAGCAGCTCATTAACTGGTTGAAGGCCCGAGTAATATTAAAAGGGGGAAAAACCTGGAAGAAAAGGCAACCCACAGGAAATGGCACCTGTAACTCAGGACAAGCAAAAGGCAACCTTCTGTTACCATTCACCTCCTTAGTACTAAAGTAAAGGGGTGACCCACCTGTTCCCCCCCCCAAACCTTCTTCTGTGCAATTCTGTCATGGGAGCCTGGCGAGAGAGAAAAAACACCACATTGCTTCTTCACTAGGCATTTTTCTTCAAATTGCTGGATGCTTTCCCACAAACCAATGACTAACAAGGTTGCAGGAGGCCAAAGTGAACTTATTGCTGAAAATATGTTATGGTCACCAATGAACATTCCTGTCAAGTTTTGTTCTGCTGGAAGGAGGCTGAGCAAACGGCCAAAGGCATCAAGAGAGAAAGAGAGCGAGACAGAATATAATGAACATTCTGACATTGGCAGCAAGGCTACCCTATGCCAGGAAAAGAGCTTTCCCAGTCCCCTCCTTATTGAGTTCCATGAGGCCAGTACTGCTGCAGTTTGTAGGTAACTGGGGCAACCCCATCTTTTCTGTTAGCTTTTTTATAACCCTCAAGGTTACTGATTTCATTCTTCCTGCTCTTTTCTTGCATTCTGTCTTTTAGATTTTAAGTGTTAAAATTGTACAGTGTAGGGTTCATTTTAAAATTTCACAACAGTTATTGTTTGTTTTGAGAGGGGTAGAAAAGCAGCAAGAAAATAAAATTCAAAAGAACAGCAGCACAGAAACTTACACTGAAGATCTGCGGCATCTCCAGAAAGTAGAACTGGTTCTGACTGCGGTTGAACTTCTGCAAATAGGAAGCGTATTCATTCTTGCTCTCTTCAGCCATATGACTACGCAGATTTGCCTGCTGCTTTGCCTGCAGAAGGTTGGAAAGGTTGTGTTAGTAGAAAGACCACATTACAGTCAATTCTGCAGTTGTCTCAGTTCTTGGAAGGAACAAAGACTGGAAAAAACCAGTACAGGAGTGACCAGGGAGACCATACTCAGTCATGAAGCTCATCTGTTCAAAGTGCTGAGTCTGTGTCTGGTATGTTCCACTTCAGGTGGGGGCTCACATGACCAAATGCTCCTCCATACAAAAATTCCCAGCATACAGACAACTAGATGTCAAAGGGAAGAGTTACAGTTTAATCTTCTCCCCAACACAGAAAACTAGTATGTTCTACAGTTTTGTATAAAGAAGCATTCAGTCACATGCATGCCCCCCATTTGCTGTCCTGGTACAGGTTTACCCCTCAATAAGTATTACAGGAGCACAGGAAACACCCTCACACTGGTCCATCTAGGTTGGTACTGACTACATATTAGACCAGAAGAAGATGCTCAAGGTTTTAGGCCACTGTCTTTTCCCCAGTCCTATCTGGCAATAGCAGGTGTGGTAAAAATCCCTGATTTCCTCCTATTTCTCCACCCTCCGAAGATTCTTCTGCCACCTTCTTCTCTGCCACCTAAAAATACTGTCAAAAATAAAACAAAAAAAACCATTCAACTGGGTGGAACTATCTCACCATAAAACCTAGGTTTTATAAGGTAACACACAGGGATGCTTGTGGGTGTTGTCTTGTCCACCACTGAAAAACGAATGATGCTTTGAGGAAACATGACCTAACCACCTGCCTGGCCAGATCATGGGTGCACAGACACCCCTGGAACAGTATTAGTAAACCAGAACAATGACAGTGTTCAGTTAACTGCCAGTATGGTTTCCCAAGGAAACATCTCTGCTTTTTACAGTAACTTGGGGAAAGATTTCCTTAGAAAAGTTACACAAGCAAAACAAAGGGAAGATCACCAAGGCTCAGTTACTGGATCAATTCAGGGTATCAATCATTGCTTTCATTACAGAAGAACCCTTGAGCTCCCCCAAGATGCAGTGCATAGTCCCAACCAAACTCTAACCTTCTCCACATCTGCCTTGGTAGCATTGATGTCCTGGTCCAGTTTCTCAGCCGTCAGCATGGCTTTCTCCGCCTCCCTGCAGTCCCGCTCAAACTTGCGCTTGCTCTGTGAAGAGAGGCCAAGTGAGCAGGGCCCACATCAACACACCTACAAAAGGTGCACACAGGATCACATTCTTTTACTCTAGATGTGTATGTGCTCTTGTAGACTTCCTTATGCAGGCATCACCCACGTTGCTATAATGAAATTTCTTGGTTAGCAACATAGGCAAAAATTACAACTTCACACATAAATATTTGTCCTGTTAGTCATTCAGGGCTTCCAAATAAAGGGGGGGGAGGAGAGTTAAAAATGTAGATTGCTATTTCTAAAGTGGTTTCAAAACAAGACACTGTACAGTCAATAACATTTAAAACAGGGCCTGCCTACATGCTTACAACCTGTGATAGAAGCAAACATTTATCAAAATTGTGGCAGCAAATGCTTTTATGAACCTCTTTGTGTGCACATAGGACACACTTTGAAAAGGAGCCAAAATTGTCTTCCTCATTTGTTGTGGGAACAAGTCAGAAAAGATTCTTCTCAACTATTCACTTTTTATGGTGGATTTGGTATAATTTTATCCTGCCTTGACGGAGAAGAACAGATGATCTTTCTTATTTGCATAGGCAAGAGACAGAGGACCACTGCAGTTTGCTGCTAGAAGGCGGCCCTACTCTATCATCCTGAAGACTGCCCTATTCCATCATATCAACATTTTTGTCCATGTCCTGGGATTTACACATGGATCAAGTTAAACCCCAACCTGCTGCTCCATCTTTGCATTTACATCCCCAAAAGCAAGATCAGGTTCTATTTGTTACTCTGGGATATCTTCCCTGTGCGTATATCATGTTAAACAAGACCTGGTTAGAAAATTTGGAGAGATGGTGAATCTTGAACTGGATTTTACTGTAGCAGAAAACCTACAAACAGAGGCTGCCATTTGGTAATGTGTTTAAAAAGTAAAACAGCAGCATGTTTGTGCCCTGTAGAATGAAGGTGAAATGCAACAGAAGCACTGCATGACCAAAATACAGAAGCCAGGCTTACACGTGAGTATGCATGTGAATGCAAGCAAGTATATTTCACGCACACAAAGTTTGAGCACACATGTTTGTATCTATGCAGGAAGTGTGTACATATTTTATGGATCTTTTTGCTGTTTTTGAGCAAGCACTCTATATTAAAGTGCACCCACCTCTCAGGATTCTTAAATGTTTAAGGATAGGCGGTGATCCTTGTGATCTTTCTAAAGCTCATTTGTAAATAATCCTGTTTGCAATCCTCCCTTAAACGTGTCATGTGAGAAGAGCAAGATGATAGACAACAGACCTAGAGATGGGGGTGAATTTGTCTCTGAAGAGCTTGTGTCTCTACTCTTAATGAGACATCCTCACAGCAATGTGTGGCAGAGCTAGGATTCACTTTAATTAACAAAATTTCAGAGGCTGTCAGAGAGTTTCAAAGGTCACCGAGGAGAGTTTGTGGCTGATGACCAAAAGCCAGGGGTTTCTCCTTTCACTTCACATGTGCTCTATCTGGACTTTGCCGTCTTCTCCCCTTCCCACTACCCAAGTCCAATTTTTTTGAAAGAACCAATTGAGAAAATACTCTCTAAACAAGCAGCTCACTTCAGTCTCCTCAAGATATTTCTATTCTCCAAATGTTTGGAGAACTCCAAGGGGGAACAGCAACTTCCACAGCTGTGCTTTTGCCCTGAATGTTAACCTAATCAAGGAGGAAGCCAAAACTACTACTCTGAAGCATTATAATCCTCACCCTCCATTCACAGAATGCCAAATTAGGGTGAACATCAAGAACAAAGAACTCACATTTTCAAGCTGCTTGAAGGAATTCTCTAGCTGCTGCTGAGCCCTTCGGCCCTCTTGCAAGTGCTAAGGACAGAAGAAGGGGTTAAAAGAAAAAAAAAAAGCCTTATCAGAAGTGTCTTCATTACAATTCAGGTCACCAGAACTACTAAGTAGTAACACAAAAAAGCAAAAGTCTCCTGCAGCTCCAGGTGTCAATATTAAAAAGTGTTTCCAGCTCCCACATGTCACCTAGTTTCCTTTACATCAAAGGCCTGAATATTGAGGCCTGAATACAGCTACCTAGTTCAGTGGTTCTCATATATTTAGCACCGGGACCCACTTTTTGGAATGAGAATCTGTCAGGACCCACTGGAAGTGATGCCATGACCGGAAGTGACATCATCAAGCAGGAAAATTTTTGGCAATCCTATGCTGCAATCCTACCCACACATACCCAGGAGTAAGTCCCATTTACTATCATGGTTAAAAGCATCTTCACTGTAGCCTGTTAAAAGTACAGGCCTGTAACATTTCCCCAAATGCAGTCATATACCACGGTAGCATAAAGTCTAATATATTAAAAATAAAATATTGAAATGAAAGGGGACCCACCTGAAATTGGTTCGCGACCCACCTAGTGCTAACCCCTGCTAATTGGGTAAGAGGCACTTTTTCAAGTGGGTGCTCCTTTTTTTAGCAGGGGGAGAGTAACTGGCCCACCTCACCCCAGCACTGTCTGTTCTTAGTGGCTGCCTGCTGGTATTCATTTTGCATCTTTTTAGATTGTGAGCCCTTTTGGGACAGGGAGCCATTTAGTTATTTGATTTTTCTCTGTAAACCGCTTTGTGAACTTTTAGTTGAAAAGCGGTATATAAATACTGTTAATAATAGTGGGCCGCGACCCACAGTTGAGAAACACTGACCTAGTTGTTTTAGATTATTTTTGGACACTATCCTTCAGCTCCACAAGTGCATACCTAACAGGTTACAGAACCAAATGTCTAGCCTCTGAAAAACAGGTGTCATTAAGGAGAAGTCTCTATTTTCAATCTGAAGTACAGTAGCTCAAGTTTATCTAATACTACTGTAGTTCCCACACTTCATGCCTCCTTCCAAATCAAGTATTCTGGTCCCACTGAGCTGGAAAAAAACAATGTACATCACTTTGAAAATTTTTTAAAAGCAATATTTAAATATTAGAATTTATCCTCCTTTTACAAAACACAAAAGCTACTCAACAGCTGAGAATTTTTCCATTTCTAAATGTCACATTAAAATATTCATTTTTTCTCCCCTGGTCCCATTTAAACATTCACTTACAAGCACAGTCTTACACATGTTTACTCAGAACTAAGTCTCACTGTGTTAAATGGGGCTGACTCTCAGGTAAGTGTGCATAATGTTGCCGCATGAGATACCTAAAACTTTAGTGACTCATAGGACAACCTAAGCAACAATAATGAGTGAAACAAAAGTGGAGAAATAACTTTAAGAACCACAAGCAGCTCCAGAAGTCTGTTAGAGGAAAGCCCCCCAAATTTTGTGAGTTGTTCCTGGATCACAAATTTTGTGAGTTGCTCCTTTATATCACTCCAGCAGTGAACACATCAGATTGAGAAACTATAATTCCAACCACTGGAATTGGCACATATTATCTCAGTTTGAACACAATGTAGGACAATGGACATTGCCATACTAGTGCTCCACATGAACATGCTCAATGCTGAATCAGGCCTATTGTACCTCTAGCTCTGTATTGTCCTCCTAACTGGTAGTTGGCTCTTCAGGGTTCCTAGGCAGGGGGTTGTTTCCAGCCCTACCTGAAGATGCCAGGGATTGAACTTGGGAGAAGCAAAGCAGGTGTTCTACCATTCAGCTATACTGTCTCTACTATCAAATCAGTCTGAGGACAAAATGATAGAGTTAGAACTCTATGATATGATAGAGATAGACAAAATATGATAGACAAAATGATAGAAATAGACAAAATAAAATAGAGTTCCTGAAGTTTTAAAAAAAGGTAAATTCAGTTATTACGGTCTCATATCAGGGCTGCAGCAAGAGGGTGGATGTTGGGTTTTATTTTTAAACTCTTTCCCCTCAACAAACACATACACACACAGTTTCCCAATTCATAACAAATTCTGTACACACCAGAGCTATTTGCCCTGTGAGGAATAACTTACAGGTCAGAAACAAGAAACAGCTGCTGCTGCTGCCAGGACGGATACATCTTTTGTACTGATGTGAGCCACATAAAATATTTTTCAAGGGAATATTTACTTCTTTGCAGCTCACTGGCAAGCTTCTAAAAAAACTGGGTTTCAGCCCCCAAGCCAGTATGCTCAAGGTGAGAGCTCAGGTGGAATGTTCCTCACAGAGGGGGGACACCTAAGAGGATATCCTAAAAACCAAGGGCAACAGGATCAGAACCTCTTTTGGAATTCAAATTGAGCTTGAGCTTAACTACCTCAATGGGTGCCTTATCTCCACATATTGCTAACTGACAAAGATAGGGGGTACTTCACCGATTTTCTCTCCTGCTTGAGTTCCTGCGAGTACTTGGCAAGCTCCACACAGATTCGTGTCAGAAGGTTCTCTGCTACTACTTCACGCTGGCCTGCAAAGTCATTCAACTCCTTCACCACTTGAAGAAAGGCCTGGTATTGGCAAAACCTGCAAGGAAGAGGAAAAGAAGTTGTACTGACCAGCCCGGGCTTGCAATGAAGCACATGCCACCCGCTCTGTCTTCTCAGAATTAGTTATTTACTTCTTTTAGGCTATCAAAATGCATTCCTTTTCACAGACTGTCTCCTCCTGATAAATTCCAGATCAATACATCATTATCTATAACTGATAATCATATAGCTTTCACCTGTTAGTCTTATGGTATTCAGTGGGGCTTTGCATAATTTGTGACGTGTTTTAAATTTGTTTTAATTGTTTTAAATTGTGTTTGTTTTTATTTATGCTTATGACACCAGTACTGCTTTCCTATCTGCAAAATGGGAATAATGATGCCCTTCTTTGTAGAGTGGAGAAATAAATGATGTGGGCATCCAGAGACAGTGTGTAACACAGCAGGGAGTTAAGAACAGATATGAATGGAGGCACCATGACACAATGAGAAGACTCATTAGCCTCTGGCCTCTGTGGAAATACTGTTCTTTCAAACAATTATATAGATAGGAAAAGAACTACTTGAGGACACTCCTTAGTCTAGGGCAGGGGTCTCCAAACTTTTTGGCCAGAGGGCCGCATCAAATGTCTGGCACAGTTTTGAGGGCCAAAAAAAAATTTAAATATAAAATTTATATAAATAAATTAGAGATGGAACTTAGATGTGTGAATAAATGGATGAAGGGGCTCATTCATTCAATCTCTCTGGCCCTCAGAACACCCTCCAGATGCAACCAGAGCATAGTTCCAGTCATGTTTGGCAAAGTGGACCAGGAGCTTTCAGGGGCAAGAGGCTGGCTGCGGGCCAGAGGCTGTGGATAGAGGCTCGCCGTGGGCCGCATCCGGCCCCCGGGCCAGGGTTTAGAGACCCCTGGTCTAAGGCCAAGTGAACCCAAAAAGCTGATGAGAAACATCAGGAAGAAGTTGGCAACAAAGCAAAGCAGCAACAAATACTGACACCCCTCCTTTAAAAAAAAAAAAAGTCTGGGTTTCTAGAGTAATGGATGTGACCACTGTGTTTAAGATTTTGTACAGGCAGGAGAGCACATTACGGAGAATTGTTTATACAGAACTAGCCCACATTTGTTATAGTTTTAGAATGAAACTGCAAGACAATGCCAGACGATGCACTGTTTATATGAGCTAAAGATGACTAAGATTTGATATGCAGTTTTAGGTTTTTATGGAAGGCTTTGTATCATTCTGTTTTGTAGGATGGGAACTATTTACTCTGGCCATTTCCATTTCATAATTTTTCCCCTTCTAGCAAGTCAACTAAACAAATAATTGCAACATCCAATTAGTGTGGATGAGACAAATCCTTGACTGGAGGTGAATAGGTATAGCAAGGTCCATGGAAAATGCACCCCTAAAAAGGGACAATTAGTCTCTGTAGTAAGCTAGCCTCTTCTACAATTTGTTGATCATCTATTCCAGAAGTGTCCAAACCCCGGCCTGAGAGCCATTTGCAGCCCTTAGGGGCCTCCCAATTCAGCCTGCGGGGAGCCCTTGTCTCCAATGAGCCTCTGGCCTTCTGGAGACTTGCTGGGCCCAGTGCTGGCCCAACAGAACTACTCCCAGTGTGAGGGCAACTGTTCGACCTTACATGAGCTGTAGGATGAGGGCTCTGTCCACTGCTTGCTGTTTCATACAGTGGGAGCGAAGGAAAGGCTTTGTGCAAGGCCTTTTATAGGCCTTGAGCTATTGCAAGACCTTCATTCATTCATAAATGTTCCATCTCTAATATATTCATTTATGTAATTTTATTCAAGTTTGAAATGTAAATTAATTCTTTTTTTTCCTGGCCCCCCTACATAGTGTCAGAGAGATGATGTGGCCCTGATGCAAAAAAGCTTGGACACCCCAGATCTATTCTGATGTCTGGACACTGTTGAAGTCATAGCATCATCCCAGAGGTGGTTAAAGAGATGAGCTCCAGAATTCTTTGCAATGTCATGGAAGGATATCATTCTTTGGTCACATGTGCTGTTTCATGAATACAGGCGCCCCAGTTCATTTGACAGGTTAAGGACCCAAGCATTAGTAAAAGTGGAAATGGTAGAAAAGTGGAACCCAGTCTTTTTTTAATGTACAAATATGGCTTCCAATGCTTTTTTAGCTAGCAAATTGCAAATATCTTTTTATCTCGGAAATTCCTGCTGTGACACAAAGATTTCTGCAAATGGACTCTCATTAACGCTTTTGGAAATGGGAACAGACAGGGACACGGACAAAAAACAGCTTGAATCATCATGTCATATGCAAATCAACATGGGAGAGGGCAATTTTAGCAGTTACAACTTTCACAACAGGAGAGAGAGAGAGAGAGTGAAAGAGCAGAGCATATGTTGAATAAATCACTTCCAGGTGTAACTGAAACGTGTGGAAAGAGTGGATCGTTGAAAAATGAAACATCAGAAAGCAAGGGGTGCCTGTATTGCCTCACTGAATGACTGCTTGACTGGCCAGCACTGCTAAATGCCAAGATCTTGCCAATAGGGCAACAAACAACTTAGAAAAGAGCTAACAAGTTTTAGTAATAAAAGGCTCTGCTACCTTAAAAACATACGTAATTGCATGAGAATAACTTGTCCTTCATGGCAAACAAGAACACACTGAGCAACGCTTACTTGGATTCTGGGTCTTCTCGTGTAGTCCTCTTGGGGAGGTGCTTTTTCACAAGATTCCTGTGGATGAGATAGTCAAAGGAATGAGCATACAGAAGCTGGTCAAACATTTGATATCTTCTTTCTTAGGTCTCTGTGTACTACTTTTCAGATGATGAGTTTTGAGATGGACAATAGACAGACCTAGACAAACATCCCAGAGACAATTCTTACAAAATACAGCAATTGTTTAAGAAACTGATAGTGACTATACTCAGATGGAATGCTAAACAATGCTTCCTCTACCCTTCCCACCTGACAACTGAAAACTTCCGTTCATGGTTTAGTGGCAGACAACAGTTTACCATTCCTTCCAAAGTCAGCAAGCCAAAATCAAGCATAATTTGCAATTCTGATTTGCTGCTGAACGTCACTGTGTGTGAAGAAAGGAGGCAGGGAGTACTCAAGCTCATGGTTGTAATGCTAAAGCATTCTCTCTGTTGATCCCAGCCGGACTGCTGACATTACCCTAGTACAGGGCTTTTCAGACTGGAGTGTCATGACGCCCCAGCTTGTGGACCCTGGCCTATTTCCCCTTAAGGGGCGGGGGCAGCCAGGAGGCAGGGAGGAGGCAGCAGCATGATCCCCAAGATCATGCTGCTCAGGGGGGCTGCAGGGGCTTGGATGTACTTACCAGAGCCTCCTGCAGCCTCCTGGGGGTGCAGGGAGCCCTGCGTGGCTGTCCGCAGGGCTTCCTGAAGCTTCACAAGTGAAAGTGAAGTGGAAGCTAAACTAGAAGTGGAGCGCAATCACTTTCACTTGTGAAACTTCAGGGAGCCCTGTGGACAGCCGTGCAGGGCTCCTGACACCCCTGAGAGGCTGCAGGAGGCTCTGGAAAGTACACCCAAGCCCCCCTGAGTGGCATGATCTTGGGGATCACGCAGCTGCCTCCTCCCTGCCTCCTGGCTGCCCTTGCCAGGGCTCCCCGAGCAGCGATCGTGGGGACCGTGTCACTGCCTTTCCCCTGTCCCCGCTGCCTCCTCCCTGCCCCCACAAGAAACTCCCTGGGAGTTTGAAAACCGCAGCCCTAGAAGTTTCTGCAATGTGTTGCAAGACAATGAAATTGATCTGGCTGCAGACTCTTCTCCCAAGACATACAAAATTCATTGTGTTATATATTTTCTATTGAATTGCATTGTATGCACTGTTTGTTTTCAGGATGGTTGATACAAACCATGTATTATGTGGACAGCCCCATAGATTTGTAAATTGGTATTAACTCTACCTTGTTGCAGAACTTTCTAGCTGTCCAGTTTGGGGGACAGGACTTCCCCTTTTTGTTTCACCAAAGAAACATTCAAAATATTGACCTTTACATACTTCAAGACTTGACAAGGTAAGTCATGCTGAGAAAGGAGCTGAGAAGAAGACAGTTCACAAGAAGTTTGAAAACAAGAATGGGCGGAGGGGCAGGAGACTATGCCATGAAGATTGGACAAACTGACAATGAAGCTTCTGCCAAGATAGTAAATCCAAGAAAAAGAGGAAAAAGAATGCATATAAGCAGAAGTTCCCAAACTTTCTCGACTGTCAGCTCTCTTTGACCCTACTGGGTCACTGGCCACGGCTCCCCATTAGGGCTACAATCCTATACACTGTACAGTGCAGAGGGTTTTTCCAAGAGGATTCCATAGTTCCCGTGGCTGGTTTCGGTGACCTCCCAAAGAGCCACAGCTTAAGAACAAACACACAGAGAAAAGAGATGCAACTTTCTGCAAAGCACAGACAAAACAGATGCTGGAATGAAACCTGGAAGCCCTGAATGTATTCAGAACATGCTTTGTTGGACCTATTCAAAGGACCATCTAGTGCAGCATTCTGCCTTCACATTCTGCCTCTGGATGCTTAGCAGCCAGACATGACCTTGAAATGAGGAAACAGATCAGGGAGGTGACAAGGAGGGACAGGGTTGTAATCATGGGGGACTTCAATTATCCTCATATTGACTGGGTCAATTTGTGTTCTGGTCACGATAAGGAAACCGGATTTCTTGACGTGCTAAATGACTGTGGCTTAGAGCAGCTAGTCACGGAGCCAACCAGAGGACAGGTGACTCTGGATTTAATATTGTGCGGTACGCAGGACCTGGTTAGAGATGTAAACGTTACTGAGCCATTGGGGAACAGTGATCATGCTGCGATCCGTTTTGACATGCACGTTGGGGGAAGAATACCAGGCAAATCTCTAACAAAAACCCTTGACTTCCGACGGGCGGACTTCCCTCAAATGAGGAGGCTGGTTAGAAGGAGGTTGAAAGGGAGGGTAAAAAGAGTCCAATCTCTCCAGAGTGCATGGAGGCTGCTTAAAACAACAGTAATAGAGGCCCAGCAGAGGTGTATACCGCAAAGAAAGAAGGGTTCCACTAAATCCAGGAGGGTGCCCGCATGGCTAACCAGCCAAGTTAGAGAGGCTGTGAAGGGCAAGGAAGCTTCCTTCTGTAAATGGAAGTCTTGCCCTAATGAGGAGAATAAAAAGGAACATAAACTGTGGCAAAAGAAATGTAAGAAGGTGATACGGAAGGCCAAGCGAGACTATGAGGAACACATGGCCAGCAACATTAAGGGGAACAATAAAAGCTTCTTCAAATATGTTAGAAGCAGGAAACCCGCCAGAGAAGCGGTTGGCCCTCTGGATGGTGAGGGAGGGAAAGGGGAGATAAAAGGAGACTTAGAGATGGCAGAGAAATTAAATGAGTTCTTTGCATCTGTCTTCACGGCTGAAGACCTGGGGCAGATACCGCTGCCCTAACGGCCCCTCCTGACCGAGGAGTTAAGTCAGATAGAGGTTAAAAGAGAAGATGTTTCAGACCTCATTGATAAATTAAAGATCAATAAGTCACCGGGCCCTGATGGCATCCACCCAAGAGTTATTAAGGAATTGAAGAATGAAGTTGCAGATCTCTTGACTAAGGTATGCAACTTGTCCCTCAAAACGGCCACGGTGCCAGAAGATTGGAGGATAGCAAATGTCACGCCTATTTTTAAAAAGGGAAAGAGGGGGGGACCCGGGAAACTATAGGCCGGTCAGCCTAACATCCATACCGGGTAAGATGGTGGAATGCCTCATCAAAGATAGGATCTCAAAACACATAGACGAACAGGCCTTGCCGAGGGAGAGTCAGCATGGCTTCTGTAAGGGTAAGTCTTGCCTCACGAACCTTATAGAATTCTTTGAAAAGGTCAACAGGCATGTGGATGCGGGAGAACCCGTGGACTTTCTGGACTTTCAGAAGGCGTTTGACACAGTCCCTCACCAAAGGCTACTGAAAAACTCCACAGTCAGGGAATTAGAGGACAGGTCCTCTCATGGATTGAGAACTGGTTGGAGGCCAGGAAGCAGAGAGTGGGTGTCAATGGGCAATTTTCACAATGGAGAGAGGTGAAAAGCGGTGTGCCCCAAGGATCTGTCCTGGGAACGGTGCTTTTCAACCTCTTCATAAATGACCTGGAGACAGGGTTGAGCAGTGAGGTGGCTAAGTTTGCAGACGACACCAAACTTTTCCGAGTGGTGAGCCAAGTAAAATTCAATTACTTGGCTCAATTCAAGTAAAATTCAATTACTCTCCAGACTGGCAGAATGGGCAGCAAAATGGCAGATGCGCTTCAATGTCAGTAAGTGTAAAGTCATGCACATTGGGGCAAAAAATCAAAACTTCACATATAGGCTGATGGGTTCTGAGCTGTCTGTGACAGATCAGGAGAGAGATCTTGGGGTGGTGGTGGACAGGTCGATGAAAGTGTCGACCCAATGTGCGGCGGCAGTGAAGAAGGCCAATTCTATGCTTGGGATCATTAGGAAGGGTATTGAGAACAAAACGGCTAGTATTACAATGCCGTTGTACAAATCTATGGTAAGGCCACACCTGGAGTATTGTGTCCAGTTCTGGTCGCCGCATCTCAAAAAAGACATAGTGGAAATGGAAAAGGTGCAAAAGAGAGCAACTAAGATGATTACGGGGCTGGGGCACCTTCCTTATGAGGAAAGGCTACGGCGTTTGGGCCTCTTCAGCCTAGAAAAGAGACGCCTGAGGGGGGACATGATTGAGACATTTGCAGGGGATGGACAGAGTGGATAGGGAGATGCTCTTTACACTCTCACATAATACCAGAACCAGGGGACATCCACTAAAATTGAGTGTTGGGCGGGTTAGGACAGACAAAAGAAAATATTTCTTTACTCAGCGAGTGGTCGGTCTGTGGAACTCCTTGCCACAGGATGTGGTGCTGGCATCTAGACGCCTTTAAAAGGGGATTGGACAAGTTTCTGGAGGAAAAATCCATTATGGGGTACAAGCCATGATGTGTATGCGCAACCTCCTGATTTTAGAAATGGGTTATGTCAGAATGCCAGATGCAAGGGAGGGAACCAGGATAAGGTCTCTTGTTATCTGGTGTGCTCCCTGGGGCATTTGGTGGGCCGCTGTGAGATACAGGAAGCTGGACTAGATGGGCCTATGGCCTGATCCAGTGGGGCTGTTCTTATGTTCTTATGAAGTCAACAGCCCTTCCCAGTTTGTCCTCAGTTTCTGGTATTCAAAATTAAACTCTAAACTAGGAAGCTTCACCAAACCTAAGAAAAAGAGTAGATGTTTCTCCCTTAGATGGCTTATGTGGCTGCACAACCTGCCCTACAGGAAGACAATGATGTTAAATGTGTAGTTTGGACCAGTTTGTGTACATGTTTTGTTTAAAATGGTTGGCAACCTTCAGTCTCGAAAGACTATGGTATAAACCTACAGCACCCGGTATTCCCAGGCAGTCTCCCATCCAAGTACTAACCAGGCCTGAGCCTGCTTAGCTTCCGAGATCATGGTATAAGCCTACAGCGCCCGGTATTCCCAGGTGGTTGTTTATAGCAGCTGTACAGAACAGCTACAATCAGGAATACAGCACATGGAAGTGCTGCTTCCCTCCTGGAGTAACTGAAGATTTGGGAGAGTGCTCCTTTTAACTGGGACTGAAGCCCTAGAGCTGGGGTCGGCAACCTGCCATTCTGGAGCCGGAAGCGGCTCTTCCAGCCTTTTGCTGCGGCTCTGTGCAGGGCCAACCCATCTGGGGGGGAGGGGCTCGCCCCTCCCGAGATGCAGCCGCCCGAGCGCACAAGCGCAGCTCCCACGCCTCCTGTGGCTGCGCCCCATAGGAGAGGGCGCAAACGGGCTGGCGGAGCAGCACCTGCCCAAAGAGCCCGCACCGCCTCTGAGGGTGAGCCACCGCCGCACGTTCCCTCCTGCCCGAGCCGCAGCGCAAAAGCAAGCAATTGAGTGCAGCTGCTCTGTCCTCCTCCCAAGCTCTGAGCACAATCCTGTGCATGTCTCCTCAGAAGTAAGTCCCATTGTGCTTACTCCCAGGAAAGTGTGCACAGGATTACAGCCTTCAAGCTCCCTACTCAGCATTCCCCCATCACTCACTCACACTCTCACTGCTCCATTTCCTTCACTTGGAAACTTGAAAGGGGTTTGGAGACCCCTGCACCATATGGTATTCTGTGTATGTATACTGTATGTGTAACATACTGTATATGTAGCACCAAAGCATATTTCATTGTTGGGAAGTAATCACTGTTAGTATGCCTTTTATTTTATGCAGTTTTGAACTCTTAGCTTGTTTGTTCAGGAGCACTTTTGTGAACAGTGTTAAGCAGTACTAAGTGGTCTTGTTCAGAGGTAGTATTGTGTGTAAAGGCATTTATAAAAGTACAGAAGTAAATGACTGTAAATAATGACAGTATGTGCACAAGCAGTTCATCTGTGCACAATCTAAAACAGTTGTTCTCCAACTGTGGGTCTGGACCTGATTTTTAGTGGGACCTATAAGAGGGGAGTGTATTATATAACTGTGACCTACAAGAGGGGAGTGTATTATATAACTGGGACCTATAAGAGGGGAGCACGAACTATATATGCAGTGTTATCTTCATTTTAGATGTCAAAAGGGTTTTGTGGCTCCCGAGGTTTTCTTTTTTCCGGAAAACGGGTCCAAATGGCTCTTTTGAGTGCTTAAGGTTGCCGACCCCTGCCCTAGAGCAAGAGCCTCCAATCTATGCCCTGCAGGCCAGATCCAGTGCACCAAGAAAAGCCTCTGTTCTGAGTGTATTCCCTCTTGCATGCGGCTGCAATTTAAATGAGGACGACACGCATGCAGTACCAAACTATGCTATTCTAAACATGTCATTTGGCCTTACATTAATGGCCATCACCACATCTTGTAGAAATGAAATCCAGTACTATTATTATGGACCAAATTCTAACCAACTTTCCAGCTCTGACATAGCTCTGTCAATGGGGCATATGCAGTTGGGGGGGGGCAGTCACAGAGGCCTTCACATCTTCAAGGTGAAGAACTGCTTGTTCCCTTACCTCGGAGCTGCATTGCTCTTAGGTCAGTGCTGGAAAGTTGGTTAGGATTGCACCCTATGATGAGTTATATTTTTACCCCCTCTTTTCAGGGCACTGCACATTCCCCCATCCCATTTCATCTTCACAGCGTACCCAGTGATGTAGGTTAGGTTGAGACAAAGAACATCTGGCCCAGGGTCATCCAGTGGACCAAGTGATAATTTGAAGTCAGTACTTCCCTGACAAAGCCCTACATCCTCTCCACTACACCCCACTGGCTCTCACCATTATGCATGAAGAAATACTCTTTTGCATTAGGTTCCAGACAGACAAGTCATCATCTGAGTGAGTCTAAGCTCTAAGTTCATGAGAAAGAGAAGAAAAAAAAATTTCCATCCACTTTCTCTACATTTGTCAAAAATTTATACATCTGAGACAGAGAGAGCAACCCAGGAGAAAGTCCTTAATCCTTGTAGTGCCTGACCAAAGAGTTCAGCAATAAACTTAGCTTTTGTCATTTCTACCTACCTTCCTTTTCAGAACTGAAAACCTAACCCCAAGCCCGGCATGCCTACCTCAGCTGCTTTGCATAAGCCTGCTCAATTTCCGTCCTCTCCTTCACAAACTTGACGTATTTGTCCATCAGATCGAGGCCCCACTGCGTGTGGCGCTCAATGGTGTCAAATTGATCCTGAAGGAAGAAGAGAAGAAAAACGTTACTAAACAGAGTTGAAATGACAGGTACTATATTTGGCACAAGAAGATCAAGTTACAAAGACATACAGTAGTTTGGGTATTGGAAGAATTTATATTCCACAACGCTTTAAAATAAAACACAAGGTAGCTAACAAAATGTAACCCTACAGGTAGGAGCGTGCATGAAAAATTCCTTGCACGCTAAAAATTAGTATGCCAGGGAAAAGGGTTCTAGACTCATTTTCTCTCTGACAAGCTGGTTTTCTATGTAAGGGAACATTTTTGTAAAGAGCAGATTTCAGCTCTTCAAGCCCTTGCTTGCTTAGTGTCTCTTTGGGGAGAAAGGTGGGATAAAAAAATATTGTAAGTAAACTTTTTTCTCTGCTTTCTCTGCAATTCCTGGAGATGCTAGGAATTGAACACAGGATCTTCTGAATGGCAGGTTTTAATTATACCATTTAAAAACCTCTCTGACTCTAATGGATATATAAATATCTGGTGTTCTACTATTAAGAATACTTATATACCACTTTTCAACAAAAAGTGGTTCATAAAGCAGTTTACATTGAAAAACAAATTAACATATAGTTCCCTGTCCCCAGAAGGGCTCACAGTCTAAAAAGGAATACAGAAGAGACAGGGGCAACAGGCTATGTTCTGAGTTCACTTCAGCCAATAGAGTTTGCTGTTCTCAGTATTCTGCCTTTTATGGAGCCTGACCTCTTCCCCTCTGCTCTGCTAAAAAGTCTGATTACCTTCTATTCCCACAAAACATGCTGAGGGATTTAGCAATGCCTTAAAGCAGGGCTTTTCAAACTGGGGCCCTGTGGGCCCTGACCTCTTAAGGGGCGGGGGCAGCCTGGCAGCAGGGAGGATCCCTAGGATCGTGCAGCTCAGGGGGCTGCAGGGGCTTGGGTAAGTGCACCTAGGCTGATACATGAAAATCCCCTTTTCCCTTCCAAATTGTGGTTTTATGGACTAAAATATCATGCAGGCCTAAAACTTCTCATACAGGCCACAAAGAAGTCAAGTCACAAGCTCACTCATTTCTCTAGGGACACTGGAAGAGTAAATCCATTGTTTAAGTGTCTTTATTGTTTAAGTCAATCACTGAATATGCAAACACCTTAGGGGAGGAAAACTCTAGCAACAAAGACTCTAGTAGCAAAGTCTAAATCATTGTATTACCTAACCTCCACCTAAATCATTGCTTATTATTAACTCAATCACTGCTGATAAGCTACATCCTGTCTCCAAATTCCCCGCAGTGGCAACAGAAAGCAAGCTACCCCCCCCTCCAGGAGGCCAGTCATGGCTGATCCTATCATCCTGTTTTTTCTTGCATGCTCCACGAGTCCCAGTGTGTGTAGTGAGCATGCGCATCCAGGACACCACATCCGGGTCATTCAGGTCAGCAAAAACCCTTAAAAGAGAAAGGCTGCCATGTGCCTCTCTCTCTCTCTGGCTGCCCTCCCTGGGCAGAGGTCCTCCATAGGACTCTCCACCCCCCCCCAACTGCTCCTCAGAACAGGTAACTATATCTTGCGTCTGGAATCTTTTCCCTTCTTCCCCCCCTTTTTTCTCCCCTTCTCTCCCCATCTTAGTTAGCAACTGGGTTAGGCAGATTAGGAACTCCTAAAATCCTTCCCTACAACCTCTCCTTTTCTAATTTCTTCGGATGCACCAAATACACGGCACATGCAACCACCATAAAGCTAGCCTGAGATCCTGAAGTTTCCAAAAGGGTAATATAATAATTCCCCTTAAAACATAACAGCCCTTTTTGGTAACAAGGCCCCTGCAGCCCCCTGAGCAGCGCGATCCTGGGGATCCTGGGGATCCTGGGATCCTGGGGATCGCACTGCTGCCTTACCCCCGCCGCCTCCCCCCCCCCGCAAGCACTTACAGTGGCTCAAACTCTCCACGAGAGTTTGAAAACCACTGCCTTAAAAGGTTCTCCTAACTCCTTCCCTCATTCCTGGGTATTCCAAGGATAAAACTACATGCTTTGTTTGGCATGGAACTACTGCCAAAAATCAGCAAAATATTCCAACACCATGTCATTGGCTGTTTGTGATGGGGAAACAATCATATGACAGACTTAAGGATAAGTGATCTTGCATGATGTGGGGTGGGAACTCTAGGCAAGGATGCTGATTTCGGTAGCAATCATGTGTCAAGCATAATGAAAAGTTCCATCCAAACACATTTTGTGTTGAACATTCCACACTCCCTCCCCCCCACTCAGCTGTTTGTTATGTAATGCTAACTTCTAGTTCAAGGGGAGAGACTAACAGCAAGGCAATATTTTGGCCAACAGGAAGGAAGAGACAATCCTAGTAAGGCCCAGAATGAATCATTTTAATGATTTACATGCCATTTCCCTGAGTAATTTCATCACATCTACTCAGACCTTGGCTTTGCCTAAGCTATACAGACAGACACAAAAAAGAAGTTCCAAGTAAGAGGCATATTCAAAAAATGAACACTGTCTCAGAAAAGGCCGTTAAAATACTGCTCTATTCCTTCAAAAGAAGAAAAAAATACTGCTCTATTCCTTCAAAAGAAGAAAAAATCCACTTTCTATACACAAGTAGTAAGGAAAATACGATGGAGAAAGAAGGGCTACAGGGTTAGTTATCTTCACCTGTCTTACTTCTTACTGCACATCTGCCAACAGCAGGGTCTAAACCTCAACGCCTTGACCCATCTGCTTTTTGCCACACACAATGGCAGCGTACTTGCCATATAGTCGGGGGCTTCGCAAAGTGGGCAATTCCTGAATGGCAATTGCTCTACATTTTAGTACTCCAGCATGTACAGCAAACTCCCAAAAAATGCAGTCAGGGTTACACCCAGACCACGATGACCAACAATGGTGAACCACATTTTCCATCCTCAGTCACATCTCACTGAGAAAAGGCTTAAGCAACACCACTTCCCACCCATTTTTTAAGATGATAGAAAAATGGGGAGCACGAAAGTAGCAACTTTGCTGAACTCTGCAGACCACAGAAGCCAGTTCATGGCAAGACTTCCCCTGCTTGCTTTAGGAGTTAAACACATTAGGCAGGAACTACAAGAAATTTGGTTAAAGTCCTTGGTTTATCCACATACTTATCACAAGTAGACCCATAGAAGCAGAAGTGATATCCTGCTGAACCTCTGCCAACATCTCAAACCTTTGTGAAACAAGAAAAGACTCATATTTAAGTCTTTTCTAAGTAGTCCAAGGGTCAAGCTACATGCAACTTAATAATGTCTTTGTAACTTCTTTTCTTTTAAAAAAATCCCACAAGAAACAGTGGCAGTTCCCCTCAATCCAGACTGTGACTATGGTGGGGGCAAAAAGCAAAACCCCCTCCCCATGTGCCATGGTCCTGAACCAGATCACCATTTCTCTCTAAACAGATATCTTAATATACGCACACACGCTCTCTTACATCACGCATATTTTGGACCTTTTGCAGTTACATCCTTTAAATGAAATTAAAGAAATGAATCTTAAGTGTTGTTAAATTATTGTCAATGTCTTTATACTCACTGGCTGGAATACTGGAATTTGGGAACAGGTTTACTTCTTCCTGAATAAAGAAACAGAACACTATCCGCAAATTTTGCCATGTATCTCAGAACATATAAGAAGCATAGACCAGTGGTTCCCAAACTGGTGTGTTGCGACCCACCAGTGAGGGAAGTACTTTGTCCTGCCACTTTAAGAGGTGGAGAGGGGGGAAGACAGCAACACAATTCCCAGGATCATGCTTTTGTAGGGGATGGGAGGGGGATTTTTATTTATCAGCCTCCAGTGCTGGAGTCCTCTGCAGGGCTCCCCACATCTTCAAACATTTAAAAATAGAAAAAAGGTACTTCCAGTTTCACCCCTTCCCAACCCCAGCAGTAGCATGATCCTGGGAATCATGTTGCCACTTTCCCCCCTCCGCTGTATACACTTACAGTGCTCCCTTTGTAGGAGGCCTTGTAGGAGGCCTAACAACAGACGACAATAGAAAACAACAACTGGTCGAACAACAAATTTTATTTTTTAAAATAAAGCCTAAATGGAGCCTAAAATAGTCCTGAGGGCACTCTTGTGGCTAACTTCAGTTTCTATCAAATTGTGATAATTTCTTTTTTTGCCTCCACTTTGCTGGAGGCAATTGCACACCATAGTCACAGCTATACAATAATGGAGCTCAGAATCAGATTGATTCTCTGAATCCTGTCTTCCAATACTGTCCCTGCATGCACACAACATAAAAGTTTACGTTTATCACAAGACAAGATGCAATGAAATTGTCCAGAAAAAAGCAAAGACGATTTGCTTTGTGCTTTGCAGATATCAAGGTTGAAATGTCAGGATAGAGAGAACACATCCTTCTGTGGCTTTTAAAACCCACAACCCAGCTTTAGCAGCAGCTAAAATATGGTTGAATCCAAGGCTGAAACAGCAGGTCAATATTTGGCTTCAGAGTACCTTCCGTCTGAAGACACTCAAAATGCTTTGCAAGCTTTGCAGACCATGTAGGCTCCAGGAAGATGCTGGAACCATAAGAGTGGGGATGTGGTCTTGCCCAAGGTTATGCAGTGGAGAAATTAAAAACAACAACCCTGGATCTTGACAAGTGATTTTTAGTGTGTTACAAGACAAACAAAGAAAATAGCAGCAACACCGATTTCACACTTATATGCGACTTGCCAATCAGCACTTGCCAGGGCAGTGGAGAAGTGGAGAAGGAGAAAGAAAAGAGCCAATCTGCTTTGCAGTCAGAATTTTAGGGTGTTCAATGTTTTCTTTCTTTCTGCATTATATGACATGCAGAACAGAGTCCTTTTGAAGCTCAGCTTTCATTTTAAAAATGAAGTATGACTGGTCCTCATGTCTGCAGAGGGAAATCTGAAAAGAACATGGGCAAGCTTAAAGAACGAACTTCAACTCGAACAGTATGCACACAAATGTGCTGCTGCTGTGTCCTGCTCATGACGTTTCTCTCTTCTCTTTTTTTGAGGGAGAGAAATCACAAGGAAACTTCACTCTCACAAACAGGCATAAATCAGCATATGGCTCATGTTACTTCTCTCACAACGCTGCACTGGCACAGCTGTTCCAAGTGTAGGGATTTTGAATGTATGAAATAGCTCCAACTGGGGTAGAGTTGCTGCAGATGAGACAGTGGCATCACTAGGGAGTGCACGCCACACCGGCTGACGCACTGGGGAGGGTGACACTACCACCGTTTAAAATTTTCAAAAACTCAGTATTTTTGAATACCATCGTGTTATATATAATTTGATGCATAATTTAATGCTGAATGCAATGAAACAAGCCTCATTGAAATATCAAAAGTTATAGCCGAATAACCAGAAAGGGAGAAAACTGCTTTATATAACAAAAAGTGGATTTCTTTAACTCAAAACTGACCAATGAGACTGATTGTTCCAAGAGCCAATGAGGTGTAATTATGACATAGCAGAGAAACAATAAGGTGTTAATATGAGTCAACTCTCATTTCCATGTATCAGAGCTAACTTTTATTCAGTTATCTGAGTGTCATCAAGTTGGCCACTAGTTTTTGTTGGGTGACCTGTACTGTTCTAGAGTAAAATAAAGTTAATGAGAGTTACACCAACCCTAATAAGTAGGGTTACCAGACACAAAGTGGGACAGAGTGCCTATACCTTTAACCATTGTACAGGAGAGGACATTTTGGCAGGTGCAGCTCAACATGGAAGGGTTTAAAAAGCTGTATCTGCCAACGTTCCCTCTTCTATACAATGGTTAAAGGTATAAGCACTCTTTCCCACTTTGGAAACTCTACTGAAGATGCCACTGCATTTATGTTGCATATATGATATTGTAATTTATTCTGTATTTTCTGGCATGGGAGGAGGTTCATCATGGGAATGATGAAATGAGCAGGTGATTCATTTGAGGAGGTGAACCCTAGTGATGCCTCTGGAATGAGAAGAAAAAAAAGACCATTCAAATGCTTTAGGCTGAAGATTTCTATGGATCAAAATAACCTTCTCAGCAATCCCATAAGTTTCTGAGGCTAGCAAATTCTCTTATGTCACAGCTTGGAGATAGGATTAATTGGAGCCAAGAGGAACTAAGATAACAGCGAGGTTATATACTTATTGCTGGACCTATCACAGAAAAGGCTTACTGTTGTGATGTATCACAGTTCAGCAATAATTATTCAGTGATTAAAGGGTGTAACAGTCAGGGCTCTCTAGACCACCATTCCCATGGTAGCAGGAAGATTTGCAGCTTGCTAATGTCTGGGGGAGGTAGCAGGAAGGTTTGCAGGAAGATTTGCAGGTTGCTAATGTCTGGGGGAGAGAGTAAATTAGCTTCCGTATAACTTTTGTTCCCTTAGCCCTGCTGGCAAGGAAGAAGTTCTTGAAGCCGTCTTGCTAGAAGTTCAATTAAAAATCCAAGCCTTCTTCAGTTTCAGGGGAGCAGAGGTCTTTCCCAATGCTCTCCTAATACCCAATACCCAAAAGCGCACACAGTAGCCCCCAGTGTGGCTTGGGGCCATGATATGGTGCAGGGGTGCCCAAACCCCGGCCCGGGGGCCACTTGCAGCCCTCGGGGGTGTCCAATCCGGCCCTCGGGGAACTCCCAGTCTCCAATGAGCCTCTGGCCCTCTGGAGACTTATTGGAGCCCATGCTGGCCCAATGCAACTGCTCTCAGCATGAGGACAACTGTTCGACCTCTCACCTGAGCTGTGGGATGAGGGCTCCCTTCACTACTTGCTGTTTCACATCTGTGATGCAGCAGTGGCAGCGAAGGAAAGGCTGGCCTTGCTTTGTGCAAGGCCTTTTATAGGCCTTGAGCTATTGCAAGACCTTCATTCATATAAGTTCCATCTCTAATAAATTCATTTATGTAAATTTATTCAAATTTTAAATATTGATTAATTAATTTTTTGCCGGCCCCCAACACAGTGTTAGAGAGACAATGCGGCCCTACTGCCAAAATGTTTGGACACCCCTGATATGGTGGAATGGGGGTGTTAACCCATTGTCCAATGAACTAAAATTGCACAGTGGGGAAAAAAGTACAAACTGTGCCCTCCCTCCACGGCTAATGGCAATTTTGGGGGAAGGGTATAACTTGGCTCAAGGCTGCAGCACAGGGCAAAGGATTAGGCAGGAGGTCTGGTCTAGAGGGTAGAGCCTCCATTTGCCTGAAGATTAACATCCACAAGGTCGCCAGTTCGAGGCCACCGGCACCGTGCGACCTTGAAGCAGCTGGCAAGCTGCAGCTGAGCTGTTCCATCTGCTCGGAGCGTGGGAGGATGGAGGCCAGAATGTTAAACCAGATCGGAGTGTAACAGCTTGAATGTGGTTGTTCTTGAAAGAGAGAACCTTCTTTCAATTTGTAAAAATCCCTGCGTGGATTTAATAAGCCTGCCTGTGTAAACCGCCTTGAATAAAGTCTTGAATAAAGACCAAGAAAGGCGGTATATAAATACTGTATATTATTATTATTATTATTATTATTATTAGGCCTGTCCTTTGCTGCACTGTACCCCAATGCCAAGATATGCCCAATGACTTTTTGTAAAGAAAAAAACCATTCCATTCACAGAACTTCCATTTTATGTCTAGTTTAGCTTCCAGAATGGTTCAGCTCCTTTCCACCCTGCATTCCTTTTGATGTTAAATGTATATCACAATCCCTTCTGTCAAAATCTGCCTCTGTCACAGCATGTTTGGCCCTCAGTAGCACGTCAAGCAACTGCAGCTATTTTGTAGTTGCCGAATCTCTCTTTGCAGATCTCTATGTCTGATTAAAAAAAATAAGCTGAACAGATATCCTTAAGAACTGCAAACCGGAAGAGGGGTACTGCTGTAGGAATGGGGGGGGCGTAGTAAGATGACTTAACATCAAAGTTCAAATGGTTAGCAAGGCTCTTTAAAATGTCAATGCCTCTAGACAGATTTGTGAACTGAAGAAGTCACTTTACAGCCCTGTAGCAGGCACAGAGCAGATGTCTAGAATAGTTTTCTGCTTCCAAAAGCTGACCAGAGGGCACCTAAGTGGCACTTCACTACTATGTGCTCTGCAGTCACACAAGAAGGAACTCATATTTCATAAGCCACTAGACCATGGAAGCAGCTTCCACACTGCAAAAACTCCTGTGTCACAAAAGCTGCCATTGCAACATCCTGAGGCACAGGGGACTGCTGTTTCTCAACAACAAAGTGAGTCAGCGTCTTCAGACAAAATTGTTCTCCCAGTGCTCTCAGCCTCCCAAATGCGTCACACTTGGAACCTCCACTAAATAAGAGCTCTCATCCTACACCCACGCACCATTGAAATACATCCGTCTTCACTCTTCATTGTTGGGAGCTGCCTTCCTGGGGCAAGAAAGGCAAAGTTTCAGATGTGGGTCTCATATGGGGAACATACTCATAGAGGGATGCTCTTTGCCGTAACCATTACCAGATGAGAACCAGACAGAAATTTGTCAAATAGCAGGGTAGTACTCCTGGTACGTCCCACTGGCCAGGTTTCTAAGCCCAGAGTATGAGCACTTCCCCTGCTCAACACTGGTCCCTGCCACGAACTTACTGGGTTGCCTCAAACTAAGTGCCACTCCTCTCTCTCTCTCTCAGCCTCAGCTGCAACAACTTACCTTTCAGGACTGTTGTAAGGCTCACATCAAGATAATACAGGTGTGCACCACTTAACTATGGGGATATGTTCTCCAATCAGTGTTATGTGATCAGGTTGTTAAGCAAACATTCAGTCCAATCTAGTGCCTTTGTTGTGTAAACAGACACTCCCTGCCAGACACTAGCTGGCTGCACAGGCTACTGGAGATAGATTGCCTGTTCTTTGCATTAAGGGCCTCTTTGCTGTGTAAAGAGACACTTTGCTGCAGGCTACTGAGACCTGACTGCATCATTTTTTGTTATGCTTTTGTTATGCTTTTTGTTATGCTTTGACCACTATCATATATGCAGGTCCATTAAGTGGCGGACGCCTGTATACATACAGCCCTGTCTAAGCACTCAAAATGCTTCACAAATTATTTTTTATTATTGCATAAGGAGATGGTCATTTCCAGTCCAGATAGCTCAATGGCAGATAAGCATAGTTCTTCTGCAAGTCAGAATGGAAAGAAAATGATGGAAAGTTTGAAATTCACTGCCTTAAATTAAGACACCAAGAAGTCTGTGGCCCCTTAAACTCATTTCTTATAGTATAGATTTTCAATGACTACAGTCTACTTCATCAGATTCCTGAAGTGTTATTTTGAATGGTGTGGTGAAAAGTCAGGGAAGTCAAATGATGCAGTACAAGAGGTATCTGAAGCTTCAGTGTATAAAGCTAAGCTCAGCAACCATGCATGATAGCAGTAACTAGTGATGACAGATCTTCCTAGCCTTGCTTAGTTAATTAACTACCTGCAATGCAGGGGGGGGGGAGAAATGGGACACGACAACTCTTGATCAATTCAAGAGTTTCATGATGGAGTTTTCCTTACAAGTTTTTGTTGATGAAGGTGACCAGCAGTAGCTGATTCTGAAGACAAATGTCCTCGCACTGGCTTCTGAAATGCTGCAATTTTTTAAATGTCAGATTTATACCCAGTTATTCTTTTGCTTAGAGATGGGCAGCATGCTTGTCCTACACAGACAGCAGAAGGAAACTGTTGGCGGGTGCTAAAATATCAACACTGAAGGATGGGCAGGTGAATGCTTCAATGGAGAGCCTGGAGAGCCAGGAGGGTATAGTGGTTCAGGAGTGAGACCTTGGGCTAGTCATTATCTCTCACCTACCTCACAGGGCTGCTCTAAGGACAAAAGGAAGGGAGGAACTATGTACACTGCCCTGAGCTCCTTAGAGCAGTGGTTCTCAAACATTTAGCACCAGGACCCACTTTTTAGAATGAGGATCTATCAGGACCCACTGGAAGTGACATTATGGTCAGAAGTGACCTCATCAAGCAGGAAAATTTATAACAATTCTAGGCTGCAATTCTACCCAGGAGTAAGTCCCATTTACTCTCATTGTTAAAAGCATATATATAGTAGCATCTTAAAAGTACAGGTGTGTAGCATTTCCCCAAATGCAGTCATACACCATGGAAGCATCGTCTAATATATTAAAAATGAAATATTGAAACTCACCTGGTGGGACTCACCTGGTGGGTCCTGACCACTGCCTTAGGGGAGGGGGTGGTACAAAAATGTGAATAAATAGATAAAACATGCAAGCTACACAAAACACCTCAACTGTCCTCACTTCCAAGTTTCCTACATTCTTTCTCAAGTATTAAATAGCAGTGCTAACAAGGGTAGTACTCCTGGGATATCCCACTGGCTAGGGTGATACAGAGCAGGGGTGCCCAAACCCCGGCCCTGGGGCCACTTGTGGCCCTTGAGGACTTCCAATGCAGCCCTCAGGGAGTTCCTAGTCTCCAATGAGCTGCTGGTCCTCTGGAGACTTGCTGGAGCCCCCACTGGCCCGACACAACTGCTCTCAGCATGAGGGCGACTGTTTGACCTCTCGCATGAGCTGTGGGATGAGGGCTCCCTCCACCGCATGCTGTTTCATGTCTGTGATGCAATAACTGCAGCAAAGGAAAGTCCAACCTTGCTTTGTGCAAGGCCTTTTATAGGTCTTGAGCTATTGCAAGACCTTCATTCATTCATATAAGTCTATCTTTAATATACTCATTTATGTAAACTTATGTAAATTTATTCAAATTTTAAGTGTAAATTAATTATTTTCTTCCCTGGCCCCTGACACAGTGTCAGAGAGATGATGTGGCTCTCCTGCCAAAAACTTTGGACACCCCTGAGAAAGAAAGAAAGAAAGAAAGAAAGAAAGAAAGAAAGAAAGAAAGAAAGAAAGAAAGAAAGAAAGAAAGAAAGAAAGAAAGAAAGAAAGAAAGAAAGAAAGAAAGAAAGAAAGAAAGAAAGAAAGTGAAAAAGCTAGTTCACCAGGTCTCCTTGCTGAAAGCATTCCAATTATTCTGTAGAGGTTCTCAAGAGGCAGAAGTCCTCTTCCACCTATTCATTCCACACCCTTGCTGGAATGAGAGCCCTTCCTCAAGATATCACATCCACTTTGAATATCTTGAATCATTTGAAGTATGAGAAACTTCGAGAATACATGCTACTAAGGTGAATGGTTAAGAACAATGTAACACTTGAAAATTACACCTGGAAATATATTACTAAGCCAATAATCCTTACAACATTTCTTTTAGCAAGATCGGTATTACCCTGCTACGGAGGAGTTGAGTGAAGAAGAATTTGCTCTCAAGTTTGTAACTGAACAGAGATTAGAACTGGAACTCTTCTGGCTCCTGGTCTTAACAGCTACACTGCACTGGCTCTCATTAAAAGCACATATTAAGATACTCTATCTCAGCTTCCCCACTGCCCAGCATTTTATTTGCAAAAGGGAAAAAAGACCATAAGGGGGTTTGTACCAAGGCTTATTGCTGAAATAGAAAGGCAGTGACCTGAATCTCTGCCTGAAGACCTGAAGAGGCCTAGTGGTTTGGTAGCTTGCGTTAAAAAGGCAGCCATCTCTGGTTAGCTCAAGGGGATACTCTGGAACACCAAAAAAAACCCTCAAGACATATCACTGAGAACAAGTTGTTGCTTCCAGGGAACTAGACATCTGGCAAGAAGAAGGGTTGGTTGGCAAGTAATTGAGAAGTTGGCTGAATGCAACTGCTCCCAGGGCAGAGATCCTATGGGGGGATTAAGAGAGGAAATGCCGATCCTCCCACTCACAGCAACATTAAGAGAAAAAAAAATTTAGGATTTCTTCTGAGTAAACATCCCCCATCACAGAAGCCTGGTAAAGAGAATGCAGCCAGCAACAGGACTTAATCTTGTTGACAGAAAGGCAAGAGTTCCATACAAGTTATACAGATCAAGAGAGCTAAAATTCAAAAGACTAGGGACATCAAAGCACATTACACTCATCAGCTTGGGTAAGTCACAGTAAGAAACAGACCAATACTAGACAAAGCTGCCTTATGATACATCAATCTATTGGGGTTTCTAGCCCCAAGTGGCCTACCCTGATGGGCACTGGCACTCCAAGCCTCTCTGCCTAAGATCCTTTAATTGGAGGTGCTGGAGAGTGAACTTGGGACCTCATACATAAGGTATGCACTCTAACCCTAAGCAATGGGTCTTCCATAGAGCTGTGGGTACTGTCATGATTGAAGAACACAAATCAGTTCAAGTCTCAACTCTACCCTGAACTCACTAAGGCTACAAACCTATACATCAGTGGTTCCTAAATATCTCATTGGAAGTTTGGGAAACACTAAGTACTCTAAACGTGTCAAAGAGACAGAGACACAGAGCTGGTCAAAAGGAGGTTCATACCAAAGGGGAGTCTGACAAAGACAGAGCCAGAGTGGTGATTCCCACTTGTGACTCTGTCCATAATTCCATGCATGCACACCACCCTGTGCCATTTGACAATTCTGCCCACATCATCTAAGGCCACAGTGTGGCTCCAATGCCACACTACAGTGCAGTTTCAGTTCTAGATTTTTATATTCACTTCCCCCAATCTGGCTCCTGCAACATACACGTTTCCCTATGAGTAGTAATGTGCTTTTTCAAACCCCAGTTCACTTTGATAAATAAGGTCACTCAACTGTAACAGAGCTTGAATTCCCAAAGGGCGCAACTAATCATGACACACAGTTCTCCCATGCTTCTTGAAAATGGGAGAAGCAAATATGAGCTAGAAGTGATGCTGCAAATTGAACTGGGGCTTTTCAAAAAATCACTTTGATGGGAAGCAGCCAGGGGTGTGTGATTAAAATCAGGAAAATGACACATGGAAGGGCTGGGTTAAACCCCATCCCTCAACTTATCCCACTCCACAGCTGCTTTTAAATTTTAAAAATATATGAAGGAGAGCCTATTACAGATCTTCTGCCATCTCATCTGGTTTAGCTCTTAGACACAGGACACTGTCCAAACAATCTAAATACAGTGGGCCCTTGGCATCTTGCAGGGGATCAGTTCCCAGACCCCATGCAGATACCTTATTTCCAAGGATAATTGAATCCATGGAGAAGATCTCAAGAACCTCCCAGACACAATCAGAAGTGTCTTCCGGTCATATCTGGGATCTCCTTGAGGCCCTTCTGATGCAGGGTCGACATCCACATTGAGTGAAATCAATGGCTGCCGAAACCACAGATGAGGCCCACCACTCAAGTCACACAGTGAAGTACAAGATCCACCTTATCAACAAGGCTAACTAATTGGTTAGTGCCTGCTCTATTATGTCTTGAGTGAGGAGTAGGCAACATAAAGCCTGAGAGTTGTACCTGGACTAAAGCTTTTCTCCCCAACAAACTCCCCTGTCTCTACAAATCGGCAGACTTCTGGAGAACAGTAAAGGGGAGGGGGCATGGCAAAGCAGCGCAGAGGCAATTCACAGGTCTTATGGCCACAGGAACAGCACTGCTGAGTCTAAGAGGTCCAGTACTCCTCTTCCAACAGGAGCCAGCCAGATGCCTCTGGAAAGTGACAAGTGTGATGGGGATTGAGCTGCCCCCAGCAGTTATTATTTACAGGTCCTCTGCTTCTGAACGTGAAGGAGCTCTAGCATAAGCTATCCTGGGTTTGCCTTAGCCTGAGGTCAAATCCCATGACTTTCAATTTAATCTACTGTTTGCTTTGCTCTTTATATAAGCAGTAGGCTGGATGGGATGGAAATATTAAACAGGACTGGCCTTTATTGGGATCGAATAAAGCAATCAGAGATACGCTCTGAGGTATTGCAAATGCTCTGAGGAGTTGCAAGAGATGCTGGACCAGCGTCTCTCAGAGTGTCTGGCAAAGAAAGTGTCTTGGCTGAACCTGTTAACATTAGGCTCTGCTCTGGGAATACTGGATTGCCAAAGCAGCACAAGAAGGACACTCCTCACCACGTAAGATCCCAGGGAAACAAAGAAGGAAGTCAAACAAGAGCAGCTCTGATCAGATCTGCAATTTGATCAGCATCTCAGTTCCAGACTTACTATAAGACTCAGTATTCAATCAAAATAGTTCCATGGTCTAGCTGCCTTTATTGAAGATATTCTGCAAGGTATTATTCAAATACAGATAGCCCAAACAACAGTTCTTCAAGAATCCCCTCCTCAAAGCTCACCCCTCCCATTTTATCCATGTAGACAGCCAAACCTAACCATCCCCCATCTTTTTACTTGCTGAGGAAAAACAGAGCAGAACAGAAAGGCCTCCTTTCATCACTGTGGTCACAAGAAGTTCCTGTGGCAGATTTTAGAAGAGCACAGATTTTTCTGGCTTAGATCCAGATCAGATAATTAAGTCTCGGCTCCCCCCCCCCCAGCATTATCCTCTGTTGCAGCAACATTAGTAAATGAAGCAAAAGAGCTCAGGCAGCATTTTAGGAGGGTCAATATAGCCCTCCAAGCCAACACTGTCCTCTGCTCCCAGACATGGTGCAGTTAAGGCAGTTTGCCAGAGATCACAAAACTTATACAAACCTAACCTAGTGCTGACCACATCCTACAGGTTGCACCTCTTTCACACGCTATTTGAAACCATCTGCAGTAATTTTTGGAAGTTTCCACAACTTCAGTCTTCTCCTTGTATTTCCCCACAAACCTATGTTATGCCCAGCTACACACAGAGATCTAATCACGTGTAGGGCAGAGAAAGCACAGACTGAACACATGAGGTGACAGTTTGGATAGTCCCCAGTACAAGCCTCACCTGGGCTCCTAATTAATTAGGTGCCTTTAGACAACCCCTCCCCCTTCCCTGTGGAATAAAGGTAGGATATTAGCCTACTTCACAGGGTTGTTGTGGGGACTAAAGATATGAGTGAAGTCCTACATAGGAAAAACACAACAAAATTGCTCAGTATTATTTCTTTCACTCAAGCATCTAGTCCCAAGAACAAAATAAAAAGAGAGTCAAGTATTTTCCTTCCTCTCATACTGTTAATCCCATTCTTTCTTCTTGTCTTGAGAGTTTTGGAAGAGAACATATACAAGAACATCCAGCAAACAGTACAGCCCATTCCAATATGTCTGTTTCAGGCTTCTGGAGTTAAGAATTTGCAGACACATTAAAGCAGAAAATTGCATCTATTTCTCTTCTGGGATCAGTGTTGCATTGATTCACAACATAGGATGGAATGTTACTGGTCTGTTACCTACTTCTAGTGTGAAATGGTCATTTCCTGTGTTGTAAACTCACTCCCATTACCACCACTACCTTTGTACAAGTAGAAAATCAGATTCAAAATTGGTGGTGTGCTTGAAAAAAGCAACCAACTCTTACTACAGAAGAAAAACAACAGTGGCAAAATGAACACAAACTATAGAGCAACTTCTGCTTTGCAAATTAAAGTGTTGTACAAATGACAAACAGCAGTAGCAAAGCAGTTATACATCTGTAATGCTTCTAGGGATAGCTGGGCTTATTTAGAGTTTGTGTACATTGTGAGCACAGGAAAGAGGGGCAAAATGTGGAATTGATGCAGCAAGCCAGCTTCCTGGAAACTGAATCTCTTTCTTTCAAATAAATTAAGAAATAAAGAGGCTTGCAGAGAGTTAGGAAGAGAGATGCATGGCATCTCAAGTAGGATTTGACAACCGCTGAGGAATCTTGAGAATCCTTATAAACAAAGAAAAGAAATTACAGTAAGCCTGCAGTTTACGTGTGTCTAGTCTGCACAAATTATACATAGACACATAAGTATACACACTTGTGCCCCTCCTGCAAAAGGGGTAGAGGAAAAAAGTTTAAAACAAGAATTTAAATAGTGTAGGTAACTCTGCCTGCCACTCCACTTACTCTGTTTATGCCTGGGAGCAAGTCTGAAACAGGAGAAAGAAGTTGCTGTTCCTTAAGTCTCTGTGCATCTCTCATACTGTGCTTTTAGTTCTTATAGACTACTAGAGAGTACATATTTGTTGGCTTTAAGGGAGTTTTGAGTGTACACAATTTTGGTCTTATATTTTGACCTCAGAATGCAACCCTCACATAAGATGAAGGCCAACTGTACAATGAGCAAACTTCCAATTGATACTATTCCTATAAGATACATAAGGAAAAAATACATATATTTGGGCACTTCTTTTGAAAGTCTGGAACAGAGTTCTGAATATTGGTATGAAAGACATCAGTTTCCAATTCCTCCTACTGGTTCCAAACCCAAAGCACCCCCTACCCTGCTCCTCAATCCATCTCAACCCTCCACTCTTCACAATCCTAGTCCCTAACCGAAAAGGAGGCCTTGGGTCTCTCGTTCTTCCAAAGCAAAACAAAACCCTTTCAAAGGAGCAAGAAGGAAAAAGTTACTTCTGAGTTGCTATATGTAGAAGAGCCTCTATGCTCATAAGGGGAAATTTTGTATATAATGAGTTCTCCATGGTAGAGTCAAGATGCAGTATTGCCAGAAGTCATTTCTCTGGGACTGAGAAAAAGAACCAGCAATAGGAGACTCAAGGTCTCCAAATGAGATATTCCACCTTGATATCTCTCAAGGTACGTCAAGTGAGATATTTCTAATAGCAGTCAAATAAGGGCTGAATTTTGTTTCTTGTCCTCCCTCCTGCAAGAAGCCACTAAATAGGTACACACAGGATCTAAATTTGATTTGGTGACAGTATTTACAGGGTCAAACATCTATCCCCCCCTTCTTTGAAGCGTGGGATGCTGAGAATGTAGCCGGCCTTGTTTTCCCACTTAAGAGAAGAAAAGACCAATTTGGCAACTCCCACAACAAGGATGGCAGATATACGCCTGGCTGCATCGGGGGAATGAAGCGAGGGAATGCACACACTCACCATTTTAACACTTCATGTCAAGTAACTGGAAAGACACACAGAGAAGACTAGACTGTCAGTTGTCACTGCTGGTTGCGCCACATGAAAAATGCAGAGTCAGAAATTATTAGACGAAGACTTCCAAGGTGATAAGCCTGTGCCTGGGCTGTGTCACTCCAATCACTCCAGGTGGGGACTTACATGATTAAATGCTCCACTATACACAAAACAAGCTCCCCCTACAGAGAATTGCCTCTCTTAACAGAGCTGTTAACTGCTATTTTAAACATTATTGCTCGTATTATGTTACAAGTAGAAGTGTTTGAAAATGGCTTTTTTGAATTTGTTGAATTAAAATGCAAAATGTGGTGCTTTGTGTTTTTATTTAGTTATCAACAAATACCTCTAGTTATGTGGTACCTTGAATACAAATAAGGCTGACAGGTAATTAAAACTAGCATGTCAGGGCAGTTTTTTCTGTATGGAGGAATATTTATACACCCTGAAGTGGTACATCCCAGACAGGTTTAGTACTTCCTTAGAAGTATGGTTAAGCATTCAGTTAAGACACTTGAGGCTTGCATACAGTATATTTCATTAATAAAAAGAGGTGTTCAGAGAACACACAATTAAAATCCCAAATCTTATCCCCTGGCTTGATGGTTACCTAGATGACTCTTGATTTACAGTGGCTAAGAGTTTGAGTGTACACCTGAGGTTCAAGCCTCTCATCTCAACTACGACCACACCAAATGACTCTTAAGCAGGCCATTAAGTTCCCAGTCTCACCTTGAGGTCTCACCTTCCTATTACGCAGTAGGGTTTGATATACCAGCATATTTAAAACACTTTAGAGCTTTTTAAAAAGAAAGAAAAAAAATCAGAGAGGAATGGAGGACTAGGTAAGTCTATTTTATTTATTTGAAAAAAAATATACTGGCTTCATGTCTGTTATATAGCTGAGTATGCACCCTTACTCAGAGCTATTATCTCAGACATTGTGCAACCAGCAGGACTTACTTTATATTTTCACAAAAGTCTCTCTGTCGATATCTTGGGTGCTGGAACCTTATTGCTTATTGAGAGGCAGGAATTATTTGCTGAGGTGTCAAAGGTTTGCTCACTTCTGTATCTTCAATTACCATTGACTTTCTCTTGTAAGCTGAGGTACTTGCATTTAATTGAGAACCCCCAAGCACTTAGGGCTTTTTCAATTGCACGATGCAATGTCCTACCATCTAATGCAGGGGTCTCCAAACTTTTTGGCAGTTGCACCAAATATCTGACACGGTGTTGAGGGCCGGAAAAAAAATTAAATCTAAAATTGAAATAAATACATTAGAGATGGAACTTTGATGAATGACTGAAAAGAATGAGAGAATGGGCTCAAATGTCCAGGATTTCTCCAAGCACAACACAGCCCAAGAAATAAAGCACACACACTTAAATGGACCCCCATTCCCCCACTCCACAAGCACAACTCTGGTTGTGTTTGGTCAACTGGGCCAGAGGCTCTCAGGGGATCAGAGACTGGCCGCGGGCCAGATAGAGGCTCTCTGTGGGCCACATACAGCCCCTGGGCCAGGGTTTGGAGACCCCTGATCTAATGTTTTAAAAGCCTGTTTTAAAGACTCTACAGATGGTAGTAAAAACTGTCTTTGCATATGCAGTAAGGGATCTACTGAAAATCTACCTCACATTCTTTTATGTTGTCCTTTATGGCAGTCCTCTGGCAGTCCAACCTGTACCCTTACTTACCTTACTGTACACTTACAAAATTCAGATGATGTCATGATCTGTTTCTTATTAGCCTCAGACTGTCAGGGTTTTGTCAGACAGATTGCCACTGATCTCTTGCTAGTTATCCACTGCCAAACAGTATCTACCCTCTGTAAGAGCTGTATGAAACTGTACGAGCATAATTCTCTAGCAGTTATTTAGAAACCAAGGAATGTCAGTCATAAATATATATATATATTTGTTTGTTTGTTAACTGTTCTATGCCAATAGAGGTTCTACTATTACTATTTGAAAAAATTATATCCTGCCTATCCTATATCAAAGCAAATGCCCAAGGTGTATTTGGATTTCCTGTCCCATGCACCAAAGCCTCCCAACACTCTAAAATGGAGCGCCCCCCCCCCCCGCATCCTTACTGCTTCACCCAGGAGACCCTCCATTTTAGAGCTTAGAGATGTTACATTTCTGAAAGTTTATCCGGAAATGAACAAAGGGGGAAAACTGGAAGAGACCACATAAGACAGCTGATCAATTATTTAAACAAAGGGGGACACCCCCCCTCCACCAGCATTGAGCCCATTTACTAACTTGAACTGCTTGAATGTGTAACCAACTGCAGTTAAAATCAGGTCATAGGAGTCCTTCATTCTGGGATATGTGGACAAGGTCAGCTATTTATAAACGCACAAGGAACTGCACTAGGGTCCAAGAGTGACAAGAGTATACCTTGCACTACTAGAGCTATAGGGTCCTTGCCTATGTTGTGGAAAGTTGCTAATTATTAAATTGCCTTTGCATCACTGAAATAAAGAGATTGCCTCTCAACAATAGCACTTATTGCCACACACATATAAAAGCCATTCCAACATCCATTGTTTGAATAATCAGAATACAAGACTGCCACCTAAATTGCCCTTTGCTTATCTATTCAAAGTTCTCTCTCCTCCAGAAGCAGGATGATCAATGGAGAGCCATCCAGCTAATGTAAATTCACTAGGAGGAAAGTTGTAATCTCTCTGACATATGTGAATATCTACTGATGGTAATCACCCCCAAATCCAAGAGAGAGAAAGTCAGAGAGAGAAAAGGGAAGAGATAGTCTATCCTACCTATTTAGCATGAAACTAGACTTCACCCCTCTCAAAGTTCACTGCAAATAGGAGGGAATCTCTCACTTCTTGCTCCTCCAGAAACATGTCCAACATGACCACCAGGAACAGATCCCTGGTTGGCAGCAGCAGCCTGCTAACTGGTTCTGTAGACCCCTGGAGAGAGGGGCACATGTGTTTCCAAAGTTCCTGTTTTAGCAAACAAGGTGGGGCTATATGATGTACCTCTTTAAATTGTAAGGCATCCAAGAGGCGCATAAAATCCCTGCTAATTGTGGCTCCTGGTTTTACATCAAAAGTTGTGTGTGAACACATTATAACCTTCAATGTCTGTGGCACTGTAGCACGGAATGTCCAAAGAGCAAGGACCATTAATGCAGATAATGGGGGCTCCAAAATAAAAGAAGATCATGCACAGAATGCAGAATTTCCACAACTTTGGAACTTCCAAGCTGACACTACTACATCTTTTGACTGAAAGCAAAAAAAAAAGCAGACTTCTAGACCTTCTAGAGTAGAATAGAGAACCTGAAAGTGCTCATCATTTGTCCTTTTTTTTATGCCATACTTTTATTATAGATCAGCAGGCGCCAAACCCCAGCTTGCAGGTCAGATCCAGTGCCTGCAAAAAGCCTTCCCCGTCATGCACAAATGGAGCTTACCATTCCGCACTGCACTGTCAATCCACACTACTCACAAAGTTGTGCCGGCAGCAGAAAGTCGCCTCAGTAAGTTCTGCATCCAGATTTCTGGGGAGAAGCGGCTGCTCAGAGAGACTTTGTGAGAAGACTGCATTGAAAGATAAGACAGTGCAGCACTGAATGGTAGGCATCACTGAATGGTACAACAAAGGAAGCTTTTCCCATATGCAACAGTCTGCTGTTTGGAGACATCTAATCTAGATAGCATGCATGGTTTCAGATACACACCTCCAGCATGTCCCAAGATATGGCACAAAGTCTCTGATAGGAGTCAATTCACAGTTTTTCTGCAGATGTTGGATATCAGTGCTTGGCTTTCGAACTAGCATATAAGGCAGAACAGCAAGTTCCCAGATTTCATTAGGATGTGTAGGCCAGGACAGCACAACTCATTGAGTTGCCCCTAGAACAGGGTGAGAGTCTCAAGAATGAGCAGTTCAAAGAAGCCTGCATTCCACCCTATACAGCTAACTTTGGAAGAGGAATCTTCCCAACCCAGGCACCTGCTTAAACATGAAGCCACAAATCGAGCATTCAAGTTACAGGAAAACGCTTGGCTGCTACCCTATTTTACAGATGGGAAACCCAGAACCATTGTAGATGTAAACGGTTAGCACTTGTAGACTCTCAGACCCGTTCCTGCAAACAAACATTAAAGAGTTTTGCAAGAATAGTCAGCTGCACAACAAAATGAGCAGACCAATCATGAGTGATAACAACACTCTTGTTCTGGTAACTAGATCACATCAGCCCTGGATGACAAAAACTCTCCAGCATTCTAGGTGATTCTCAGCATTATGACCCAAGATGCTAGGGACTGAGCTTTAAGGAGTGTGTTTCCACCAAGCTACAGTCAATCCCCTGAACTTAAAAAAAAAAAAAGTAATTCCAGATCACAGGCTCATCAAAGAGCAATCTCTTGGTTACTTACTATGTGAAAACATTTTGTTTACATTCAAAGAGGATTTATTCCAAAACGCAGCCTAAGGATATAGTTATAGAAGATCTGGCCCTACCCATTCAGATACAATGGTGAAGAAAAAATAAGGTATATTGCCTCCACCATTTCTAAAAGGTGCAAGGTCTCTACAACAAATAACAACATATTATGATTTATATGCCACTTTCAAGTGTCCAAAGCCCATTACACACACCATAATTTTTGCTTATCTTCAAGATATATTTTCCATTTTCTAAAGCAATTTTACTCAAAGTAAATTTACTCAAAATTTAAAACTAACCCAAGAATACAGCTTTAAAAAATTAAAATGAAAGCAGCAGTTGGCAAAAAGCAGAAAACTGAATCTACAAAAGCTTGGTTGAAAAGAAACACTTCAGAACAGGTTTCAGCAGGCCATTCAACAGGCCCTTGGTGCCACAACAGAGAAGACCCTGTCCTTTGTTCTCATCCCTATATGGAGGGACAAAGCAAGGCCTCTGCAGAAACTCTCAGGGGTCAAGAAGAGACATAAGGGTGGAGGCAATTTTTAAATTTCCTGATCCTAGCCATTTAGAGCTGGGATGTCACACCCATTTCATACAAAGGGCCAAATAGCATTCATGTCAAGTGACATTATGCGAATGATGGCCAGAAAGAAACACTTTGTTCTTGTATAGAAACTCATTAGCTGCAAATGACAAAAGAGAAAATGTGCAAATCTTGTTCATATTTTCAAGATATGAGAAAGCCCAGTTATCAAGCTGGAAGAGCTAAATTATAATGGGGGCCAGACAAATTGTTCCAGAGGCCATAGGCCTTGTTTGACAACCCTGATTTAGAACTTTAAAGTACAGGACCAACACATCTTAGCAGAAGAAGGAAAAAGTTTAGTAACCAACACAAGTGATAAAGTATTTGGCTTTTGTATTCCACATTGCCAGTTCTAGTTATTGTTTGGGCAGCTGCATCTTCAGCCAGTTGTATTGTCCCACACAGAGTGAGTTGCAAAAACCCAATCTGGGAGTCACCATGGCATGAATGACCATGGTCAGGTCTAGTATCTCAAGGAAACAGCACAGCTGGTATACCAACTAAAGTCAATAAAAGGCCACTGTCACTTTGCAGTATTACAGTGTTGTGATACTTGTGACTGTTGAGAGAAGTCTGTTCCGTTACTATGCATATTTTGCAGATAAGAGGGAGGGAGGTGGCTTGCTTGCCACCTAGCAAGTTCATGGCAGAGGAAATAGTCAAACCAGGAATTCCTCAATTTGTAGCTCAGAGTCAGACTCTTAGCCACTATGCTCATCAGCTCTCAGATAAAAAACTCAAGGTGCCCTTCCAGAGGGTTACTCCTTGAGAGCTCAGTGGCAAGCAACAAATTACATGCCAAGCAACTATCTTGGCAAAGCTGTAGGCCAGCAAGTTTCTGTGCCTTGGGGGGCATAGTTGGCAGGGGGGGCATTCTGAGAACAACCTGCAAGCACTGGGTTCCAGGGCCAGACTCTTCTATTGCAGCAGCAAGGCCTGGAATGCACTTTACCAGCCTGGATACACAGAGCAAGAATTATAATGAGGCCAACCCAACTGAGTCATGAGACTGCATTGTTCTGGCAACCCCAGACTAATCAGCTCTCCCTCATCCCCTCACCCAAAAGACTTAAGGATTACCTTTCAAACAACTTTGCATGCTGCTAAAAAGCTACTCTCCATGATGATCTCTGCACATACACGAACCTTTAATAGACAGTGACTTATTGCACACACACACTTCTGAAGCAAAAACAAATCTTCACCAGATTCTGTATGAAAAACTGCAGTTTGATAATTTAAGGAAGCTCTTCTACCCTACCTTTTAAAACATATACAGTATACTGCAGTGTCAAGTATCTGGCTGACTCATGGCTAATCCCAAACCACACTGGAGGACTTGAAAAAAATCAGGTCAGCATTTGTCCTCTCTGCCTCTCCACAGGACAGATATGAAAGGACCCCACAAAACTCAGTGGAGAAATCTTAAAAGAACTAACATGAAGTTCAAAAGACCTGGCTTCAGATATCACATTGCTGTATATTTTGCACCTTTCCTCCCCCACTTGAAAACAAATCCCAGGATTGTACTAAAGCTCAGACTTCAAACAGAGAATGAGGTTGTAAACCTGTAAATCAAGCAAACACATAACTGATAGTTCAATGATCTAAAACACTGCATTATAGCATTTTTAAATCTTTCCTGAGCCTCTCCACAGGGGTCAAGCTAGTGGTTCCACAAAACCGTATCCTGAATGGGTGTACAAAATTTCATTCAAATACCACAATGTGCAAGAGATTTTATTACAAATAAACAAACTTGCACAACAAGAGGATGCTGAACCATCAAGTTAAACCAGTGGCTTCGCCAAAAGTACTTAGAACCAGAGTAAGAGCTAAGATTAATAAAAAGTTGAAATTACTACAAAGCAGTATGGCAAGACACTCCTCAAACATATTAACTTACCAAAGCCAAATGGGGGATGGGGTCTGTACGGGAGAAGGTGTGTTCCAAGGCATGCTAGACCCAGGGCACTTAGAACTTCACAAATTGCTAATCACCTGGCACTTTGGGACTCAAAGCTTTGGCTTTGTTCAGAAGCATATTTTGGGAGGAAGAAGTTATTAACAGTATTAAAGTTGTACTGCAACAATCACTGACACTTACCGATACCCATGTCCTTCTGAACGATCGACCTATATCATGGAAGTTAACAGCAGGATAGCCAAAATGGACTCTGTGCCCTTACAGTAGCTAAAAGACTGATATTGAAAAAAGTAGGGGAGCACCTATCTTTCCTCTATCAGTGGATGGACTGAAGACTTTTTGACTTTATCAACTTGAGAGCAAATGGCTTACAGACAACAACTATGAAAAGATGTATTTGTAGATATTTGGATGCCTTTCCTAGAAATTTACATACAGCGTGTGAAATATGCAATACTAGAGATTGCTTAAATATCTTTATAAGATTTTTTTTTTCTTCCTCTCCTTTTTTTGGGAGGGGGGAACAGATCTTAGTTTCTTTTTGTCTAGTTTCTTCTTGTCTTGAAAACATAGCAGCTTCTGCTTGCAATTGTTGTGTCTGTGTTGGAATTGTGTTTAAATGTCTTTTTCCCTTGACAAAAATGAAAACCATTAACACTTGCAAAACTTTGGGTCCCAAAGCTAGCCAGTGCAACTGTGTGCACCAACTGGAGATCACTATATTTAGCACCTGTTGAGGGAGCACAGCTCAGCAGCAGAGGATGCACTTTGCATGCACAATGTCCTGGCTGCATTTCCTGCCTGGCATCTTTCTTTAAAAGAGGTACCAGGGCTGGAACAGGCCCTGTTTCAGACATTGGAGAGCCACTGCCAGTCACAGAAGGCAATTTTGGCAGAGATGGACCAATGCTCCGATCCAGTATAATGCAGCTTCATATGCCACAAATGACCCAGTGCTATATTGGGAAAGCTGATGCAGTTGATGGCTATGAGGTTTTGGCTTCCACATTAGAGAAACAGCTTTGATAGGGAAGTACAGACAATATCACAAGTAGAGGACAAATGAATATTCACAAGTATCGAAGATTCACCAAGATTTCCAATTTTGTCACTTAAGTTTTAGATGTGAAATTTCATCTTTGGATAAAAGCACTTTAAAGTTGGAGCTTTACTGCTGATACCTCCTAGCTATCAAATACTAATTACATGCCATCACATATTTATTGCCATAAATCAACACCAAATATTCAACACCTTTATAAATCAACACCAATTTCAGTTGGTGAAGTCCAGATGAGATTGTGAAGAGTTCCAAAAGGACCTTTCGAAACTGAGGTGCTTATGGACAGCTTGATGAAAGTGTTGACCCAGTGTGTGGTGGATGTGAAGAAGGCCAATGTCCTGCTCAGGGTAATTGAAAAAGGGACTGAGAATTTTAAAAGCCAATATTATTATGCCATTATACTAATCAATGATCACATCTGGAGAACTGTGTCCAGTTCCGGTGGTCACATCTCAAAAAGGATATAGTGAAACTAGAAAAGGTGCAGAAGAGAGTGACCAAAATGCAGACGCGCGTGGCCTCTGGGAACCAAGTGCCTTGGGAACTAAGTGCCAGGTAAGGCACGAGAGTTTAGCATCTGGGCGAGGAGAAGGCAAGGAGACCTCTGAGTTTTGGAGAAGGAGAGGAGGAGAAGCAGGAGGAGGAGGTAAGTGTACTCATTCTAACGCTTTGTCTTTCTAACTCCCTGTCTTCTAACCTTAACCTTACCTTTAAAGCAACCTTAAATCAAAATTGAAAGTTAGCACCTAAGGGAGGTACATAGGTCTACTTGTGAGTAGGAGCAGAGTCCTACTCGTGAGTAGGAGCCCAAGGGTCAGGCATTTAAATCAAAGTTGAAAGTTAGCTGCACCTAAGGTAGCACCTAATCGAAGGAAGGGAGGAGGATAAAGTGGAAAGCAGGTTTTTCTACTTGTTTAAATTAAACCTATACTTAACCCAGGTTAAACTTAATCTAAGTTAGAACATAACCTAAACAGGTCAGTAAATTGGGACACAGGATCTAGAGAGCAATAAATAATTAAACAAACCCAAATAAAAACTAGCTTGAGGTTACAAAAACAGTCCAGCCTAAGAGAACAAAACTAGGAGGGAAAGAACCTAGGAAGGGCCAATTCCCAACCCATTAAGAGCCCCATTAGGCTAATCCAAGCAGTCCATTCAGAAGCCTGCAGAGTAGGTCACGCCCATCAGCAGCCATTTGCCTTCCTGAGCTTTTGTAAACTCACCTGGGAAGGCCAACCCCCTTTCAATCAGGAAGGAAGGAGGGAGGAGGAGCCAGCCAGGAGTATAAAGCTAGGCGGGCCATCGTGTGAGGCTCTCTGCAGACGCGTGTGGCCTCTGGGAACCCAGTGCCTCGGGAACTAAGTGCCAGGTAAGGCACGAGAGTTTAGCATCTGGGCGAGTTCAGCAGCAGGGCGAGGAGGCCAGGGCCCCATACACTGCCCTTCCTCTTCCCTTGAGAAAAGGGCTGCTATCCAGTGTACGGTTTTTAAAAGGACCCCTAAATAAAACAACAACAACAAAGCTATGCAGTCAGACAGCCAGCAGCAGGGTGGGGGCTATCCAGTGTTCTGCATCAAGTGCCACATGTATGATTATATGCCTCTGGGGCATAAGTCATGGGTGTGTCCTCGGTGCAAGGAGCTCCAGGGTCTCAGGGAACGCGTCCGCTCCCTTGAAGCCTTGGTGGCCGACCTGGAGAAGCGCAGGCAGCCAGAGGAGGACCGTGGGGAGACTTCCAGGGACGATCAGGCTTCGTCCCAACCTCAAGCGTGCAGCTCCTCGGCTGCCCGGGTGGGAAGTCTCGGGACTGGAGGACGTCATCCTGGAGAGGAGGGAAACAATCCCCTAGGGGGGATCCCTTCTCCAGGGGATGGGCCCGTATCCGAGCGCACTCGGGATACTCCTTGGCAGGAGGGGGGTCGGGGGCGTTTTGTAGTTGGGGATTCGATTATTAGAAACATAGAGAGGGGGGTTTGCGACGGATGTGAGGACCGCATGGTGACTTGCCTGCCTGGTGCGAAGGTTGCGGACATCACTTCTCGTCTAGACAGGCTAGTAGACAGTGCTGGGGGAGAAGTAGCGGCTGTGGTGCATGTCGGCACCAACGACGTGGGCAAGTGTAGCTGGGAGGTCCTGGAGGCCAAATTTAGGCTTTTAGGCAGGAAGCTGAAAGCCAGGACCTCAAAGGTAGCGTTCTCTGAAGTGCTACCTGTTCCACGCGCAGGGCCAGCTAGGCAGGCGGAGATCAGGGGTCTCAATGCGTGGATGAGACGGTGGTGTAGGGAGGAGGGGTTTAGATTCGTTAGGCACTGGGGAACGTTTTGGGACAAGCGGGGCCTGTACAAGAGGGACGGGCTCCATTTGAACCAGAATGGAACCAGACTGCTGGCGCATAACATTAAAAAGGTGGCAGAGCAGCTTTTAAACTGATCCCTGGGGGAAGGCCGACAGGAGCCAAGGGGCATCCGGCTCGGGACTCCTCATCCCTATGGATGAGGATGGGGAGGTTAGAGAACAACAAGACAAAGGCAGGGTAGGAGAAGAAATTGGGAAAGGTAGGGTGATGGGATGTGATAGACGGTTTGGCACAATGAGAGGATGCGGGGACAAAGGAGCAAATAAGCAGCCCATCCTGGGGCATTCCGTGTATAAATGCTTTTATGCGAATGCCCGAAGTCTACGAGCAAAGGTGGGAGAACTGGAATGTCTGGTGACAAGAGAAAATATTGACATAGTGGGCATAACGGAAACCTGGTGGAATGCGGAGAATCAGTGGGATACCGCAATCCCGGGCTATAAACTCTACAGGAGGGACAGGCAGGGGCGTGTTGGAGGTGGGGTGGCCCTTTATGTTAAGGAAGGGATAGAATCCAGCAAAGTAGAGATTGAAGGTGGGTCCGACTCCACCGTGGGTTAAATTACCAGGCTTGTGCAGCGATGTAATAGTGGGGGCGTGCTATCGTCCTCCAGACCAGAAATCGGATGGGGACCTTGAAATGAGGAAACAGATCAGGGAGGTGACAAGGAGGGACAGGGTTGTAATCATGGGGGACTTCAATTATCCTCATATTGACTGGGTCAATTTGTGTTCTGGTCACGATAAGGAAACCGGATTTCTTGACGTGCTAAATGACTGTGGCTTAGATCAGCAAGTCACGGAGCGCACCAGAGGACAGGTGACTCTGGATTTAATTTTGTGCGGTACGCAGGACCTGGTTAGAGATGTAAAAGTTACTGAGCCATTGGGGAACAGTGATCATGCTGCGATCCGTTTTGACGTGCACGTTGGGGGAAGAATACCAGGCAAATCTCTAACAAAAACCCTTGACTTCCGACGGGCGGACTTCCCTCAAATGAGGAGGCTGGTTAGAAGGAGGTTGAAAGGGAGGGTAAAAAGAGTCCAATCTCTCCAGAATGCATGGAGGCTGCTTAAAACAACAGTAATAGAGGCCCAGCAGAGGTGTATACCACAAAGGAAGAAGGGTTCCACTAAATCCAGGAGGGTGCCCGCATGGCTAACCAGCCAGGTTAGAGAGGCTGTGAAGGGCAAGGAAGCTTCCGTCCATAAATGGAAGTCTTGCCCTAATGAGGAGAATAAAAAGGAACATTAACTGTGGCAAAAGAAATGTAAGAAGGTGATACTGGAGGCCAAGCGAGACTATGAGGAACGCATGGCCAGCAACATTAAGGGGAACAATAAAAGCTTCTTCAAATATGTTAGAAGCAGGAAACCCGCCAGAGAAGCGGAAAGGGGAGAGGGAGGGAGAGGAAAGGGGAGATAAAAGGAGACTTAGAGATGGCAGAGAAATTAAATGAGTTATTTGCATCTGTCTTCACGACAGAAGACCTCGGGCAGATACCGCTGCCCGAACAGCCCCTCCTAACTGAGGAGTTAAGTCAGATAGAGGTTAAAAGAGAAGATGTTTCAGACCTCATTGATAAATTAAAGATCAATAAGTCACCAGGCCCTGATGGCATCCACCCAAGGGTTACTAAGGAATTGAAGAATGAAGTTGCAGATCTCTTGACTAAGGTATGCAACTTGTCCCTCAAAACGGCCATGGTGC